>NW_027211704.1:35250000-35350000 GCF_022749685.1 Semicossyphus pulcher | reverse complement strand
ACATTTCTGCTGACATTTACGGTTCCCAGACTCTACATTTTGATGACTTCCCAGACTTTTCCTCCAGCGCCCCCATCAGGTCTCTCTCCCGCCTCTCCAATACAGCAGCTGCTTTAAAGGCCCTACGCTTCAGAACATGACTCTGTCGGTTCAAGCTATCTCGATCTTTAACTCTCGATTACTGTTTTGGCGTTGAAGCCGGGCGACATGTCAGTCCTTCCAGGAAGTTGCGATGTTATGTTCCCGCAAATTCACCCAATTGCAACTTTTCTGCAAATTTGACAAATAAACTGCAGCTGCTGCAAAACATCTCTCAACACTTTTTCCTTCAACAGGAAAATAAAAACCAAAATATAAATATATGAAAGCAGTTTGGGTGTGTTTGGGCTGACAAATAAAAGATCACATGGGAAACACAACAAATATGTACCAAACATTTAGGATGTTCTGCCTGATTAAAGCAGCTTCTGTCAGATCCAGACTTTAGATGCGACAAAGCTTAAAATCCTCGTCTCTCTGCATCTGTTGATCTGCTCAGCTCCTTCTGTGGGATTCTCTAAGATGAAAAGAAAACACAAAAACAAAGTTGTTTTTCTTACATTTCTTTCATCTGATGAAAACAACGTGTCTGAAGTATTTGTGAGAAATTAAACAGGGCCGAGACGAGTCAGGGCTCTTATTTTGAAAGGCACAGAAACGCTCTCTCCTCTGGAGCTCCGTGTTTCGACATGTTGTCGATGGTCACCGAACGCTGTGGAGTGCAGAATGTAGACGGTGACCCGGAGGTGGCCGCTGCTCTCAGCCGCGTGTCCCTAACGCGCTCGCTCAGCCCGTTACACAAACACAGCTTTGATTTCTGCTGATGGCTCTGATGGTGCTGATGAAAGCGTCTCTCCCTCTTTTTAGGATTCAGCCGCTCTCAAAGCAAACCTATTACAACTTATCTGATCAAACGCTGTAAAATATTCACGATGCTTCTGCATGTTTCTGCATTTTTAACCACTTCAGACTTTCTTAATCTCATGTTTCCACGACTACGGATCAAATTCTATCTCACAGTTTAATCCAATTATCCTCCTCAGATATCTTTTCAGCACGAGCAAAATTAAATGTGCAGGCTTAGGCTGTCTATAATAAGAATAATAATCCTATCTAAAGTTATTTATTATTATAATATTATTAATATTATTATTCTGATCTGGCTTATTCTGTCAGAACTTATTTTATGTTCAATATTTGTGTCTAAAAAAGACAAAATAAAAGTTCAAATAAACATAAAACACAAAAATCCATCAAACTATTTATGTGCTTTTTCTTTTGTAATTTTCACAATGTAAAATTAAAGTTAACAAAATAAATTAATTTGAAGTAAAAATAAAAAGTAACACAGGATTACATCACTTCCTGTCGCTCAGGTGTGAAAAGACACGAAGTATAAGAAGTAAGCCACTGCCTTAATAATTATAATAATAATAATTATAATAATAATAATAATACATTTTATTTAGAAGCGCCTTTCAGGACACTCAAGGTCGCTGTACAAACAAGAAAACACCAACAAGAGTAAAACAAACCAGATAAAATAATTAAGAGTGGGTGAGGGACAGTGCTGAGAGTTAGGGAGAGTAGGTGAGGCGGAACAGATGAGTTTTGAGTTTAGATTTAAAGATGGGGAGGGTGGTACAGTTTCCGAGGTCGGGTGGGAGGGAATTCCAGAGCTGGGAAGCAGAGCAGCTGAAAGCTCTGGCCCCCATGGTGCTGAGGCGGGCAGGGGGTACGGTGAGGAGGATGGAGGAGGAAGACCGGAGGGTGCGGGATGGAGTGGCAATGTGCAGGAGGTCGGAGAGGTAAGGAGGGGCGAGGTTGTGAATAGATTTGAAAGTATACAGAAGGATTTTGTAGGTGATCCGTTGGGTGATTGGGAGCCGGTGGAGTTGCTGTAGGATGGGGGTGATGTGGTGGGAAGAAGGTGTTCTGGTGATGATCCGGGTCGGCAGAGTTCTGGACAAGCCTGCATTCTTTAATGTCCAGCAGGGGGCGACTCCACTGGTTCTAAAAGAAGTCTGATCCTATAGAAGTCTATGAGAACATGCTCCTCCTCCTCTCCTGATTTATTCCCTCAGTAAACATGTTCCTGATGACTTTATGGTCTCAGTCTCTAGTTTCAAGTCTTCTTCAACACAGCATGATGTTCATTTAGTCTCTGATGCTCCCATTGAGAGTCACACAGACCAGGAAGAGGGGAGGGTTTAGGGCGGGGCTACCTGTGATTGACAAGGCGCTACCATGGCGACCTAAAAAATCTCTTGTTCAGCGTTTGGTTGTAAAGACGCTTTAAGGAGTCGACTGTTCATTTTCTCAGTATGAACATTTGGTTTGAAGCCTGTTTGAAGCTAGCCAAAAGTAGCATCACAATTATCGTGGATTACAGAAGCATCCTGCTAACCAAGCTAGCATTAGCCGATTAACCCTAACCCCTCGCTCCTCTGTAGCTCCACCCTCTCGTCCAAATATGGTCACTTCTGTTTCCAGAAAACCAAGATGGCGACAGACAAAGCTTCAAACTTCAGAGCAGTCCACTTTTTATATGCAGTCAATGATCTAAATGATCTGTTATCATCTGTTAAGAGCCTCTGCCTTTTGGAGTAAGCTTAGAGTTACCATGACCTGGATGACTGAGAACCTTCACAGACCAGATCAGCATATCTCTGTGACCATCCTCCCCTTTGTCTCGGTGCATGGGTTTACTTCCTGTTACATAAGACTCTCTGTAACTGTTCCCCGTCAAAGTAAAAGCTCTCTCCTGCTGTCAGACTTCTGCTCATGTATTTTGAAACAGTTTTCAAAGTTTTTCCACAGAAAACTTCAGCAGGTTACATCCTGAGGAACACAGAAAGTACATCACAGGAGACTTAAAGTGCTCCTCGGCTGAGTCGTAGATTGGTATCAGTCTGGACCGGCAGCGGTGCGTTTGTGTGTCGGGCTGAGGCAGAGTCTCCGTGGAACGACAGACTCAGAGATAGGCAGACAATGACATAAACACAGAGTGACACGTTCGCTGTCTCTGCTTTGACTTGAAGTCTTCTCTTGGTTCTATCTTTAAAAGAGTCTCACTTCCTTTGGCTCACAAGTGAAGATAAGAAGGTCGGACTGGAGGTCGGAGGACGGCTCCCACAGGAGCAGAGCTGCTTTCACAGGTGTCTGTCTCTGTCTGCAGAGCTCTGAACTTCCCTCCTCCACCCACGCGATAAAGACTTAAACGGCCTCGCTCCGTCCTACCTGAGCGCCTCAAGTCTCTGAAGTCTGTGTGTAACTTTCTGTATCATAAGTCACCTTTCTCACTCCAAAAAACTACGATTACATCAACAGACACATTTTTATAACAAAGTTACACACAAACACATCTGACTTCAAGTTTCAAGTACAAAAAGAAATCAAAATGCGAGCCTCTCATGACCCCGCCCACTTTAGTTAAGCTTCCTACACACATGTGTCGTCTGTTACTACATGTGTGATTCTGTGAAATACAATACGTTAGCTAATTAGCGGATGATTGACTGCTTTACTTTTACTACTGATAAGAGACAAGGGAGAGAAGATGAAGGACACAAACAATGATGAAGAAGAGGACTGTCTGAAGTTAGCACTGGGGGCTAAAAGTAAGCTACTTCTGTCTCATGCTCTGTGTCTCGGGCTAACGATAGCTACAGCTAGCAGGCAGCAGCTAGCGAGCAGGAGTTCTCTATGTTCTCGTGATTGTTGTCGTAGACTTTTTGTTTCAGTCAGTGGTAACCTACAAAGGTTACAAACGTTCCTGAGATCATTGGATCTGCTTTTTCTGTTATTGTCGATGCATCATAAATCTGCAATGAACGTCAAGCTGTAGCTCCTCCAATCACGCGATCCTGGTGCTGTTACTGGATGTGTAGCCGGTGTGGATCTTGTGCTGTGCTGGTGCACGATGCATTGTACGTTTATGTGTTGGACTATTGTCTGTCAGGGGAACATTACAGTTCTACTCAGCTTTCTCATGCCTTTATTTCCTGGTTTGCACCATTAAAGGGTTAATACGTCCCCAGCAGAGAGCGTCCCCGTGGCCCCCTTGGCCCCTGTGGCCCCCGTGGCCCCCGTGTCGTGCTGTACGGCAGGAGACGTATGAGGTTGTGATAAGCAGCTTTGGATCCCGACACTGTGTTCGATTCCAGCTGTCGTTGTGACCATTCAGCCCTGAAAACACGCAGCAGTGACTCACACCTCGACCTTGTAAGTTCTGACGCTCGCAGCCATAACTCCAACACTGATCTGGAGGAGAATGAGGTTATAACTCAGTCCACTGCTCACACACACACACACACACACACACACACACGCATACCCACGCACACACACAGATGTGGACATACTTTAAGCGAAGAATGATCACCAGGATCAATATTTAGTCACGGGTAATACAGATAAATTCTGCTGCTGGCTCTGAGCGGAGTGTTGTTAGTGTGCAGGCGGCAGAGGAGGCGATCAGTCGTCGGTCCTAAAGAGCGCTGTCAGGACGGGACTCCAGACCTCAGAGTGCAGGCCGAGGAGGACGAGGAGGAGTGAGCGTGATCGGGAAGTGAGCTGCTGTTTAGTGACAGACGTGTCTGACAAGGCCGATGAGGAGGGTTTCTTCATCTGAAACCTTCCAGGACCGTGAGAGTTTCAGTTTACACGCAGTTAAACTTTCTCCTTCCTCCTGGACAATCTCTACTTCCTGGACACGTGTTCCAGTTTTACACACAAAAGAAAAAGGCTGGAGACGGAGTGTAACAGAGTTTCTTGTCCTGTTCCTTTGTGTTTCTTGTTTTACAGTTAATTTCAATATGTTACCTCTGCTTTGTTCAGACTGCAGATTGCATTGTTTGTGCAGATTTCACTCTGCTCCTTAAATCACTTAAATCTTCTGAGGAGCTGATTTGTTTTGAGCCATGAAGTGTTTCCCTGTGGGCCAAACACAAGTGTCCTCTGTGACGCAGTGTAAATGTTTGTCAGGTTTAAAGAGCTTCAAAATCCAAATCTGTCCAACATAAGTACTGCAAGGACTCTTTAGTCCCAGGAGGGCCTGAAAGGTTCCTCCAGAACAGTGTCTGTGTTTCCACCGAGGTCTGAAGACCTGTGAGGATGGATCAGTCTGCTGACGTGTGAAAGACTCAGAAATCGAACCAATCAGAAATGTTCAACTCTGCAAATCCCACCCCCAAAGTCCTGGTGCTTTTAAGACTCTGCCCTATCAGGGAGCTTAATTTAGCCCCCGGTCCCTGCAGGGGGAAGACCTCCTGTAGTCTGTAGTTCTTGCAGTTATAATGTACTTTTTTATTTTGTCTATGCTAGGTGCTGTAAAAAGACCGCTGTACTTATTAGAAGTGTTGATAAGAAAGCCTGCACCTAAAATATCAGCCTCATCACGGCTGCAGAACCCTATACAGTGATCCTACGCACAGCCGACCTTCAGCGTTAGACTGCAGATTGAAGGGACGCTCATGTGAAACTCGTCCTGTTGAACACCTCAGTGTGAACTCTGCAGTAACACACCTGCAGCTGATGGACGAGCGGTGGACGTCTCACATGTCGGTGCTGGTGGAGCTGCTGGTGTAGAAAAACTCACTCTGAATGGACATGACATCACGGCGAGCCACTGATCACCCTGATGGATTCTTTACGCCCGAGCGGACACAGTCTGATCAATAGAGCTGTAAGTGTGCGTGTGTGTGTGTGTGTGTGTGTGTGTGACAGCCCTGTGTCGTCCTGTGTTGTCTCCCCTGGAGACATTATGACAGTAATCTATGTGGACGGGTCAATCTCACAGGTGCTCAGTGGTGCAGCAGGTTGCGTGACTTCTGTCCCCCCCCCGCCTGCCTGGCTCCGAGCAACAGGAGTGAAAACAATTGCATACTTAGATTAAAACGTTTGCTGGATTTTTCACCTGTTTCTCACCTGTTTGCATCAGAAGCTTCACACGTGATGAGTTTAGCTGTAGCTGCAGGACCTTTTCCAGGGAGGAGGAACTTTTGGAGGGTCTAAATAAAGACCTGGAGACTTTACACCTGAAACGTCCCTGCCAAGGTGGCTGTAATTGTGATTTGCTGCAGGAACTATGGTCTTCAGCAGGAACCACAGGACGGGCACAGGAGTCTGAATAACGTCCTGGGGTCTTTATTTAACTCCCAAAAGTTCCCCCGGGGATACACAGACTTTGGGGCGCGCCTTAGACAGCTGATTTCTGAGTGGTGGAGAACAGGTGTGACTTTTTCACACCTCAGCAAACTAACTTTCTGAAGACCTCAGTTCAGACAATAAGCTGGAGGAACTTTTTAGCACCTTCTTGGACAAACAGTCCCTGGAAACGCAGCGAGGTTGACGCCTCTTTGAAGACTCTGCTGACTTTACAGGAGACACGAAACATTAGGGAGCGTCTGCAAATGTGAAAATAAATCTTTCCTTGGACCGTATTTTCTTTGTGTTCAAACTTCAAACCTGCGCTGACGGATGTTTCGTCCTCTCGCTCTCTGCAGAAAGAATCACATCCACCACTTTGTGTTTCCACATCCAGCAGTTTCACAACACGACGTTCATTAGAAGCCATCTTTGTGTCCTCCTGATGAATGTTAGTCCACCATTCTCTCTCTTTCACCTCTGCTTTTGGTCTCCACCAATTTAACACCAACTGAGTTAAATTTCTGCCTCTTTAGCTGCTAAATGTTCACCAGCTAATCTCTGTGTCTGTCAGCTGTGAGCAGGTGGAGAACGGTGGCTGTATCTCTTTGGTAAATGGTAAATGAACTGTACGACCACTCAAAGCTGCTTTTACACTACATGACACATTCACACATTCACACACTGATGGGAGAGGCTGCTACCTAAAGTGCCCAACTGTCAATCAGTGATCACATTCAGCAGTTCAGTGTCTTGCCCAAGGACACTTCAGCACGTGGACTGAGAGAGCTGGGGATCGAACCTCCGATCTTCTGTTTGAAAGACAACCACTGAGCCACAGCCGCCCCATAGACTTCCTAGACTTGAAAATTAGACTGCAGAGAATTAAAATAATCCTCCTCCAACAACAACACCCGCAGTCGCTCCCAGCGATCTCACCGCCCGATCAGCCAGCAGAGCTTTGTTTCCCGGGTCCTCTGTTCTCCGATGTGAGACTCAAACGTTAAAGAGCTTCAGCACGTGGAACGAGTCCAGCTGTGCTGAAGAGTCTCTGCTCGCTCCAGAAGCTTCTGTGAGTCAATTCAATCGTTCTGACCCGAAGACAAGAGGCGATAGAAGAAGCATCTATTGATCCTCAGGGGAAACTCATGAGTTGTACAGCACAAAGATACAAGTGGGTTCAGAGTACATTTTTATTACATAGAGGTATGAAGCATACAGCGATCAGCCATGACATTATGACCACCTTCCTGATATTGTGTCGGCCCCTGACCTGTCGAGGGACGGACTCCACCTGACCTCTGAAGGTGTGCTGAGGTATCTGACACTAAGACGTGAGCAGCAGATCCTGTGAGTCCTGTAAATGTTTGGCTACGTGTGAAGATACAAGCGCAACGCTTCATTATTGAAGAACTTATTTAACTGTGTTTTCATGATTTTCATATAAAAGTTGAAGAATTAAATATTAACACTCGGCCTCAGACTGCCTGTGTGCTGAGAGGGAAGCTGTTTGTGAACCTGGGTTTAACTGAACAGAAGCACTGTGTGACATGTGTTCATATAATCCATGAAACGTTTGCAGACATCAGGCTGACGTGGTCCTGATGCAGAGCGATGTAAATGTATAAAGCTACAGAGCAAAGAGCTCAGAGGGGGTTATGAGGTATTGACCACTGCTCGCTCGAAGCCACATGTTTTATTCATGGTCTGAAACGTGCGGCCTTTTCCTCGTACACATATTTGATCTCCGTTTTTCATTAGAATCTGGGATGAGGAGTCGTGCTGAGATATTCTAACAGAACGAGTCTCCTCTTCGTCCTTCATGAAGACAAACGGATCAAATAAAATCTCCTGTCAGTGACGAGAATCGAGAGGTGGCTCCGTCAGCTCCTCAGCAGCTCTTCATCTTCAGAAAAACTCATTCGTACATTTTATCCAGCTGCGTTTGTCATTCACATAAATCACTTTAAATGTTCAGTGTTCATTTACTCAAAGTGTTTCAAGTATGAACACAATGAATGAAGACACATGTATTGCTCATGTGAGATTGTTTTTAAATGTTATTACAAAAGTGAAACATATTTAAACTTCACATGTACGTGGTTTGTTTATTACTGCCGACTTGTTCGCTTTATTTTGAAAGTCTAACAGGATATTGCATATTTGTTCTCGCCTATTTGTCCAAGTCTAATCGGCCTCTTCAGTTATTGTTGCTAACATTGCATATTTGCTAACCTGAGCGCTTTACTTTGAAAGCCTAACAGGACATTTCCTCTTCATTGTTGCTAACTTGGTGGCTTTATTCTCAGTGATCAACAGGACGTTGTACGTTCCCTGTTGCTATCTTGATTGCTTCGATGTGATAGGCTAAGAAGACCATCATTGCTTACTTGAGCACTTAGTTTTGAACATGTTTATTATTGCTTACTTGGCTCTGGAGTCCTTCTCGTCCACAAGTGATGCTCGAGGGGAACCTACATGGTTTTATTTTGAAGGGAAGGGCCGCTGACAGTGGGAGTGAGAGCGTGTTTAAAGGCAGTGTGTGATATGGTTCAAGTTAAATCTCAGAAATCTGTTTTATATTCGACGATTTAAGAGACACAGCGAGTCCTTGTCGAGGCGGGAGACGTACTCAGATCCCTTCAGGCAGATATTATTAAAGATTTGATCTGCTGCTCTGTTCTCATTGATTATCTGTTCGATGCTCTGGTTCACTGCTTTTCAGAATAAAAGCTGTAAAAAAAGAACCTCTGTACTTCCTGCTCAGTAGCAAACAGACAGACACAGTTAGCAAGTAGCTTGTGACCACATTGTAGCATTGAGCAGCTAAAGAGACGGATATTCCCTCCAGCAGGAGGTGGAGACCAAAACAGAGCTATAAGAGGGTATGTTATATTTGTCTGTATGTAAAGTAAAAGGTGATTTTTCATTCATTTCCAAAGCAGAGAAGTCGACAAAAACAGTGATGACTGCAGGTTTAGAAGAGAACGAAGTGAGACAGCGTATACTGCACCGAGTCAAAGCGACGTCTACATAAGCAGACTTGTCGTCTTCGCCTCAGTTGAATTAACGTGACTGCAGCTCCCCACCTGCTGAGGGAGGAGGCACATCTATCAGCTGTTAATGATGAGAAGAATCCTCTGTCGCAAACATTTGTTTTCCCAGAACTCTCTGAGCGCTCCTGAAGCAGCGTGATGAGGTGATACATCAGCAGCCAGCGAGGAAGCTAATTAAGGAGGGATGTCGATCAACTTAATGTCTGCCTCTCTTCACTGTGAGCTGCACGACAGCTGTGACTTCCTGTCTCTCTGCTGCTTTAACACAAAAGCTCTGCTCAGGACTGCAGCTGAGAAACAAGGTTCAGTGTATGTGATCATTACTGGTTATTATTGACTAGTGACATATTTGGGATCTTGCTCCAGTAGATGTGTTCATCCTGCAGCAGTGAAACAGGCTGTAATGGCTGCAACATAATCCTTGATGGGTCAAAGGTCGTCCACTAAAAGTTCTTGTTGTTTCCACTGACAGGCTCAGATTGTTCTTCTAAGTGTGTGACAACATGACAGAAAGGATCCCTACAGAGATAGACCTTTTTGTTACCGAGGAAGATGATTGTTTTAACCACACACAGACGTTACATCGCTCTCTGCACACACACCAGACTCCATTCAGAAAAACACTGATTTAAGCTCACAGAACAGGAGCTGCTGCTGCCTCGATCGGCTGTTATTATCTGCACAACAGGAGCATGTAATGATTAAAACGTTGAAGAGTTCATGGGGTTGAAGTGGTTTATTTACATTGTAGTCCGGATTCATTAACATATCACCTTCATGCACCCCAGAGCCGACCTGAAGTGCTCTTTGGCGTCGTAGCTGATCTCATTTGTGATTCTAGGAGGAATAAAGACCTCTGACTCGTCCTCGTCTCGCCTCCATGACAGCAGCCGCTCTTAAAGGCCAAACTCTTTGAGCAAAGTCCTCACGCTCCTGTTCGCAAGAACTCGTGTGAGCCAAATGTCGACAAGGAGGGTGCAAAGAAATCTTAATGAAGAGGTCATCAGATTCAAATGTGCATGACCGGCAGAGGTGGCACATTCTTTACTCAAGAACAAGTACAGATACTGGTGTTAAAGACACGCTGGTGAAAGTACTGACCGAACGTGTGTCCTGCAGTAACAGTGTCGCATCCAGACTCCTATATAAAGTAGAGTGTCCCTCTGAAGGACATGTCTTAGTTTGAGTTTGTGGATGATAGTTTAATATTTAAAGCATGTTATGATTCCTTATTTACAGCGATCCCTGCAGGTGTCATGCAGTCCTCCACACACAGAGGACTCCATGTGTTTGATTCTTCCCTCTGCAGAAACACAGGAGCACCTCTTCTGATGGCAGGCACACATCCTCATACCTGTACATCAGCATGGAACACAGTAAAAGTTTTGTCTGCAGTTTGGTTCGCTTTAGAAAAAGTTTAAAGCAGTTACAGTTATCGCGTGATGTTATAAACTAGTGATGATTAAAAGACTGACTTTTAGTTTCACACAGAACTTGAACTCTGCTCATATCGCTCCTTGAACACACCCCGAACAGACTTTTAAAAACTTTGTCAACTAATCTATTTTTAAAGATTCTGCATAAAGAGACCAGCTTTTCGTTCAGGAAGTCTTTGGGTTCGTAGTCCCAGTAGTATTGACCAATCCCATATCGGCAGGCTTTGGTTGTGAGCAGTAAGAAACAGCGAAAGAGGTGGAATGCAATCCGTCCTGACATCCCAGCTCCCATCAGCTCCCATTATCTATTTATTATTCTCTATAAATAGACGTCTGAATGTGAGCGCAGCGAGGAGTTCCTCATTAGACGCTGTCTCTCAACTCCAACTCCATTCTCGCTTCTGAAGTTGTAGTCGCGCTGTAAACAATGCAGCGCGAGGAAAAGGAAGTCCTTCATCACTAAGCGCTGCTGTCGATCCCAGAGGATGTATCAACGACAGAAGACAGTCGGTGGGTTTTCAGATTGCTCACCATCTCTAACTTTAATCATACGATCGGTGTGGTAAAAAAGGTGAACAGACATGACATTGGTGTTATTGGTGTGGACGGTTTTAAGCTCACATGCAGCAGCTGTAATGTTGACCTGTTAACTATTCAAACATGCTGAATGACAGAAACGATTCATGATCGTTTGGATCAAAACGTTTTAATTCGAATCATGCGATCAGTTCTCGATCACTCAGAAGGACAAACTGTTTTGTGTTCTTTTAAAAGCTGCACATTTTTTGTACGATGACATTTATTGAAACTTGTCGTCTGAGCCTGCAGCTCCGCGCAGCGTTTTTCCTCACAGTGTGAAGACGACTGAGTTTCTCTGGTTCCATGAAGTGTCAGAGAGAGCAGAGCCGCTTTTCCTTCTGCTGCTGATTCCTTCTCTTGCTGCAGCAGCTTTTCTGCTGCTTTCAACCTTTAGCAGGAACTCTGAACCTGTTTCTTAAAGGTTAACGTCATGGAGGATAACATCAACAAATAACTGGGTTTTACCTTTTTCTGTGTCCTGAGCTGAAAAACTCCTTTTCATCAGGAGACGCTCCCGTTCAGGAAGCAGCACGTCCTGTGATTGTCTGAACACATGAACCTTCTGTGTCTCCTCAGGTGGGATCTGCATCGCTCAGTCACTGAAGATCCCGCACGACCACAAACCCTCCGACTTCGACAAAATCATCCACCTACTGCTGGACACTCGGTACGCCCGGGCCGTCATCCTGTTCGCCTCGGACGAGGACATCAGGTAAACAGCACACTTTATACACACACCTGTGTTGGACAGTGTCCAGGACGGTGGTAGGTAGATGAACTCGGCTGGCTTCTTGTTGCTCCAGAGGTGACTGTTAACACTGAAAATCAACTCCATGTCTAACTTTGAATTGACGCACAACTTTTAAACACAGCTTTATAATGAAAGACATACAGGTTCCATTAATGAATGCTCGTAATCAACTGTTCCCCTCGGCTGTATCAGTTCAATAACAAAGAGGGACTCTCGCCAAGAAGGTGCCCAAGTAACTTTTAGAGACTGTTAGAAGATTTTCAAAATAAAAGCCTAAACTGTAACTGTGTTTTTTTCTCATCCTCTCAAACTGACTGCTGTGATAATGTCGAACACTTACCTATCACATGTCAACGATGTCAAGAGGTGTGTGCGCATCATGAGTTTGTAAAAGACGCAGAGATTACTGAGGGAGGCAGAATCAGAAGATCATGAGTTGCAAGCAAGCAGACTAGAGCTGCGGTCAGACCAACAGTGAAGACAATTAGTTTGACAATGAGAAATAGTGACAATAAACAGGCTGAGAGGATGCTGAAATAACGACATCATGATGCAGGTCTGTAAAGAGTCTGAGTTCATGCCCTGTCAGGTCTGTCTGCAGGACGACGAGAACACTACTTTAAAATGACTGTTTTTTGAATGGGGTTTGGTTTGGCCGTTTCTGATGCTACAGGAGAATCTCATCAGTTATCCTTTTTTGGGACAGAGTCACAGGAATTCAGTCTCTAACTGAACTCACCACAATACGCCAATTTTGAATGAATTGGGATCTTTATGTCGACTTTTTTTAATCGAACATCGGGAAAAGTTCCTTTGCTTTTGGTCTGAACTCGCCTTAACACTGTTAAAAACACGAGACGCGTTCAGTTCCTTACCATGACAACAAACTCTCTGTGAAGTTTTAATGAGTGACACACACACACACACACACACACATACACACACATACACACACTCTTCATGTGACTCAGTGATGGTGTGTGTTTGACTCCAGGGGGATCCTGAACGCCAGTAAGCGAGCGGACCAGGTGGGTCACTTCCTGTGGATCGGCTCAGACAGCTGGGGGGCGAAGAACAGTCCCATCCACCAGCTGGAGGACGCTGCTGTGGGCGCCATCACCATCCTGCCGAAGAGAGCCACCATCAGCGGTACGTTCAATTACAAACCTGTTCTTTATTGTGACCCGCTCTGCTGTGTGAGTTTTCCTCCATCATCAGACAGAACTTTCCCTCTTACTCATTGCATGGTTTCCAGAGAGACACAAAACCTCACAGGAGTCTTTTGTTGATGATCATATATCATCTTCTTCTTCTTCTCTGCTGTGTCTGCAGTTATCTTTGTCCGTCTTTCTGGGGTTTGATTACATTTTTGCCACATGCATGAGGATAAAGAACTGTGTGTCCTGAGACGCTCAGAGATGAGCGGCAGTCAGATGGTGTCTGGCTTTGGGGAACACGATGTTTTATTTAGGAAGGCGAAGAGAGAGACTTCTACATTTGGTGGCAGAGGACTGAATCTCATCTTTGTTCGGTGAATGTTATGTAAGACTGTTAAACTCTTTGGAGCTGCACGCTGTTGTGTTTGATGAATGAATTGTATCAGGTTTTGTGCACAGTGCAAGTTTAAGGAACAAATGGTAACCTGTAGATTCCTTATCCACACGTAAGGTCAAAGATAAGCAGTGTTACCAAACCTCACTCAGTTTTTGTGCAAATTAAGCAACTGCCACATCATGTTAATTGGGGAATATGATGGATGCTGGTTGGTGGATTTTGTTTCTTTAGATGGGGCAGGCTAGCTGTTTCCCCCTTTTCCAGTCTTTATGCTAAGCTAAGCTAACTACCTCTTAGCTCCAGCTTTATATCTACTGCACAGACATAAGAGTGGACTCCTCCTTTAAATTCCCGTGTTTTCAAACCTGGGTTTGATTTCTTTAAACATATTTTGGGGTCTAAATGTTGAATAGGTATAAAAAGTGTTATTATTGTCCCAGTAGATGTGTTCATCCTGCAGCAGTGAAACAGGCTGTGATGGCTGCAACGTAACCCTTGGAGGCGCCCCCTGATCATCCACTTACAGAGCTTTTTTCCCACTGACAGGCTCAGACCTCTCTAGACTTCCATTAGCTACGTGTTTGCTCTGCGAGCTGCTGGATGTTGTGGTGAGATGTCAGGGAGTCACCACAAACCTCTGAGAGTCACCGTGTCAGAGGTCAGCAGGGCTGTGGCCTCTGCCTCGCTCAGCGAATGTCCGTGTGATTACAGGTTGAGACACACATGAGCAGATGACACATTTTAATAAGCGACACAAGAAAGTTTGAGTCAACAATCAAAAAACCAACGAGAAACAATACAAAGCATCCAAGCTAAGTCAAGCTAACTCATGATAGCCATCATAACACATCAATGTTTTAGAGACAGTGGGACTAATGCTTCTCTCACTGCCGGTTATTAAATATTTTAAGATCTAAATTACTTAAAGAAACAAACAGTGTCTGAATGTCTCCAGTAGATGTGTTCATCCTGCAGCAGTGAAACAGGCTGTAATGGCTGCAACATAATCCTTGATGGGTCAAAGGTCGTCCACTAAAAGTTCTTGTTGATTGTTCTTCTAAGTGTGTGACAACATGACAGAAAGGATCCCTACAGAGATAGACCTTTTTGTTACAGAGGAAGATGATTGTTGTAACCACACACAGACGTTACATCGCTCTCTGCACACACACCAGACTCCATTCAGAAAAACACGGAGTTTACTAAATATGTTAAAATATTACCCAACACAGGATTGGTTTTTAAACTGTGTTTAATCAAATTACCCCAGAAACTGAGGCCAGGTAATACTTGAGCCTTTCCTGCAGATTCATCTGGTCTTGACTCTCGTCATAAAAGCCAAACTCTCTCCCTCTCACCTTTTCTTCTCGTGTACCCTCTGATTGAATGGGTCTCTTGCCCTCATACCTGAGTAACCCACAGTGCCCGTCACGGCCCAGCGTCCTCTCCTACCTCTTTATAGCTCGAAAATGTTCATTTCCATAAATCATGTGTCAAAAACGAGGGGACAGACGGTATCACAGAGCACATCGACGGGGACAGAGTGTAGGCGTGCACTAAAGACGGGCCCTAAAGGCAGATCCAAGGTTACGCTCACACTGAGCTCCTCTTCTTGTCTGCATCTTCATCAGGCTCCTGGCATTCGTGTGTCTTTTAAGAGTGTTAGTGAATTAAAGTTTTTAAGAAGAAGAAAAGAGATGTTACAACAATACAAGGGCAACAGACTTACAGAGGCTTTATATGTGTGCAGGAGGGCTCTGATCCTCAAGGAGAAAATCTGATTTGGCTGCTCTTTCATTTGAAGTCAAATATCTTCATTTCTACAGAAGTGGCACAACAAAAGCAGATTAAACTCCTCTTTAAACGTCTCTGTTGGAGAAGACGGCCGCGCTCTGAGTTGTCTGACTAAACTGTGCACCTCCATCTGAACGCTGTCATTAGCATGAATAAAGCAGTCAGTACGGTTCTGTTGTTCTAACAAAGAGAGGTTTCATCTGATCAGCATTTTGTTCATCTTGAGCCGATGATACGAATCTGATGAGCTCAGGTCTGACACACGTTTCACTGTTCTTTCATCCAGGAGAGAGGAATTCTGGTATTTCAAACATGGGCTCTACTTTTACATATTTTTGGATCTAAATTACTTAAAGGTACAAACAGTGTGTGAGTGTCTCCAGTAGATGTGTTCATCCTGCAGCAGTGAAACAGGCTGTAATGGCTGCAACATAATCCTTGATGGGTCAAAGGTCGTCCACTAAAAGTTCTTGTTGTTTCCACTGACAGGCTCAGATTGTTATTCTAAGTGTGTGACAACATGACAGAAAGGATCCCTACAGAGATAGACCTTTTTGTTACAGAGGAAGATGATTGTTTTAACCACACACAGACGTTACATCGCTCTCTGCAAACACACCAGACTCCATTGACAAAACACTGATTTAAGCTCACAGAGCACAGGAGCTGCTGCTCTGCTGCTGCCTCAGTTGATTTTCATATTGTGTGTTTCACAGATATTGTGTTTGACAAATACATAAACAATCAACCAATTGAGGCCGAGGTAGACCAGCTGCTTCCGTTCTGAGTGGAGTGTGGTGGCTTTGAAGAGAGCAAGTTAAGGTACGATCATGGCACCGTTAGATTAACTCACGAACAAACATAAAGCGTGACGATGTGAAAGTCAGAAGTCTGAGCTTTCTATTTAATGAACGCTCCATCTATTATATTTTGATCAGTGTTAACAGACACGTTCTCCTCATAGTGTTAATGAGACTGACGCAAACACACAAGTGTAGTTGTGTGTTGGCTAGCTGCTTTCTGTATGCTGAGCTAAGCTAGCTGCTGGCTAAAGCTTCATTTGCACCTTACATACATGAGAGTGGCATCAGTTTGAGCATTTAAGAGAAACTTATACAGTCAGACTGTCCCTTTAAACTCCTGTAGGACCCACGGTCTGCTGTCGTGGTTAATCGAGCAGTGTTCTCACCTGGTCTGGCCTCAGGACCCACCACCACCTCCTTAATGACGAATCACGACCCCGATTGTTTAACCACTCAAATGTCTCTAATTAAAATCTGTGAGTTTGGAAACAGCACAGTGTGTAGTTCAGCCAAACTGACAAACAGGCAGCGGTGCACAAGAAGAACATCCACTCAGTGAACAGCCTTTTATTTAACTTGAAAACTGCAACAGAAATACAGCGGCTGTCGGGCTCATCGGGTTTGAAGACTGTAGCTGTGATTACCCAATCAGTGGATACATGGAGTGTCCCCGTGTTCTTCAAAATAAAAGCGCAGCAAAGAGCACACCTCCGAGACCAACTGAAAACAGCTCCGCGAGCCACTTTTGGGTCCCGACCCACCAGTTGAGAACCAGGGATGTAGATGATATTCCTGCTGTTGAAGAGTCCCTACAGTCTGCTATAATCTGGATTTCATCGGCACACCAGCGCTCCTTAACTTAACGTCGTCCCTGCTCGCTTTGATTTGATGGATGGTAATAAAACTTTATGATACGATTAAAGTTTTTATAATCGTGGGAACACAACAGTCCGACTGTCTAATGTTGTTTATAAACAAACAGTAAACCTGCGGGGGGGGGGGCTGTGAAAGACAGGGTTTGTTTGCCCCTGAGTCTGCTCTGACAGGCAGATATCACAGCTTGCATGAGCCTCTTGTTGACAGTCTGTTGTCTGGGTCGTATGGAAATGTCTGCAGTGAGAGGAAGGACAAACTCCTCATGTAGGCAGACACCAGGTTTCTGTGCACACGCACTGATTTCAGTTCATGTCGAAAACAGGCAGAAAGACGTTTTCAGGCTGCGTGTGATCACAAATCAATCATTTCAAGTCTCCGCTGAGGTTCTGATCCAAACTGAAGAGGTCACACTGCCTTTGTCTTCTTTTCAGACAAAATACACACAACTGCTGTTTGTCATGTTAACGCAGACAAGAGCTGAACACAGGTCTGCTGCAGGAGAGAGAGGGAGAGAGAGGGAGAGAGAGAGAGAGAGAGAGAGAGAGGGAGAGAGAGAGGGACAGAGAGAGAGAGCGAGAGGCAGAGAGCGAGAGAGAGAGAGAGGGAGAGAGGGAGAGAGAGAGGGACAGAGAGAGGGACAGAGAGAGAGAGCGAGAGGCAGAGAGCGCGAGAGAGAGAGAGGGAGAGAGCGAGAGAGAGAGAGGGACAGAGAGAGGGACAGAGAGAGGGACAGAGAGAGAGAGAGAGAGGGAGAGAGAGAGGGAGAGAGAGAGGGACAGAGAGAGGGACAGAGAGAGGGACAGAGAGAGAGAGCGAGAGGCAGAGAGCGAGAGAGAGAGAGAGGGAGAGAGGGAGAGAGCGAAAGGGAGAGAGGGAGAGAGGGAGAGAGCGAGAGAGAGAGAGGGACAGAGAGAGAGAGAGAGAGAGAGAGGGACAGAGAGAGAGAGAGAGAGAGAGAGGGACAGAGAGAGAGAGCGAGAGGCAGAGAGCGAGAGAGAGGGAGAGAGCGAGAGAGAGAGAGAGAGAGGGAGAGAGGGACAGAGAGAGAGAGAGAGAGAGGGAGAGAGGGGGAGAGAGAGAGAGAGAGACAGAGAGAGACAGAGAGAGACAGAGAGAGACAGAGAGAGAGAGAGAGAGAGAGAGAGACAGAGAGAGAGAGAGGGAGAGAGGGGGAGAGAGAGAGAGAGAGACAGAGAGAGACAGAGAGAGAGAGAGAGAGAGAGAGAGAGAGTGTGACTGACGGACAGACATGACAGACAGTTTGAAGAAGACACCTGCTGAGTCTCATCCATCCACAGATCTGATGAACTGTAAACCAACAGACTGTTTACAACCACAACAAAAGGACTCATTCTTGTTGTGTAAGACATTTGTTCGAACCTTTGCAGAGACAATGAGACACAAATGTTCCAAGTTGTTATTACATAACGAACTTCACATCATCCGGTACAACCACCAAAGGTAGAAACTAGGAGGATATTGACCCTCTCATACCGCCGAGATGTTTAACTCAAAGTGTTAGTCCTCCGTTTGAACATCATTATCTCTGGTCGGACTCATCTGTGTCACATATCATTAAATATCATTAAATATCATTAATTAATTATCATTAAATATCAATAATTATCATTAATTATAGCTCCCAGGACTCAGATCTCCTGCAGCATGCAGCCAAACAGGAAGTAGTTTACAGGGCTGAGATCGGAGCTGTCCAGAGCGTATCGTAAAAATCAGTGTCACATTTATGATATTGATCTGATTCAAACCTGGTTATTTCTGTCATTTTGCAGCTTTTACACCGAGCGACCTCACTACTCTGCAGGAGCCATTTGGACACAGCTAGCCTGCTTTCCAGTCGATGCTAAGCTAAGCTAATCAGCTGCTAGCAGTAGCTTCATATTTACTGTACAGACATGAGAGAGTTTCAGTCTGAACACCTGAATCTCAAGTGTTCAACTGAACCCTGTTTTCATCGGCTGCTTTTAAGAGACGTCGTCTTTTTAATTTAGATTTGAATTTATTTATTGCTTTAATCTGTATTTATATATTAATATTTATTTACTCTTTACATGTTATTTATCTCTTTTACTGTGCTCATCTTTCATCACCTTTCCCTTCTCTATTCTGTTGTAACATCCCTTTAACTTTTCATGTTGCTGTTTTCAGATCTCTGTCTTTACAGACACTGAACAGATCAATATAATAACACATAAAGTCTTTCTATTTAAAAGTGATCCACATTAACAGATGAGTTCTGGGGATAATAAGTGTTCCCCCAGCGAGGAGGTGAGGAGACGCGTTTTGACTCCTCTTCCTCGCAGGACGGCAGAATCTCCTGCGACCCCGTGAGACTTTTTATTTTCAGGCTTCGCTTCACAAACTGTGTGAAACCGAACAAACTTCTCCTCTGCGGTTCAGAGAACGGGACTCGAGGTCTGACTGCAGGCGCAGACGAAATGAACTGCGGAGAGTTTACTGAGGATAGAAGCCTGCCTACACATCAGCTCCCCCTCCTCCTCCTCCTCCTCCTCCTCTCCATCCTCTTTGTTTCGAGCACAGAGCCGGTGGGTTCAGTGTACCCATGTGTGCGAAGGAGATAGCAGCATTTTAATCTGGCTCTATGTTTAAAACATGATCAGTATCCGCCAGGATGGATGTCCTCCTGCACACAGACACCAGGAAGTGAAAGGACAAATTGTCTCTCTGAAACGTCGGAGAGGTGGGCAGCGTTTCACGGCTGAGACCTGAGAGGAGCGTGTGAACAAAGACGAATGTGTGTGACTCCGAGCAGACGCTTTATACCACTCTATTTGTGACATTTGATATCACGGTGTGAAATGTACAGCTGTCTCTCCGCCTGTTGGCTCGTGTTGCACACAGTTTATTTTTGCTCTGTTCAGGAACAAGCAGGAGTCGATTATGAACAGTCACCTCGTGCTCCTCACAGGAGATCGGCATTCTGCACCGTTCATCGTGTACGGTACTGATGCTTTTAATGTGACAAAGAAACTTAAATTAACCTGTGCAAAAAAAGCAGCCTGAACCCCAAACAAGGAGCATGTTGTTCATGAGGCTGCTCTGCCTCTGTGCTCCACTTCTCTGCCTGTTGGAGCTGAATGATCCTGTTTTACTCGTCCTTTAATCCTTTGATGCAGTTTCAGGGACGCTGAGTGTTTATATGTGACCTAATGTTATGTAATGTTCTGTCGACTTGAGAGAACCACGAGCATGCAATTAGGGATGCACGTGTGAGACTCTAACTTTGCCAAAGCGATGGAGGGCTTCTTTTTACTTTAAACTGTGAGCACGTCTGAGAGCCTGAACTTTCCCACGTTACTGCAGAAAAGCAGATCAATTAGTTCTTCTGCTTTTACCAGAGTCTGTGTTTGGGCACTTCAGTAAAGAGACGGTGTAATTGAGCCCCCTCTGTTCCGGCAGTCCTGTGAGAACAGCGTAATAAGTGTAAATCTAATCTGCAACATAAATGTTTGCTGATGGTGTTTCAGCTGTGTTTACGTCCTCGTCACACTCGCAGGCCTGTGTAGCTGCAGTGTGTGTTTCAGAGGGAATGCTCTCTGGCAGCCCGTCACAACAGATTCGTGTGTGGCTGGTGTGAGACCGAACACTAATCTGACAAACGGCAAAGAGACGCGAGGAGGAGACGCTTAGCCTCTGACTCTGATCGTCTCCTCCTTTTGTCTCCTGCTGCACACCAGAGAGCTTTTCTTCTTTTATCATCATCACACCTTGTTTTCTTTTACTTACATTTAAAGGGGAATTCTGTAGTTTTTTAAACATGAGCCCTGTTGTTGAAATTATCTCTTATTTGTTCAGTAAATCCCCTCAGCTGTTAGACGCTACAAGACTTTAATGCCTGCAAATGTATCAAAGGTCGTCCTCTAAAAGTTCTTGTTGTTTCCACTGACAGGCTCAGACTGTTCTTCTAAGTGTGTGACAACATGACAGAAAGGATCCCTACAGAGATAGACCTTTTTGTTACAGAGGAAGATGATTGTTTTAACCACACACAGACGTTACATCGCTCTCTGCACACACACCAGACTCCATTCAGAAAAACACTGATTTTACTTTGAGGAGGAGTTGCTGGTCTGCCTTGATTGGTTAGTTTGTCTTTACATGAGTACATTACAGTTACCTTAACTCAGTTACCTCCTTAGGACTGAGACAGCTGAGCATCAGGTCCATCAGCAGAGAGTGGAAATCCCTCTCTACATACTGTGAGGGTTGTTTATAAGGCGTGAGAACATGATGAACAGCTTGATTCAGGTGCTTTTGTTTCGACATGTTACCTGAGTTTAGAAAAGCTGCAGGTAAAGCTTATTACTTCCTCCCAAGACATCTGCTCTGACCTGTCTGCGCGCTCCTCCCCATCACCTCACAAACTTCTGCCTCCTTTTCAAACTCAGGATTAGTCTTATCTTCAAGAGGGCATTAAATGCCTTTCTCTCCCCTCTCCAGGCACAGCTAAATAAGAGCCAGTAATTGACTTTTTCCTCTTGTTTACTGGCTCGGGCCCCGGCAGCAGTTTTGGCTGCTCTTTGAGCCGCTGGCACTCAGTGTTAATTTTGGCCATTAGAGCCGGAGCTTGGCTCGGCCGTCAGCTGTGACCTCTCACGGCTTCTGTTTGTTTGGGTACTTGTTGTTGTTTTTTTAGTTTTTGGACTTTTCTGTGCAGGAGACAAAAACTGTCATAACAGGAAACATTTTATCGCACATGAGACACACAGACTGTCAGTGTGAGCACGAGATCGCCATGCTCCACGCTGCAGGGAGCTCGTCGGCCCCAGAGTTCATATGCAAACCAATGACTGTAAATAAAAACCAGAGGGAGCCAATTAAGCCACTGCTTTGTGGCCTTCTATTGTAAAGTGTTGAGTTTTTCATGTTGGCAGTCACCACTTTGTTTTCCGGACCCGGAAGTGACCATATTTGGATGAGGGGGTGGAGCTGGAGTAGAGTAGGGGGTTAGCAAACCTTACGGTATCTGCTAAAGCTAGCACTGGGTTGGTTAACAAGGCTCATCTGTAATTCATTGTAACGGTGAAATGAATCGGGATGCTAAATGTGTGCAGCTAAAAACAGGCTTCAAACAAAAGGTTCTCTGTTAGCAAACGAAGCGCTGCTGGCTCTGCTGAATAGAATTAGCTGTAGATTACCGTCACTGCAGAAACACTCATGTCCGCTGGTTTGATGTGTTTCTGCAACGGCTGTGATTGTTGCCATTTCAAGTTTTTACATAGTGTATATCTGGTTCCTTCAGTCGCCGTGGTTACTAGCCTGTGTGTGCATGACAGCCTCCTCTGCAGGAGGGTTTACGAGGCAGGACTGAGCGCCGCAGAGAGAGAGGGGGAGGGGCCTGGAGGCTGTGATCTTGAAATTTTGGAGCAAGGTCTGCTCTCTTCTCCATCGTACCTCCTGCAGCTTTAAAGTAACAAACTCAAACTTGTTCATGTAAATAAATGTCTGTAAGTCTCTCTCTCTCTCTGAATGAGGTCACACATGGTGACTGAGCCTATGGCCCACTGATGAAAGCCTTTGCATCTGCAGTATATAGTATTATTATGGGCTGGGTGTCTGTGGCGGCGCCCAGTTAGTGACGCGTTTTCCATCAGCCAGCAGTGGTTGGTCTGCCAGAGAGGGTAGGCGGAGCTAAGCGGCTGCTTTCCCGCTCTCTGCAAGTGTTGCGAGTAAACAGTAATCTACTATGGCTGAACAAACAAAGAAAAGATGGATGACTACAGATACAACTTCAACAAGAAGTGAAAATCCAAAGAAGAAGAAACAAACTCGACGCTCAGATGAAGCAAACAGTCTGAAAAGGAAAGCGACCGTCAGCCAGGAAAATCAAGAGTTACAACCGGAGCCGACCGTGGACGTCTGGTTGCATTGGGACGTGTGCTCCTGCAATTACCGTATATCACCATTAGATGGCGCCCATGAGAACAAAACTTTGAGATTGTCAGTTTAAAGAAGAGATGTTTGTTGTCAAATAAAAGCTGCTGAAGATTCCAGATTTCTCTCTCAAACTTGAAAGTATATTTGCTCATACGGACCCTCAAGACTTTAACTGCCCCTCTGCAAACAGCCCTCTCACCACACACATCCCGCAGTCCAAGCTTGACTTGTATGACCCATGTTTGCAGAGCACATATTACTCTGTGAGGTTAAAATGAACTCTGACCTGAAGCTTCATACAGCGGCTGTTAGCTTAGCTTCCCTCAGGAGCAGAGAGGGGCACTTTCAAAGGTGGAAATGTGTCCTCCGTATCTTTCATTATCTCCCTGCAACAACACAAATCTCCTCGGTTACAGATCCGAGTTCACTCCGTCAGAGACAGTGTTTACGGTAAGAATCAAACAAGAGAGGAGGGTAAATGTCCCCGCAGTGAGCCCTGTTAAAGGCACAACCTTAAAACGTTTGTGTAACGTTTTGTGAACAGGAGCGACTTCAGCAGCTACACGGCTCGCGGTGTTAGCTGCTGTGATTCCTCCGCTCCGTGCACCTTTGTGTGTATTCCCTCAGCTCTTCACAGGTGCTCTGTATCCTGTAACACCTGCACCACGTACCTGAGAGATAAATCACGTACCCTGCAGCTCCAAGTTCTGTGTGAACAAAAATATGCACCCGCTTGTAGGTTCCCCAAATCCTCGGATCTTTGCAGAATCTCGTCTCGGCGCTTTGCTTTGATTCTGAGCCTCTCTCCTCACATACAGCGAGCAGCGTCTGTGTATAAATACAGCAGCACGTATGGATCTTTATCTGGTAGAGCAGCGGAGGCAGCGTGAAATACATCTTTTACAAGGATGTGCACTTCACCCTTCTTAGAACAAGTCAATATTTTAGCAGAACAAGAAGGAAAGGTGCAGCAGCTGTTCGCTTGTTGGCTCTGAATCGTCAAACAGTCTGAATGAGAGACGCAATAAAGAAACTTTCTGTCCAAGTAAACCGAATCTGCTTTTTAAGGTCTATTAATCACCTTTTGTTGCATTTGTCTTCCTCTCGACACACTGAAGGCTCGCAGTGGAGCCCCGCAGCAGAGAGAGTTATCTGAGCAGAGCAGACTTCCCACCAGGAGGCGAGAGAAGTGGAGAAAAAAGGGAATTAAACATGTTTAAACTATTTTGCTGTTTTTTTTCTCACTAAATAACTTTTCAGAATAGTTAAAACATTAAAGCATCCCTTCTTGAACCTGACCAGAGGCCTGCACTCGGAAGCAGGATTAGCAGTTAGAGACCATTAGCAGTTGGCGGCGATTAGCAGTTAGCGAGGAACTTCAGGGTCAACTTTGGGTTGTCAGTAACAACAGCGGTTTAGCTCTGGCATGGCCATGGTGCGCTGAACACTGAACCTGCTCTGTTTGAAACATCTAGAAGCCCCGCCCACTGACCAATCAGGTGTCTTAATGCAGATATTTGTGCTGATGGAGAGAGGGCGGAGGTCAAAAGTGTTCAGAGACCAAACTTTTAGTCTTTCCTGTATGATTTTAAATATTCTTTCTACTTTTAATCAGCCGACAGCAGAGACCGACAGAAGCACCGAAGCCTTCAAAGATAAGGGAGCACTTTGAATGATTCTTTTGGATGTATTTAAGGGAAGAAGCCTGTTTCACAAAGAATGAGACTCAAACACGACACGATTAGATGAAGTCACGCCTCCTCTGATGCTGGAGCAGTGACAGTATAAATCTCCTTCCTGTGTTTCTTTATCCTGTGAAGATGTTTTTATCTAAGTCATATTTCTCTTTCATATAGTTTGCTCTAAGTTCATAAAATACTCGATAAGACTTATCCATGTTTGTGATTGGTCATACCCTGCAGACTCCGCCCCTTTTAAACAACCACTCATGATTAGATCATGAGAGTCCACACATGACGACAGGTAATCACAGACTGAACAGTTTAGTTCCTGTAGTGTGGAGAGCAGCGATCTGACCCAAACAGCACAGCACACACCAACAGGTTCATTCACCGACAACCAGAGTCCGACTCTCACAGCTGCAAATCTCACCAAATCTCAGGCGCTCAAACGAGACTTTAGAGTAAACAAACATGGCTGACGACGGGCAGGAAGAAGAGGTGGAGGCGGCGTGAACGTGGGCTGGACATGTTACTTTATGCTGCACGTTTGCTTTTGTCGCCACGGCTGCGGTTGTTGTGCTTCCTACTTCAGTCAGCTCGCTTCCTGATTGGCTATCGTTTGGTATCGAAACAGACAGGTGAGAAGAGAGACAGACAGGTGAGGAGAGAGACAGACAGATGAATGGATCTCTATCGTAAGGACTCAGATTAATATATTGTGTGAATTGTCGCTGAGCGCTCTTCTGACAGGAACACCGTGTTCACACTGGGCACCGTTCACACTGGGCACCGTTCACACTGGGCACCGTTCACACTGGGCACCGTTCACACTCGGCACCGTTCACACTGGGCACCGTTCACACTGGGCACCGCTCACACTGGGCACCGTTCACACTCGGCACCGCTCACACTCGGCACCATTTACACTAGGCACCGTTCACACTGGGCACCGCTCACACTCGGCACCGTTCACACTCGGCACCGCTCACACTCGGCACCATTTACACTAGGCACCGTTCACACTGGGCACCGCTCACACTCGGCACCATTTACACTAGGCACCGTTCACACTCGGCACCGCTCACACTCGGCACCGCTCACACTGGGCACCGCTCACACTCGGCACCGTTCACACTCGGCACCGCTCACACTGGGCACCGCTCACACTCGGCACCGTTCACACCTGGAAGCTGCCAGGTGTAACCAGCGTGTGACCTGCTGCTGCAGCCGTCGGAGCATTCGACGCAGTAGGATTTTCAGGGCTGACCTAATGAATGAGAAAGTCACCTGTTTTCAGGTTGCGTGGCTCTTCTCCCTGATCACGATCTGAATAAACACAGATATTATCTAAAACAAACGTCAGTCCAAATCCATGAGGCAGAAAACGTTCTGTTAACTCGCCACCGTCTCTGCAGGACGAGCGAGCAGCGGACACAAACTGGGAGAATTAAAAGAACCAGTTTTCTCATCAAAAAGTACCAAACTACAAACTCTACTGAAGTACAGCCACAACAGATTTGAACTTTAATACTTTGACGCTCATTTGAAACACAGGCAGTTTAAAGTTCAGGCAGAGGAGAGCATCACAACGACATTCAAACAAAATAACAAATGAAACTCCGATGAAACGCAGACAGCGTGAAGGTTACAGAGCAGTTACAGGCTGCAGCTTATATGTGACCTTTCCCTCGCTCTTAGTTTCCCTTCATGAGCAGAGTTTTATATTTAAAGACAAACACACACACACACACACACTGGGAGCACTGGGAGCACTGGGGCACGTACTGATGATTTCTGTGTGAAGAAATTCTCCCGGCACACTTCGGTGAGCAGAAGCCTCCCAGCAGAGACTTTCTCTGTTTCATCACGATGTTCACATGATGTTCACATGATGTTCACATGATGTTCGATGTGATTCTCGTGTTGATGAACAATAAAAGGTTCAGACAGTCCAACAGGAAGTTCAGACTGTCAGAGGTCATGCTGGCAGAGCTTGAAATGTGAAATCAGACGTCCTGCAAACACTGGAAGCTGGAAACCAATCAGCAGATTATTCAAACAGCAGACGACTCATTCAGGCAGAAATATTCTCCAGAGGGGCGAACTGCGAAGCGAGATCAACGTGTTAGCGAGACAGATCGTGTTAGCGAGAGAGATCAATGTGTTAGCGAGACAGATCGTGTTAGCGAGAGAGATCAATGTGTTAGCGAGACAGATCGTGTTAGCGAGAGAGATCAACGTGTTAGTGAGAGAGATCAACGTGTTAGCGAGAGAGATCAACGTGTTAGCGAGACAGATCAACATGTTAGCGAGAGAGATCGTGTTAGCGAGAGAGATCAACGTGTTAGCGAGAGAGATCAACGTGTTAGCGAGAGAGATCAATGTGTTAGCGAGACAGATCAACGTGTTAGTGAGACAGATCGTGTTAGCGAGAGAGATCAACGTGTTAGCGAGACAGATCGTGTTAGCGAGAGAGATCAACGTGTTAGCGAGAGAGATCAACATGTTAGCGAGACAGATCAACGTGTTAGTGAGACAGATCGTGTTAGCGAGAGAGATCAACGTGTTAGCGAGACAGATCGTGTTAGCGAGAGAGATCAACGTGTTAGCGAGAGAGATCAATGTGTTAGCGAGACAGATCAACATGTTAGCGAGAGAGATCAACGTGTTAGCGAGAGAGATCAATGTGTTAGCAAGAGAGATCAACGTGTTAGCGAGACAGATCGTGTTAGCGAGAGAGATCGTGTTAGTGAGAGAGATCAACGTGTTAGCGAGACAGATCAACGTGTTAGCGAGAGAGATCAACGTGTTAGCGAGACAGATCGTGTTAGCGAGAGAGATCAACGTGTTAGCGAGATATGTTGAACTTAAAGCCAGAGTTTGAGGTGGAAAGAAGCCGGCTCTCTTTTTACCTTGCTTCATCGCCACGTGCCAACTGATGCGGCGCACCTTACCTGGAAGAGGTTATGTTTAAATCTTTCACTCTTCCTTCTGCTGATGTTCTCTTTGAGCAGTATATGTAGATTGTCAGCAGTCTCTCAGACGCGTGTGTGCCTGCCTCTTTGCACCTCCTGGGTACCATCTGTGACAGCTGGTGTGCCTCGGGGGAACGGCAGGATTGCACATTTTCAAGAGATGCTAGCAGGTAGAAGGGCTTTCCTCTCCTCTCAAACATAACACCTCTTTGATTAGCTGTCGTTGCATTTCCACCAAAAGTACCCGAGACTCTAAGTCCAAGGAGCTTCTCTTTAAGGGACCATTGTCGTCTGAGTTTCCTCAGAGGTCTAAAATAGATGAGGCATATTATTCTGCTGACGTGTGAGAAAGCCTCACCTGTACTCCACCAATCAGAGATGATCAGTCCTGCAAGTCCCACCCCAAAGTCCCTGTACTTTTGGAAAGTCAGACCCCAGAGAGAAGACCTTTAGAGGGCCCACTAGAATATTTAAAGCCTTGTCCCTGCGGGGGAGATGCTCTCAGTACCTCCTAAAGTTCCTTGGTGGAGAGAAAGCTGAAAGAATTGTGATCATTATTTTGTTTTTGGAAGTTTGTTTGAACAAAAGCAGCTTTTGTTTTAAAGGTGTAACACCTGTTTCAAATGTAGTATTACTATCTTCACCGGCACGTGCAAAACTATAGGCTATAGGTGAAAATATTTAGTTGATATTGTTATCAACTCAACATTCAGGTTTACTGGAGTGGAACATCTGCAGCAGAGTGAAGCTTCAGCGCTACAAGACGATGTTTAAACTAAAACCAAACACTGATATTCTTGTACCATAAAGAGACACAGGAAGTTGTGCTACACCGATAGCAATAACTTTATATTCATGAAACTCTTGCTCCAAGATCAGTAAGCGGCCATCATGACACACACACACACACACTCAGTGGTTATGACGGCAGGGAGCTGGTTAAACGCAGCCCTGTGGCTGGAGCTGAGAGAGCTAACAGAGCAGGTCGCTGCACAGCAGTGATCTCTGCACACACGTCACAACCTATTGTAGCACGGCCGCCTCACGCTCGGCGAGCTTCGCTGCTGCCCGGTGGTGACCTCCGCTCACAAGGTCTCATCATCGGTGCGAAACTGAGCTTCGCCTTTTTTCAAATCTGAAGCTGTTTTACTCCATTAGGTAGAGAAGAGAAAAAAGGAGCGACAGAGAGAGAAAAATATGTTAGAAGGTCACCAGCTAGAGTCCGACCTCAGCTAACAGGAAGTGATGTTGTATCACAGTGTGGTCTCCCTACTGGTGCAGAAGCTAGCATGCTGGGTGCTCTGTAATGACCTGCTGCTGTTCTCATCTGCTAACGGCTATCTGCAACATTATATTGCCAAACTAGCAGCTGGGACGTGGCTGCCACTTCCCCCAGTACCTGAAAAACTATCAGCTGGTTTGTGATAAAATGCGGTTCAGACGTGCGTGTGCCCCTCAGGATAAATGTTATAACTTTGCCGTTAATGTGATGTTTATGAGCAAATACAAGTCATCTGCATGTTAGCATTGTTATTCTGATTATGTTAGCATCTTCTGCTAACTAGCTAAATTTAACATCTGAACACACTAAAGTGAGATGGTGATCGGCTGCCTGCTAATCATTCTGATTGTAAACATGTTAGCATGCTGTTTTTGGCATCACTGTTTAATGCTCACCAGCAAGTAGCCTACTAACATGCTAACACGGCAAAGTAAGGTGAATGTTAGCATGCTGTTGTTAGCATTTAGCTCAGAGCACCTCAGTGTTTACTGCTAATTAGCTCATTCCATAATGAAAAAAGTCAATATTTAATATGTCAGTTATATCATTGGGCCATATGCAACATTACTCCTGTTGGGAGTGCTGCAACTCTCCATAATCTACATGTGTAATACTTATTTTTATTTATTAATGTGCAAAGCTTCACTTCATCTCAACATGTGCAATACTCGTTTACTTACTGTGATGTTGCACGCTCGACTTTGCTGCTGTAGCAGTGAAAATGTCCCCGCTGTGGGACGAATAAAGTTTACCTTATCTTCTCCTGTGTTTTCAGCTCTCTGTTTTCCACAACATTAGTCTGTTGCTCGTGTTAACTGTGGTAAAAGTTGGTTTAAAAGTTGATTAAGTTTTTTATTCCCAGCGTGAGCCGACCTCCTCTCTCTCAGAGAAACTGTCAGCAGAAGGGTCGTTTAAACACAGGAAATATATCACTTTGCAGAGTTTCAGTCCAAACATCAATGCTCTATTGAGCTGCAAAACTTTAAAGTCATCGTTTGTTGTTGCTTGTGGGCCAATTAAAAGCATGAAAAGCCCTCCTGACAGCGGCGGGGGGGGGGGGGGGGGGGGGGGGGGGGCGCACTTACAGTGAAAGAGACAGACATGAGGAAGACGAGCCAAAAGAGGCAGAGAGGGACGCCGATTAATGGCATCGTTAAGAGTCAGAGGATGTGTTTTACAGGAGGTGTGTGTGTGTGTGTGTGTGTGTGTGTGTGAGAGGTTTACGTCATTCAATCAATATCTGAGCAGCAGAGTTGAGAGGAAACTCCTCCTGCTTCTCCTCAGAAGCTTCTTCATTATGCGTGAGCTGCAATTACCTGACGTGTGAGGAAGCGGAGCTCGCTGAATTACTCTGATTAGTTGTTGCAATCACAAAGTCAGAGTGCCAGCTACGCTCCGGTCTGTGCACACACACACGCACACGCACACACACACACACACACACACACACACACACACACGCACACACACACACACACACACACACACACACACACACACACACACAGTATTCCTGCTTGTAACTTCTGTCTTCACTCCAGCTTCATCCTTTTAGTCTCTCTTCTTCTCTACTTTGATTATTTAGTGATTTTTTTGTTGCTTGTTATCAGAATCAGATTAAAGGAGTTCAACAAGGTCATTTAAATCATGTAAGTGTCATTTTACAGCACAAGTTCTGCACTGAAATGTTATTCACCAACACCCGATGCATACATACGATGATGCAGGAACTCTCTGGCGTCAGTTGGCAACAATAACATCTGCGACATCTGGTCAGACGTTCAGAATAATGCAGTCACGTTAGAGACAATATGCAATATCTGGTAAGTCTTTCAAAATAAAGCGGTCAAGGTTAGGATTTTAAATATGCAAAGTGAAGTTGGATTTTCAAAATAAAGTGGACAAGGTAGGAGGAAATAAATATGCATTTGATTTCTCTTTGAATAGTGCATATTGTTTTTATTTGTTTCTTTAGTTGTTAAATGTAGAGTGCGTACTTTGAGTATCATTGAAAAGCGCTAAAATAAAATGTATTATTATTATTATTATTATTAAGTTGGGGGGTATAAATATGCAGCTTCAGATTAGATTTTCAAAATAAAGTGGTCGAGTTATACACATAAGTAAAGCTATATATACAGTGTGTCTTGCACTGAAAACTATGCATCTGTTTTGTGCTCAACAATGACAAAATAGTTATTTCAGTACAGTTAATCATATTTTAGACTTTTTAAAAACTTTAATTTTCTTTAAATATATAAACATAAATCTTTTTGACTCGTCCTGCACCCCCCCCCCCGTGTCAGTCATCGTTGCTTTTGTTTGAATGTTTTCACATTCCGCATTATCTCCGCTCATTATCTGCAGGAAGTCTCTGTGTGAAGTTTAAACCACAAAGATTCAGTCCAGCACACAACACGAACTAACGAGCTGTTTGAGACCAGCAACGGTCTCGAGGTAAAATCAGTGTTTTTCTGAATGGAGTCTGGTGTGTCTGCAGAGAGCGATGTAACGTCTGTCTGTGGTTAAAAAAATCATCTTCCTCTGTAACAACTTCTCTGAAGGGATCCTTTCCACCAACAGCTGACATGCGACATAAAACACTTCACAGCATGAAGAGGAAAACAAGGTCCTCTATCCCCACCGTGAACGGCACTTTGTCGTTTCCATAATATTGTATTTTCTTTTGTTGTCTCTTCTACAAACCGCTGACACAAACAGCTGTTGTGCCACCGTGCGCTGCAGGCGTAGGTATACAGGGCCGATGTGCAGAGTGAGACATAGTGCCGAGGTAACGGGCTGTCTGACGTCAGCGTGAAGCTTCAGTTTACACGCAGACTGACATGTTTGTTTATATGTAGGACTCTTTAAGTGGCTAAAGTACGTGGTGCTCCTGACTCTGTCTGCAGCTAGCTTAGCTTAGCTTCATGTAGGAACTCCAGCCGGCTTCCCCTGACAGGAGCCGTGCTGACTGTTATCTTCTGTAAAGAAAGCTCATTTAGCAATAATCAGGGCTTAATTGGTGGGAGAAGTTCATTTTAATTTCTCCTTATTTGAATGACAATAAGAAAACATTCAACTTGAAACTGTAAATGTGGAAAAGAAATATCTGATTGAACATATGTCTGCGTTGTTTTTAATCATAAATCATTTTGCTCTAATGTGAGTGGCAAAAAGATTTAAAATCAAACCAAATGAGCTGATGTCGTCTCTGTCTGAGTGAAATGGAAACAAACCAGAATAGCTGCGACGCTGTTGTTAGAAACATCCACAGACTCAGTTTGTGACCCTGAACGCCTCAGACTGTCGGGCTGACACGGTGGTGAATCAACATGTCACAACACTCCGACACTCTTTACATCACACCGTCTCTGAAATCTCTGACCCAGAAAACGTTCGACATTTCTCACTGAACACAAACCTCAAAAACAAACTCCAGAGAGGAGTGACTAACCTCCGACACACACCTGGAGGCACTTCTCCTCCCAGGACAGCGTGCTCTGTGTTCTGCTCATTCTACATCTTTAATGAGGACGCACAGTATATGGTACATTTCTGTTTGCGTGAAACACACAGCAACATGCTTTGGGGGATGTAAACAGGAAGTATAAAGTTCTCATGGATAAAGTGTGACCCTGTGTTTTTAGCCAACATTAAGTGGGCTAAATTAGCCGTTAGCAGCTTGTTAGCAGTATGCCCATTGATGTACAGACAAACATGATGATTCTCAGGCGACTAAAGGGTATCATGTCTGTATCAGAGCTAATGACATCATCAGGAAGTGGAAATCACTCCGAATGATGTTTATGTGTGTGCCACGTGTGTGTGCTCACATCAGACTCAATCAGGACTCTGGTTGGACTCTGTAGCATAATGCTGGACTCTGTCATCTAGCTTACTGTCTTGGTCTGCTGTTGAAGTGGTTTAAGCAGCAGGTGTAGATGTGGATGTCCACTTCTTTCAAGTTATCTAGCATATATAAGTTTGTGTTAGTTTACTGAAGCATGTACATTAGTTACATTGGTTACATTGGTTACATTGGTTACATGAGTTACATTGGTTACATTAGTTACATTGGTTACATGAGTTACATGAGTTACATTGGTTACATTAGTTACATGAGTTACATGAGTTACATTGGTTACATTAGTTACATGAGTTACATTGGTTACATTGGTTACATGAGTTACATTGGTTACATGAGTTACATGAGTTACATTGGTTACATTAGTTACATGAGTTACATGAGTTACATTGGTTACATTGGTTACATTGGTTACATTAGTTACATGAGTTACATGGTTACTTTAGTTACATGAGTTACATTGGTTACATTAGTTAAATTGGTTACATGAGTTACATTAGTTACATTGGTTACATTAGTTACATTAGTTACATTGGTTACTTTAGTTACATTAGTTAAATTGGTTACATTGGTTACATGAGTTACATGAGTTACATTGGTTACATGAGTTACATGAGTTACATGAGTTACATGAGTTACATGAGTTACATTGGTTACATTAGTTACATGAGTTACATTGGTTACATGAGTTACATGAGTTACATTGGTTACATTAGTTACATGAGTTACATTGGTTACTTTAGTTACATTAGTTAAATTGGTTACATTAGTTACATTAGTTACATTGGTTACATGAGTTACATTGGTTACATTGGTTACATGAGTTACATTGGTTACATGAGTTACATGAGTTACATTAGTTACATTAGTTACATTAGTTACATTGGTTACATGAGTTACATTGGTTACATTGGTTACATGAGTTACATTGGTTACATGAGTTACATTAGTTACATTGGTTACATTAGTTACATTGGTTACTTTAGTTACATTAGTTAAATTGGTTACATTGGTTACATGAGTTACATTGGTTACATTGGTTACATGAGTTACATTGGTTACATGAGTTACATGAGTTACATTGGTTATATTAGTTACATGAGTTACATGAGTTACATTGGTTACATTAGTTACATGAGTTACATGAGTTACATTGGTTACATTGGTTACATTAGTTACATGAGTTACATTGGTTACTTTAGTTACATGAGTTACATTGGTTACTTTAGTTACATGAGTTACATTGGTTACATTAGTTAAATTGGTTACATGAGTTACATTGGTTACATTAGTCACGTCAACAGTACGTAACTTCATCCTTCTTTAAACCTGAACCATGATCTTCTTTCAAACATTAAAGAGTTGCTTTGGTTCCTGAAGCTCGCCATGCTGGGATCGTTTCACAACCTGTTTCTTACTTCATTTCTTCAGACAGTGACTTCTGGTTGTAACTTAATAAAAACCCACTTTGGCCTGACATTAACCCCCAGGGTTGAAGAGTTTGTAAAGATGATGTTGCAATGAGACTTTGGAAGATGTTTTATTTTGGTAACTTAACACTGTGACTTCAAACCTAAAAATGTCTGTATTTAAGAAAGTTGTAGTTTCATGTTGTGAGGAAGTTATCATTCTGACTCTGAGTCATTCTGGACGCCATACATTACAACTAAATGTCAATATTTTACATCCAGCAGCAGTCCTGACTCCCTGCACGTACCGACAGAAATAAATCACTGTATGACAAACAGTGAACGAGCTAACAAGCAGGTATGTTGAGCACAGACACAGATAGCTGCTAATTAGTGCTAACATATAAATAAAATAATGAGTGTAAACAGTGTGTGAGACGTGTTGGACGGTCTGTTTGTCCAATAAAGCGCACACACAGATTATCTGTCTGATATTTACATGAGCAAATCTCCAAAAGGCTCCAACAGCACAAACACGACCCAGAGGTTACGTTCAGTGACTGAGTTAGCTGAGGGGACACCTAGCAGACAGCTAGCAGCTCCGAGCTGTCACTCAAAGAGGCCACGCCCCTAATGCTGCATCACTTTAAGCCTTAATATAATGTAAACAGGTGAGCTGTATAAAGATTCTCCCCGTACAGTTGTCATGAAGAGAGAAATGAGCTATAGAGACCCAAACTGTTTTTTGTACCAGGCTGTAAACATGTTTTTTTCTGCTGCAAAGTTTAACATGGGGCTCTATGGGGACTGACTCACTGCTGGAGACAGCCTCAAGTGGACACCAGAGGAACTGCAGTTTATGGCTGTTCCATGTTGGCCTCGGTCCTCAGCCCTGGAGGTTGCTGCTTGATTTTTCCTGACATTTAATATCTGTCAAACGTCACGACCTACATTTCACTAAATATCAACATTTACAGATGTTGGTGACGTTGCTGGGATACTTTACTAACTCATAAGTGTTTGCACTGATAGATTTAATATCTAAGAATGTCTTTTTAAGGATGTTTCCATATGAAGCCTCTCTGATACAAACTGCAGGGAAACCTGAGTTTACCGTGCCGTGTATGAATAAGTGCTCTTTATGTTTATGGAACAATAGAGGCGATGGTTTTTATTCTGCTCAGTGGTACTGCAGCTTCTCCTCAGGACCTGAGGACCTGACATTATATGCTCCATAAAGTAGGCTAAGTCCCATCAGGGATTCATATAAATTAAGATCAAACACCGTGTTTGCCCTTGAGGTTACATCCAGATGCAATTATTGTTGAATCCCCACTTTTCCCAGAGAATGCTCTGCATACTGTTGCACTAATGCTCCTTTCCAACGAGTAATTACAAGGACATTTCTAATTTAGCTTCCTTTCAGGCTGCGAGGAGATGCCGCAGGAATTATCTGCCCTTCAGTCAGACACAATTTAATGTCTCTTCATTTGTTCTTTGTAGCTTTGAGGAGAGACAATGCAGCTGTGTGCTTGTGGAGAGCAGCTTTAAAAGTATAAAGACTGCCTAATGTAAATGTAAATAGTATAAAGTATAAATTCAGGAGAGGTCTTTGTTTTGAGTCCTCCTGCTGTTTAAGAGTATTTGTAGCTTTCATGGCATGTATCAGTGTGAGAATTTACTGCAAAGATTTTCTCTGTTTACATTCATAATTAATGATTTCAAAAAGAGAAATCTTTAAATAGACGGCAGCAGCACAGCTGTCCCTCCCCGGCCCGCCGAGGCTGGGACTGAACACTATGTCAGTCAGAGTCTCGGAAGGGCTCTCCATCATGGCTGCCCCAGATTGTGATCAAAGCTGTCTTTGTGTTTCTGCACTGGCAGAGAAAACACTGTGAGCAGAAAATCCTCCATCAGTGATGCACAAGACAATTTGTTTGTTCTGGAGAAGTCCTGTACTTTCACTGATTGATGCCTGACAGACGCAGAGCTGGTGGATGTCTGAGGCAGTAATCTCAGGGTTGAAATGAAGCTAACGCGCGAGTGTCAAAAAGCTGCCAAGAGTGATTCAATCCCCACAGACTGCACCGACATGCCCCACTTACAGGAGGAGTAAACATAATGACTTCCTGTTCTAAATTAATTAAACACGGTTCACTAAGTTGATCATTCTGATATCTTAATGATTAAATAAGTTAGCCAAAAGTAATGAACGAATAGTTAGCACAAAATGCTACATCAATGGCTAAAATATTCAGCTAAATGTTGAAACAGTTATTTATAATCAGTGCACTGCCAGTTGAAATAGTCAGTCAAACATCATCACTAATTAATTAACATAGTTAGCTTATAGTCGACTAATGTTAAGGGACAGTTAGTAGCTAGCTAAATGTAATGAATTACAGTTTAAATTAGCAAAACATAGCAAAGCTTTGCTAAACAAAACGTTGACAATGCTAAAGCTAACAGTGGCTGTGACTGAAATGAATGAAAAACTATTCATATAGTTAGCCAAACTATGCATTAGGCTATTGTGGCATAAGGTTATTATCAATGGTTGAATTGCATAAAAATAAAGCTAGCTAAGTTAACAGTTTAAATAAACAAAAAGTAGCTATGAAAAAGTTAAAATAGCGAATAAATAAATCTTAAGCTAAAAACGATTTAAGTAAAGATGGTTGTGGTTATTTAAAGGTCAGGGATAAAATGTTAGCTTACAGTAAACAGTTAATCTAAAGACGGGTAAACAACTGAAATGAGACAACAAGATGGGCTAATAAAAGGCTGAAATATGTAAAGGCCATAGATGACTAATGATGATTAATAACAACTTTTCATTAATAAACTTTTGAATCTTTTAGCTAAAACATGAATAGCTTTATTGTATCTACAGATCCTGTCTCAATGGTTCAAGTAAGAAACAACGCGTATGATAAAGGTCATAGCTGCGAATAAACACGTAGAGGAGCAAAAGCTGTTCATATCCAGCTGAACGGGACAAACAGACGGCTGCTTGATTAAAGTCGTTGAAAATAGAACTTTTTCTTTTCCAATTTTATGAAACAAAACTAAGAGAATATTTAATAATTCATTGTGTTCATAGACGTAAAGAGTGTTTTAAAAATGAAGGGTGGTGCTGGAATCGGCTGGTGCAGCTGATGGAGCTGGTGGAGCTGGTGGAGCTGGTGGTGCTGGTGGTGCTGGTGAGGCTGATGGAGCTGATGGAGCTGGTGCAGCTGATGGTGCTGATGGTGCTGGTGGAGCTGGTGGTGCTGATGGAGCTGGTGGATGGAGTGGTACTTGAGTCAGTGGCCGTGAGCTGCTGATCTACAGAACAAGAGGCAGCCATGTTTGACTGGTTTTGTTGTTCAGAGGACACGTCGGTGCAGCCACGAGAGCTGTCAGGTCTGAGATGCCCTCAGATGAAATATCTGCCCCAGGCTGAAGCAGGCAGCTCACTATCTGCCCTCCCAGAGTCACCCCGGGGCTAAGGGCTATCAGAGCGTTATCACATCACCGAGCGAGTTATTATTGCTCTGACTGTAATGGACTCCTTTTTAAGCTGTGTTCTCCTCCCTTTATTCTGTGTCTCTCTTTAATGTCTGTCTTTAACCCCCATCACCACCGGCTCCCTCGCCCCCTCCACCCCCGACGCCTCCCTCTCTGCTGACTCCGGGCTCCATGCAGAGAAACTCATAGAGGTCCTGATCCTCATTTCAGCCTGTCAGAAATTATTAAAATGTGAGCGTCAGTGACGTCACGGCAGGCTGTGAAGGACAGAGGGAGGACTGCACGTACAGGGAGAACAGAGACATGATTAAGTGCACTTCGTAACATAAAAGCCTCCTCAACTTATAACTCGATTTTCTGCTCGTTTTCTTTTGAGGATCTGAACGATCGAGAGGACGAGACCGAGCCGTCAACATGGACAGAAAGAGCTCGGACTTGATTGCTCATGCTTTTTCTGGAAGTATTATACAGAGGTATTTTAGTTTGAAGGATTGTTTTTTAATATAAATCAGCCGAGCTCTTCTACACATGTATTTGTCTAAAAATAACCAAAACCATCATGAACATGATTAAAACACTGACAGGTACCATAACTCTACTGATAATACGTTCTTACTTTTACTTACGCTTCTAATTGCAGAAATGGGGGAAAAATCTAGTCGCTAAGAGTGTGTGTTAAAAAACTTAATTGAATTATTATTAAAACTAGTATTTTTTTATCTTGTGTTTTGAGTGTTTCCTCCTGTTGACGTGTTTAATGCTGGACTCTGTGTGGGCCTCGTGCTATGTGTGCGTTTGCTGTTACAGATAAACATACAAATGAAATAACGGACACAAAAAGGTGATTAAAATCTGTTCCTCATGCGATGTATGAGCGCTAACGTGATGTACAAAGGTTGTATTCTGATCTTGTCAGTTATTGTCCATGATTTTGTAAAAGCTTTTATTTTGTCTCTTTGACCCGTTTCCTGTGTAGAAGTGTGTTTGTCGTCATAGTGAGCGCTAATCTCTTAATGGACTTATGTGATTAGAAACCTACTCACCACCTTCTACATCTCTGAGCTCTTTGTGATGCCGTGCAGAGGTTACATGTTCACAGCTATTTCTGGTGAATCAGGGAAGCGTCTCTATTCATCCTCTGAAACCTTCATGTCTGCCAAACATCTGAGAACCAGAAGCTGCATTTAACTGTTCTCTGGCAAATGTTTGTGTCGTGATACACGAGCAGCGTTACAGCCAGCTGGGCTCGACTTAAAGGAGGATTCTTGTATGTTTTACACCTTTTTACATATGTTGGGGTTAGAGAAATGAAAAAAGGGTTTGAGTGTCTCCAGTTGATGTGTTCAGCCTGCAGCCGGGAAACACACCAGACTCCATTGATAAAAACAGTGATTTTACCTCACAGAACACAGGAGCTGCTGCTCCACAGCTGCCTCGATCGGTTAGTAGTTTTATTTTGTTCTTGTGTGACACAATTAATGTTTTGGATCTGAACCACAAACGTCACACAATATCACAAACAAGCTGAGCAATCAAAGAAGTGACAGATTAGCAGCTCCTGTGTTCAAGGTGGTAAAAATCAGTGTTTTTGTGAATGGAGTCTGGTGTGTCTGCAGAGAGCGATGTAACGTCTGTGTGTGGTTAAAACAATCATCTTCCTCTGTAACAAAAAGGTCTATCTCTGTAGGGATCCTTTCTGTCATGTTGTCACACACTCAGAATAACAATCTGAGAACAAACTTTTAGGCTGCATTAATTAAAGGATCACGACGCAGGAAACTCAGCTTTTCATGCAGATGCTGGCTGAATCGATCTAATGGAGTTATTCCAAAGTTGTTGTGCTGTTTAGAACCTACATATGCTAAGAATAAAGCTCCTGTCACAGCCTACACGTATGCAAAGGTCAGAGCCTCTTGGTAGACTTCGAGGGCCGTGGTTTTAAAACACTCCCTTTAACATCGACACAAAGAGCCACGTTTGAACTTTGATGTTTGTTTTGTAGCTTTGAAGACCGACCCTCTCCTCTGCAGTGTATCTGCTGATGTTTACATGTTGTATTTCAGGATGCTAGCAGAGTGAAGAGCTGGACGTGTCGAAGACTCTTCACACCTGAGTGCTGCTGTCACATCAGGCGCTGGGTTTACTGTGACTGTTCACTGTAGCTTCCTGTTTGTCTGACCTGTGTTTCGTTGTCTTTCAGGGTTCGACGCGTACTTCACATCACGGACTCTGGAGAACAACCGGAGGAACGTGTGGTTCGCTGAGTACTGGGAGGAGAACTTCAACTGCAAACTGATGAGCTCCTCCAAGAAGGACGAGAGCAGCAGGAAGTGCACAGGTACAGGTGTCCAAGCATGACGCCGTTTTCATGCTTATTTATTTATTTATTTATTTTATTTTGAAAGTCTGACAGGAGGTTTTGTAATTTTTTGATGCTTTCGTGACCGTTTCATTTTGAAAGGGAAATGTACATTGCATATCTATCATTGCTACCTTGACTGCTTTATTTTGAAAGTCTGACTGCCGTCTTCATATTGATTGTTGCAAACTGGACTCTATAGACCAACTAGACATATCTAGTATTGTTAAGTTGACTTCTTTATTTTGAAAGTCTAGCTATCAGTGCCAAAGTTTCTAAGGTCAGTGTGACTGTATGCAGCCTGGAGGCAGCACCTGCAGGCTCCACTCGTCTGTATTTCTATTTCTTCTGACACCATTTCTTATCTCATACAGTCATCTTGTGGTTTTGTTGCCTGCTGTTTGCAGGATTCATTTAAATGTTTTTGATGAAATATCTAATGAGTCTGTTTTATTTGCTGGTGATCTGCCCCCCCGCCGGCTCGCCTTTGGAGAGGGAGGGTGGGTGTTAAATCGGGTGCTGGGCTGATGGTCTCTCTGTGTTATCAGGATGAGAAGGTTCTGGAAGGATTTCAAAGATCCAGAGAACAACACGAGTGATCTTTGTATTTCACACTAAAGCTGTGAGACAGAGAGCTAGCAGGTGTGAATGATGCACACTCCGATTCCCGCACCTTGTTTTAATATCACCCTAACGAACGGCTTCACTGCATATCGACTTTCTGCACTCGCTCTCTCCTGCAGGTTGTTGCTGCGTCTGCAGAAGTTAAGCAGAAACTCGTACGTCTCTGTGATCTACGATCGATAATGCACGGCAATTAGTGATCCAATATGATAGTGAGAACACGCCCTGAACACTAATGATCCTGCTCTATTAAGATCATCGACTGAAGCCACACAGAACACATCACCGTGTCTTTCTGACTTCTCTGTGCATTTGTCTCATCACAGTCCGGTTCGCTCTCACTTCCTGCCCTCCGCCTGATCGATGACACGTATGTGATCCACTTAAACATTCATCAGCCTGATCAATTCATCCGCAGCTCCTTCGTCAGCTTCACACTTTCTGTAACTTTTTCATCGTCTTTCTTCTCTGTATAATTTAAGCCTGAGAGGCGGCGGGGATCATCCGTCCCCCCAGAACTAAACCCTCAATTACATAATGATCGTGGAGCCGCTTGAGGACGACCGGCTCCCCGTGAACCCTCACAGCGGCAGGCGGGAGACACCCAGAAACACCAGCAGACACCTTAACTGTGGGGAACTGCAGTGATGACTCAGAGAGCAGAGAAGTGGAGCATTAGAGGTACTCAGAGGAGGTCGGGCTCTCTGTAAAATCAACACAAAGAAATGAGGAGTTTAATGGATATTATTGTAATTTAAACATTGTGCTGCTCTTTGAAGCTGTAAGTGCAGAAGCCTCTAAAGGTTTGACTCACTCGCAGTGTTCGTGCACTGCTCTGCCTGTTGTAAGTCTGAACCTGAAGCTTGTGTTTCGTTGTCTCTGAAGTCGTTTTTTTGGTGTCATTGGGGAAGTTTGACTCTTAATGGTCGTTTTGTGCCTCTCTGTCGTTCCTTCGTGCGTCTTTGTCATCTTCAGTCATCTTGTGCGCCTCTTGGATTCTTTTTGAATCACTGCCGGTTTTTGCAGCTGACTGATGTTGTTGTTTCGGCCTCTCTTTGAGCGTTCACATCCTCTCATAGTTGTTGTGCGTCTCTTTTTCATTGTGTTGAGTCTTTGTTGATTTTTAACTGTTTGTTGTCTTGCGTCTCTCTGTGGTTGTTTGTTGTCTCTGTGTAGTCGTGTAAGTATTTTTAATAAACCTGTATGTTCTGTGTTCTGCCTCTTCGTAGCTGTTTGGCTTCTCTGCGTCATCATTGTGAGTCTTAAGTTGTTTTGCATCTTAGTTATTTTTTACTTTAACTTTTAAAAGTTGTCTTTCGTGGTTTTGTAATTGTTTGTGGTCGTGTCTCCTTGTAGCTACGTTCTGTATCTTTGTAGTTATTCAGCTTCTCCTTCAGGTCCTTTAGATCTTCAGTCATTTCGGATCTTAAAAGTTCTTTGAGTCTCTTTCAGGACTCTGAATATTTGTTTGGCGTCATTTCTAGTTTCAGTTTTTAAAACAATATATGTGAGTGTGTTTCTGTGTCTCTGTAGTCATTTCGAGATGTTGTAATCTTATTAGTTCATTTTTAAACTTTTTAATCAGTCCTGCATCTATTTGTAGTTGTTTTGCATCTTTCAGTAGTTGTGTGTCTCTGTAGTTGTTTTGTCTCTTTTAACAGTTGTGTGTTTCATTTTGAATCTTTGTGGTCATTTTAAGTTTCTTTGCTGTTGTTCTGTTTGACTCTTAGTTGTTTTGCGTCTCTTGATGTGTTCTGTATTTGGTTATCAGTTGTTTCTCTTTAGTAAGTTTCCATCAGTTCTTTGAGCCTTCTTGGTCTCTGTGTCACTTTGTGTCCTTGGAAATGTTTCTGTGTCTCTCTCTGCTTTTGTCTCCGGCCTCTTCGTAGACATTTGGATCGTCTCTGTCGTCCTTTGCTGTCGTTTCTGTCTCTAAAAGTTTGTTGTGAGTCTCTCTGTTGTCATATTGTCAGTGACACTCAGGTGTGAGATCAGCATCATATTAGAGATAAAGACAGACGCAGTAAGAAAAATCAACATCAATAAAAACTTCATTTGTATGAGATGTGCTGGCAGGTCCTCAATATTAAAACAACCCCCCCCCCTCCCTCTCCCTCTCTCTCTCCCCCCTCTCCCTCTCTCCCCCCTCTCTCTCTCTCCCCCCGCTCTCTCCCTCTCTCTCCCCCTCTCTCTCTCCCTCTCTTTCTCTCCCCCTCTCTCTCTACCCCCGCTCTCTCTCTCTCTCCCCCCTCTCTCTCTCTCCCTCCCTCTCTTTCTCTCCCTCTCTCTCTCCCCCTCTCTCTCCCCCTCTCTCTCTCCCTCTTTTTCTCTCCCCCTCTCTCTCTCCCTCTCTCTCTCCCTCCCTCTCTCTCTCCCCCCCTCCCTCTCTCTCCCCCCCCCTCTCTCTCTCTCCCTCTCTCTCCCCCCCTCCCTCTCTCTCCCTCTCTCTCCCTCCCTCTCTCTCTCCCCCCCTCCCTCTCTCCCTCTCTCTCCCTCCCTCTCTCTCTCCCCCCCCTCCCTCTCTCCCTCTCTCTCCCTCCCTCTCTCTCTCCCCCCCTCCCTCTCTCTCCCTCCCCCTCTCTCTCTCCCCCCCTCCCTCTCTCCCTCTCTCTCCCTCCCTCTCTCTCTCCCCCCCCTCCCTCTCCCCCCCCCCCCCCCCCCCCCCCCTCTCTCTTCACTGTGTACCAAGGTGAAAGTGACCTCAGACAGAGAGTCAGGCCCAGGGCCCCCCCGGTCCCTCGGCCCCCACACCTGCGCTCAGTGATTGTTCGTCTTTACTTAATGTTCCTGTTGATATTTCTTTAATTACCTGAGTTGTAACTGATCTGTCAGACGAACGGTTGCCTCCATGTGTCTGACTGCGGCCGCCGGTTATGGGCGGACACTAATGACTGCACACATGAATAAAAGATGCCGAGCGGTGTGGCGGCTCACGGTGTCAGCGGTGAGCTCCGTCTCCTCTCAGCAGGCGGGTTCAGATCTGTAACCTCATCAGATCAGCGTGAGAATGTTAATGAATCAACTCTGTCAAAAGCAGATAAACAGACACCCTCAGCAGTTTGAAGCCCGCAGGTCCGAACAGCACGCTGGAATTATTTAACAGCCGTCCTGTCACAAAGAGAGGACTCTGGAATATTTCTGCGTGCATGTTGGGAGTAATTCTGAGATCAATGTCGGTACCCACCGGCTATCCTCTGATGATTTATCCTGTGGGAGCTATGGCAAACTTCTCAGGCGTTCTGGTGTAGCTAGCGTTTAGCGATAAACGACTTCCAGCCCGGACTTCCGTCTCCGTGCGCTGCATGTTTACAGTCCAGTCAGCAGCTCGAGCAGCAACCGTGTGTTCAGGTCAAAGGTAAATTCTCCCTCCAGATGTGTCTGCTAAATAAACACTGTTATCTCTCGGTTCGTCCCATCCCCCGGAGGAGCGCCCGTTCATCTGTCTGTGCTGAGTCTCAGTCTCACTGTAAACAGGAAGTTACACAGAGGCTGCACTCTGGCTTACTGCAGCGGGATGAAGCCCAAACAGAAACAGATTCTCTTGCGATCGACTTTAATTAACGGCTCTTCAGTTTGCTGAAGCTCGCTGATTGGTCGATACTACTCAGAGTACAAGCGTACTACAAACAGAAACCAGAACACTTCCTGTTCTACATCCTGTCGTGTGCCTTCAGAACAAACGTCAGTGTTTGTGGAGGTGGAATCTGTCCTGTACAGTGTAATTAAATAAATAAGTAGTTGAAGTCTGAAATCCGTCACAGCTGATGTAATAAACACAATGGTGCAGAACAACATCGTCACCCTGACAAATCTAATTACCTCATCTTTTCTAACAGATCACACGGCTGCAATCAGGCAACATAAAACAACAGAGTGTGACTGATGGCTGCTGTGGGGCCTCCTCCTCCCCTGAACACCCAGCAGCTTCACATCAGCTGATCGATGCTCTGACATCACGAGCACGACGCTGACGTGAGGACACACACACATTAAACATCATCGTTGAGGCTGTCATGTTTATTTTTTACAGAGCTTGTTAGAGCTCGTGGACTGTGACATCAAGGTGTGACACATCCTCCCACTCATCCTGTTCAGGGTCGCAGAGGGCTGGAGATTATCCCAGCATGCACTGGGGGAGAGGCGGGGTCCTCCGCAGGGGGCCGACACACCAAAGGTTCAGCCTGCAGCCACAAATTCTCCTGTAAATAAATCTCTGTGCTGCAGGAGAAAACTGATGGAGGAGAGAGACGGCACACAGGATCCACTCTGTCCCCGCTGATACACGACAACGACCGCACCTCATACGGAGAATTACCGCCTTGCAGTCGCATGCCTCGGTCTGTGCAGGCTCGAGATGTTGAGTTGTTAAACAGAAGGTATTAAGTGTATGTTTTGGCGAAATGGAGGTGAATACTACAGCGGCATGTTTGAGCCCAGTGAATAGTTTCCAGTGAGAAATAGCTGCCCTCACTTAGAGACTATGTTTCCAGAGGAGGAGAGAGTAGTGATGAAGAGCTCACACACATGATGCAGTCATCATCACCTTCAGTTCAATATTAACAAGATCACAGAGCTCGCTGTGGATGAGCAGAGGAACAGGAAGTCCTGCTGTCATCCAGTGAGAGGAGGGCTGGATTCATAAGTACCTTTGGGTCTAAATCAATAAGGACTGGAGTGACAACATGAAGCATCATGCTGTCACAGTGAAGATGACCTTTCACCTTTTGGATATAAAATGTCACCATTTTAAACCTATTAGAAATTTGTCATAATTCATGTATGAATTATTTTTCTTTTTTGGAATTCAGATTTTTTCATTGATTGTCACAGTTATACTGTCATGGGCGCACGGATGCACATTCAGGGTTCAAGGGAACACAAGCGATGTGAGTGCATGTACAGCAGTAATGATGTTACAGGGACCCTCAAACACCTTAACCAGATAAGTTGTCCACCTTTATGTGCCTCCAGAACCTGTCCCAAGGAGACAGTCAATCCGCCCAAGTGTCACTTGATCTGCTCTCATCAGATGTCACTTCAGCCAATGCATCGGCCCATTCCTACACCTGATGTCTTCCAGTGTCTGAGAATAACTCCACAGGCCGTTATTGTAGCGTATGAATTCTTAAATTAATTAATTAATTTAACCTTTGACCTTTGACCCCCAGAATCTAATCACATCATCCTTGAGTCCAAGAGGACGTTTGTGGCAACTTTTGTCATAGACTAGGAATTGTGGAGTTCTAACCAGGAACGTGTTTTGGGGATCACAGTGACCTTGACCTTTGACCACCAAAATCTAATCACATCATCCTTGAGTCCAAGTGAACAATTGTGCAAAATTTGAAGAAGTTCCCTCCCGGCGTTTCTGAGATATCGTGTTCACAAGAATGGGACGGACTGACAGATGGACGGACAACCTGAAAACACTCACCTTACTGCTCATTTATACCTGCCTGTGTTACAGAGAGTGAGAGTCCAGAGGACAGGGTCCAGGTTCTGAGTCATGTGGGCCACTGAGGTAACAACAGCACTTTGAAATCTTTCACTGACCATGACCAGGAAAATGTTGATCGCACGACGTCGGGCTGCCATCACAAAAAACATTAACAATAAATCAGGTTTATGTTGGCGGAGGTTTGGTTAGCTTTACACACAAACCAGTAAATAAAATAAGGAGAGTTTCAGTGCGCTCCACCAGAGCCGTCTTCAGTCAGTCATTTGTGGTCTTCATTATGTTGAACTTATTATCAGGAGGTTGAAGTTTGGGCGCATAGTGAAGTTCAACGACGTGAACAACGGAAGAAACAATGGGAGCGCTCTCTGCAGCAGCAAACAGGAAGCAGCAAACCGGGCAGATCGTAAACATGGAGGGCCTGTGAGGAGGGCTGCTGTCACCCTGTCCTCACTGAAGCGTGTTAGCATGGCAACGGTTAGCTCAGATGAACCTGTGAAGTTCAACTGAAGGAGCAGAAAGACTTGTGGCCTGCTAGCTTGTAATGCTAACCCAGCTAACGTTAGCACAGGTAACACAAACCTCTGCACACACAGAGCAGCTGTGGATAAAAGCTGCTCCATTGTTTTTCTTCTTCTAAATTTCCACCAGGTGCATGATGGGAAATAATCTTCACGGGAAGCCGGTTGTTGACCCGGCAGGGGATCCAGTCTTTGTAAAATCTTATAAATCGTGACTCAGGTGTCTTTAGATGTGAGAGGAGGTTGACTCTGGTTTCCTGGTGTGTCGAAGGCATGTGTGGGGAAACAAAGAGCAGCTTACAGGACACAAACAGAACGAGCAGTGTTTCTCTACACACACGTCCTGTGTTAATCACGGTTAATTAGGTTCAGCTTCAGCTCCGGATCAGAGTCCAGACTCAGGTTCAGGAACTTGTCTTGAAGGTTCCTGAAGACCTGAGGAGGGAACAACTGATACACCTGAAGGTCCAGGTGCTTTAGTTCCTGTGGTATGATGGACTCTAACAGCCTCCAGTGTGTGTGTGTGTGTGTGTGTGTGTGTGTGTGTGTGTGTGTGTGTGTGTGTGTGTGTGTGTGCAGCAGTTTACACACAATGAACTGGGCATGTGGCAGGTGGGTCGCTGGGGGCCGTGAGGAGCAGCGACTCTGCTTTGAAGCAGAGATAAAATGCTGTGGACGAGGTCGGGTGGACGCTGTGTTTAGTGTGAGAGAGAGAGACAGAGAGAGAGAGAGGGAGAGGGGGGGGGGGGGGGGGGGGGGGGACTCTGTTTAACAGATAACATAAAGCTCGGGTCCCTCTGCCCCAGGCGGGGACACAGAGAGGGGTTACTGACTATAGTCCGCCCCCGGAGGCTGCCTAAAGAGAGATAGGACGGCAGCGATCAGCGAGTCCTCTGAGTGAACACATGGCAGCAGATACTGACAGTAATAATATGTGTGAGTGCAGCTGATCTGAGAACAGCACAGAGTGCCAGCAGCCTGCAGGTACAGGTCAGAGCAGAGGTGTTCCTCAGCAGATGGCCCGGCTCTTATTAAGGATAACACGGAGCTGAGAGCAAACACACAACATCTGCTGCTCAGCCGCAGTGTTTACAGAGCACAGTGTTCTCCTCTGTGATGTGACGGTTTGTCCGTCTCCACAAAGACGTCAGAGTTATTTTACTGAACAGTTATTCATTTCATCAGGGATCCATTGGTTTATGGACGGCCTTTTTCAAGCTCAGTTCAGCTTTTTGGCCGCCATTTTTGTTTTCTGGAGACAGCAGTGACCATGTCTGGACGAGAGGAGCGTTCCTGACCCGCCACAAATGAATGTTTCCTAGCTGCTAATTTGAAACAAATCTTCTATCCTTAATTTACTGATGGAATAAAGTAGGTGAAACTCAGCCATAGCATTTAGCTCTCTGATGAACGGGCAGATGAAGACATAACAGAACGGTGAGGATGAGTAGGAATACTTGGTCCTTGTTGGAGCTGTGATTCATTGTGCTAACATGCTACTGATGTGATGCTATTAGCCGCCTGGCTAGCTCGGCTGCTCTCCTGTATTCAGACTATTCGTGAGTTTTAATATCGAGTCTGTGTCTGTGTCTCACTCGTCCTCGGCCAACCTGCCTCCATATTACTCCCTCTCATTATTCATTCATGAGGCTGCACAGCAAAGACAAATAAGGACCATAACAAACAGCTCTCCAGCTCGGCGTCGTTTTTTATTTGTCTTTTGCTTCCTGTTTGTTTGAGGCTGTTCTCATTCCACCTGTGTGATGGAGGGTGAAGTCGAATTGAATGTAAATGCAGGTTTGTTTTGCTGCCACATCCATCACAGCCTCCTTTAATATCTCAGATCTCACAGAAAACAATCACAGCAGTCATCTCGTGTCCTAACTCGGTTTACTCTGATGTTTGTCTGTCTGACTGCTCGTTCCACCGCTCTCCGCCCTCACTGTGTTAGACTATGAGGAGGTTATGATCATTTGTATTTGATGCATGAACTTAATCATGTTTATCTGCTGGTCGGGGTTCGGAGGCTCCGTCAGCTCCGAATAATCTTTGGATTCTCAGAGTGAGACATTCATCTTACATGAATGCCTGTAGATCAGTAATGCATACTAGTAGCTGTCACATCTGTCACCTTATAGCTCGTGCTTAGAGGGCAGCAGGTGGAGATGCTTTTAAACATTTGTAAAATGCAGGTGTTGTTATGTTGCAGCCTGAAGTGATTTTGCCAACAGCAGATCCCCTTCAGATTCAGCTTGATCAGTTTTATCGACATTACAAGCCAAAAGTTCAGAGCTGATGTGGACATAATAAACAGATCTGCTTTAGTCAAAGGCATTCACTTACTGTACTTTGGTGTTTAAATAGAACAGACATATCGGCTATTTAATCTTAATTATCAAAGTGTTTAGGAAACATTTTGTCCTTCATTCTGATTCCTGAATTTGAATTTGAATTTGCAAAAGAAAAAGCCAATCAGGAAGCGAGCTGACTGAAGCAGGAAGCACAACAACCGCAGCCATGGAGACAAAAGAACGTGCAGCATAAAGTAACATGTGCAGCCCGTGTTCACGCCGTCTCCACCTCTTCATCCACAGTTTGTTCTTTTTTCTTGAATTTTCAGTCAAAAGTCCAAAAACTATCATCACCAGTTCTTCCTGCCCGTCGGCCGCCATGTTTGTTTACTCTGAAGTCTCGTTTGACCGCCAGAGATTCAGTGAGATTTCCAGCTGTGAGAGTCGGTTGGTTGTTGGTGAGTGAATGTGTGAGTGTGTGCTGTTTGGGTTACATCGTTGCTCTCCACACTACAGGAACAAAACTGTTGTGTAGTCTGTGATTATCTGTCACCATGTGTGTCTCTCTCACATCTGTTTAGGTTTAAACATCTTTCAGTGCAGTGACAGATGTTAATGACTCTGCTGCATTGATAACCATTATATCAAAATTGGCATCATAACTCCGCCTCAGTTATTGGTTAACTTCCCTTTGAGCCATTTGTTCCGGACGATCACCGTGTCTCTCCATCTTTCATCCCCCTGTCTCTGTAGTTATGAGCGGTACACTCACTTTACAGACAAGTGGCGCCATCTACTGTTGTGAACGTATCGTTCAGGAACTACGGGCGGAAAATAGCAATTTTCTTTCCTTGTTTTTTATAAGGTTAATCTCTAACGCAGGGATGTGGATTTCCAGGAAGGCAAGTGTTCTAGTTTCAGTTTGTAACTACCTTTGTTGTCAGAGTCATATTGACCAATCAGCAGGCTGCGGCGTGTGCAGGAAAAACAGTGAAGAGCAGAAGCAGGCGGAACGTGATCCGCCGTAACGACATCACAGCTCCATCAGCGTGATCGGACGACGATTTAGCTTCTTATTCATCTCTATAAACAGACAGCTGCATGCTAACAGCTAACAGCTAACAATCTGTTCTAGAGCTAACATTTAACTTGAGATTAATTCCCTTAACGTTGTGTCATGAAAGCCGTTCAGCGTTCAGATTTCCCGACTTCCTCAAATGCATCAGATCGACCTCCGTGAGGCATTTTAAAAGTTTTCTCCTCCTCTTGACGACAGACCTGACAAAGCTTGAGTTTTTACTTCTAACATTTTTTAAATTGTTCTAACTAACATAAGACAATCCCATTTATTCAGATGTCGAGAGACAATAAACTTTAAACGGTGCTTACCCTCTATGACTGCTTTTATCAATGAATGCCCTGTTTTAGGTGAAACCGTGTAACACAACAAAAACCGAGTTAGTGCCATAGAACTTCCTTTATGAGATAGATACATGGAGAAGATCTCTACCTCTGGTCTCCACCAAAGTACATTAGAGAAACACTGAGTTTTGACATGAAGCTGCTCCGTTCAGTGTGTTACTGGTTTCCATCACTAGGACAGTTTGCTCTGAAGAGGAGGAGACTCTGTTGATGATTCGGCTCATGTTCAAAACCTCTTGAATGATGATCACTGGAATCTGACCTAAAAACAAGCAAAGCGCCTACGCACAAGCTAAGCTAACGTTAGCAGCAGCTCAGCTCACAGTCCACAAAACGCTGATTTCAATCATCATGTCGTAAATAACCTGAAATCTGTTCTTCTTCGCTGCTGTTAAAAGGTAGTACCTGGTGGTGGTCACAATACCTCCAAAGGTGAGCACAGTCTGTGGTGGCAGCGCAGCACAACTTTCTGTGCAGGCTGCTGTTTTGGATCAGAGAAGAAGAATTCATCTCCAGTGAAACAAGAGGATTTTTCTCAGCTCTGATCATTTAAGGTACCAGACTGATGCAAGGATTGGTGTACTTGTCAACAGCAGGTCCTGCAGTTCAAGAATTACCGGAAGCTTTAATATATTCGACAGCGTTGTAGATGTAGAGGTTCTGAATTGGACGAGGTGCACAATATTAAAGGCCTTGTAAATATCTTTATTGGTACATATCTACAATTCTTTGTTCCTGCTGCTTAGAGAGGCAGAGAAACATCCTGCAGGATCATCCTCTGTTAGCATCTCTCTCTTCTCCTATTCGTATGATCCTCCCTTTAAAACACGCACAGGAAGCAGAGACAGGAAGCAGAGACCTGCAAACACTCCCACCCTGAGTCCAGCCTGAGTCTGCTCCACAAACACCTCGTGAAGCTGCAGTCGATCTGTCCCACTGACTGCTTCTGCTCTGCATTCATGTTTGACCTCATTTCATCCACACCAGCCTTCATGAGCATCCTCACACACACGCGCACACACACACACACACACACGCACACACACACACACACACACAAACACACACACACACACACACACACACACACACACACACACACACACACACACACGTTAGCCGAGCAGTGTGACGTTAGAACTCCTCACATTGTGCTTCATGTGAGAGGAGACCTGGAGCACCTGCAGCAGCGCAGAGGGCACGTCAGTCTGAAACATCACAGAGACAGAAGGACGAGTCTGTCGCCAGCACAAGTGGAACAACGCCGGTTTGTTTACAGTTTGTTGCTCTTCATCTGAAAGTTTGAGGCACATTACATGATGTTTCCATCGTCTCAGACACGGCGGACTCGTGGGATTGTATGCACTCCTGTTTACAAGTAATGCTTCTGTAACAAACACTGAGATTATACTGAACACACTGAGACTGCAGAGTCTTTCTACAGCATGTGAAGGTGCAAACATGCTGCACAAAGAAATCACTCACCAGCAGGGGGAATCAACAGTGTCCAGAAGATTAAGCCTTTTTAATTAGAGCTTTTTCTGACCTCAGGTTGTGGGAAAGTCTCCATCGATGCTGAACCTGAATCACTTCACTGTGTGAGGAACACTTAGTGAAGCAGCACAATGATTAGGACGGGTTTGTGTTGTAGATAAATGTGTGATTAACAACGCGTCACCGGCTCATAGCTGACTTTCAACTGCAGGACACAACCTCTGAAGGTACTCAGTGCATTTCCACCGCAGGTACCAGAGTCTCAATAAAGTTTTTACCCCCCCAAGGGTACCTGCTCCGGGGACTTTCTGAAGTAGAGGGGATGGGGTGGCCCTTTCAGTGCTGAACATTTCTGAGTGGTCGACGACTCGAGCATTTAGAGACCGACAGAGCAGCAAGCAGTTTGAACATCTGGATGTGTTGCTTAAATATTTACGACGTTCTGAGGACGTCGTGGCTGTCAATTTGACTTTTATTCACCTCCATCATCTACAACGCTTATCCTGTTCAGGGTCGCAGGAGGGCAGGAACCTAATGAGCATGAAAATAAGAAAAGAAGTGAAAATCCAAAGAAGAAGAAACAAACTCGACGCTCAGATGAAGCAAACAGTCTGAAAAGGAAAGCGACCGTCAGCCAGGAAAATCAAGAGTTACAACCGGAGCGACCGTGGACGTCTGGTTGCATTGGGACATGTGCTCCCATAATTACTGATCATTGCCATCAGGGGGCGCCCAAGAGAACGAAACTGAAATCTTTGAGATTGCATCTTTAAGGAACTAAACACTCACCGCTCACCAATACATCATCATCATCCTGACTGAACTCCTGAGCTGAAAATCCACAGAGCGGTCACGGCTAACGCTGGGAGGAAGAAGCCAGACAGCAGCAACGTGACTCTCTGTGACAGTGACAACTATCGAACCGCAACAACGTCCACTTTAAAGCTAATGTCAGGAACGTTTACAGAAACTTAAACGACAACATGCAAATATTCAGACTCACTTCTAAAACATGTATTTATTCATTCAGAGTCTGTCGGACATTTGTGTTTCCAATAACTCTAAACTGAAGTTAACACTTTAAATACCACTGTGTTTGACCGTTCATAACAGTACATCAAATAATCACCAACCGTGGATAATAACAATGATAATAATGATAATAATGATAGTAATAGTAATCATAGACACTTTCCATGTTAATAAAACATGTCTGGTTTGAACAGAGAGTCTGTGTCCCGTCGTACAGGTGGTGGTATGATCTACCGGAGCTCGGCCCTGTTTCTGTCACAGCCAACAGAAGAGACAAATATTGATCCGTCAGCAGGAGAAGGCGGCTCCTTCTCTCTGTGACTGTGTGAAAGCAGAGAGGAGGTTAAACTGGGACCTGTTTGCTGGTTCATACATAATTCAGGAGATAAGCGATTATTCAGGAAGTATCCGTAGTTTATTCAGTGTTCGCCGCACAGCTGACAGTGTCAGGTAATGAGATCCCAGGTGAGCTGAACTCAGAACAGCTCCACACATTAGTCTGCGTGCTCAGTGACATCCACATGTCACATAATTAGACACATTTATATTGATAAAAACATTGTGTTTTTGTTAAGAACTTAAAGATACATGCCTTCTGTTTTATGTCCAATAAATCCTGAATCTCTTTCAGTTATATAAATATGTTCTGTCTCTCCGGGAGAAGCACTGCACGCACACACACACACACGCACACACACACACACACACACACACACACACACTGAAGTGCATAATGTCCTCATGTACTGTACCTGTAAGCAGTGTTACCTTTCAGAATGTGTTGAGATGAACACGAGTCATCTTGTGTATTTCTGTGAGATGTGTTTGATCACATCTGTTGATTGTATTCGTCACAGTATCGAGTGAGTGCAGGGCAGGGTCACGTGTCACGTGTCACGTTTCACCACTGTGTAGATGAAGCCTTGAGTTCTGCCTGACAGCCACCACCTTGTTGGCTTTCTGGGGAAAGAAGAGACCGTATTTGGACCAAATTATGTGTCTGACATTTCCATGAACAAATCTCCAAAAGGCTCCAACAGCACAAACACGGAGGAGCTGCAGCTTCTGTGCTGGTATCGGCTTCATTTGTCAGCCCAGAGGACACCGGGCAGGAAGCTGTGTCCGCTGGTTTAGTGTGGTTACTAAAACCAGTGTTAATAATAATAATGCATACTGAAGTAAGCATCAGAGCTCATCAGATGAAGTGAGATACTGTAAGTGTGTGTGTGTGTAAGAGACAGTGTTAAACATAAAGACGACGTCAGAGAGAGAGCGATGAAGAGATACTGAAGGACGAGCTCAGCTGAAAGCTGTAACAGGACGCAGACTCAGAGGAAAGTTAATGGAGTGAGTCTGAACCCCAGCAGTCGCTCTCACGTCCACACGTCTGTAATGAACTCATATATCTGCTCTGATGCTGCTGCTTTCCACCAGCCGTCAGCGAGTCTGCCTCAGAAACATGCGACCGCTTCTCAGCGGCTCACTCCTTTGTCTTCTTCACACTCTGTGTGAAACACCATTAACGCACTTATTAACTGTGAAAGGCCTGTTGGGTGTTCAGAGGATCGGAGGGAAGCTGTAATGAAGATGTGGATAGTGATTGCACTTTACTCGGCTTCGTAGGTTTGAGTCAGAAGCAGCTTTTTAAAGGTGTGAGTTATATCGTTCATATGAAAAGCATTATTAAATTTGTATGAATTGTTGACTGCCTGGTTTGAATCCCGTCTGCATGTTCTCCCCGTGCATGCGTGGGTTCCCTCCAGGTTCTCCAGCTTCCTCCCACAGTCCAAACACATGCTGGTTAGGTTCACTGGTGACTCTAAATTGCCCGCAGGTGTGAATGTGAGCATGAAAGGTTGTCTGTCTCTGTGTATCAGCCCAGGTGACCTGTCCAGGTGTAACCCCGCCTCTCTAAAGCCGAGCTGAAACGGCATCTCGAGAGTATCTAGCTTCCGTATCGTGACGTATTTCCGAGTGAAACAGGACGTGCAGGCGGGACATATCATTAGAGGGATTTGATTTGATCGTTGAGAAGTGGGCGTGGACAGACGTTCTCCACAGCGCAGCAGCTAGCTAACTGACCGAGCGTTCTTGGTGCTCTGCGGCTAAATGTTGCAGATTGATTGGTTGAAATTGTTTGGTGCTAACTTACGTAAGCACGCGGGAAATGTAGTTTTAACGGAAGAAAAAATCTGATTTTGATATAAGAATACGAAGAAATGGATTCTCTGTATTTTTCTGGCCTATATTGTCAAACAGATGCACGATGTTACCGGGGATGTGATCTAAAAGGATTAAAATGACATTTTTCATTTCACCTCGACTTTAAGAAACAAAAATCTGTAAAAACAAGTCCTTGGTTAAAAAAGTCACCGATGACAATGACTGAAAGAGTTCAAAACCATGAAACAAACTTCCTGAGGAGGAAAGGAGTCTTAGTGAAGTAAGTTAGGTTCACGATAAATGATTATTGATGAATGCATTTCACAGAGACTGAGGCTTTTCCTTCAAACATAGAAACACAACTCACATCAGCTTTTTCACTTCATCCAATTTCTAATGTTTATGAACCGTTTGACCGCTAATTCTCTGAAAGCATCGCCTATAAAACACACAGAGGAAAGTCAGATATCCTGTCAAACGTCTTTCAGTGCTCAGAGAGTCACACCTCTGCTCCACACTCACCAAACCACAAAAGGAAATTCACTTTTAGAGTGTGACTGTGTGTTTGTCAGAAGTTTGGGGAAATCTGCATAAAGCACATCCTAATGTAATAAATTCAACTTTTAAGAAGAAACCAGGAGCAAAATGAGGTCACAGCAGAAACTCTGCGAAATATCAAAGAGGTTTTTTTTAGAAATCCAAACATTGTCTGCAAGCTGAGGCCCTGCAGCTGCTGCCTTTTAAACTGCTTCACTTATTTTGCATTTTGCTGCATAATGTTTCCAGCAGTGTCATGAAACATCAGCAGAACAATTCAAGTAATTGTGTATCACAGTGATACAATCTACCCTGCTGTGTTCGTGATTGTCTGCATGTATTTGCATCTCTTCCTCTCATTGTCATCATGTATATTTAGGCAACTTAATCATCACAGAAGCGTCTTAGTGTTTCCTTTTTAATTATGGAAACTGAGCAGATGTAAAAACAAAGTAGTTATGATCAGGAGGGTTCATGAAAGGAGACATAACTCCCATCTTTAGCCTTGTCATAACAGAAGTACATCATGCTGCTGACTTAGCACAAGCAACAACGACACCTAATAACTTTGATGTTATAATCATCTATTTGTATGTGTACAGTGTCCGTGTTGGGCTCAATGGGGCGATAGCACATCAAGACATGACCAGACATAGAAGATCTTATGAGGTGTAGTGAGCTATGTTGGACGTTAACAATGTTAGCCAGCCTCTAGTGCTGTAACCTGGCAGAATGTTTGCAGGCTGCTAGCATGGCATTTGGCTGTCAAAGATATGCTGCTACCTCTCTAAGCAATACAACCTGCTGCTAGTTTTTAAGTGATGTTATCCAGCTACTACTGTTGTTAGCTGGCCGCTACTAATGCAGTGTCAGCAGGCCATTGTATGTTTGCAGGCTGTTAACATTGTCAGCCAACCATCAGAAATGTAACTGGGCTGTTAGCAATGTTCACCAGCTATTAGCATTGTAAGCAGTGTATGAGTGTCGTTATCTAGCCGAAGGTGAGCTAGCTAGCTGCTACAGCTGTTAGTAATGTAACCTACTGCTAGGAATGTTAGACAGCTCTTAATTATGTAGGCCTGTTACTAGTAATGTTAGCTGGCTGTCGTTGATGTAAGCTAGCTGCTCTGGTGTTAGCAATATTAGGCTGCTAGCAATGTTAGGCTTCTGTAAGTGATGTCTGCCTGCTGGTAACAATGTAATCCGGTCGCTGGCAGTGTTAGCCAAATAATGTTAGCCAACCATCAGAGATGTTAGCGGGGTGTTCATTATGTTAGCCTGCTGTTAGCAATCTTAGCTGGCCATAATAGATGAAAGATGACTGTTAGCGATGTAACCTTCCACTGGTTGTGGGCTTCTAGTTATTTCAGGCATTTGTAAGTTTTGCTAACTGGCTATAAGTCTTAGCCAGTTGCTAGCAATATTAGCCAGCAGTTAGCTATGTAAACTGACCAGACGCAGATGTCGGCAGGCTGGCAGATGTTTGGTTGATTGTCAGAGGAAAGATAACCTGCACACATTAAAGTAGGAGCTGTGTTGTCTGTGGTTGTGATGTGATCAGTGTGTTAACAAACGTCTGGTTTTGTATCCGCCTCTTTCTTCACTATCGTTTTATGTTTATAATTGTCCTTTACTTTAATACATGTGAGTGTTATTGTTTATGTGTAGTATGTTTGTTCACTTTTTTGTTCTAGAAACTGACTTTCGAGAATGTCAGAAATCTTCATCTTTGTTTGTGTGTGTATTTAAATCAGCCCCATGTTTCTATCAGTTTCACAGGAAGCTCCTTTATGTGGTAGAAAAATTAAACTTAACAAGTTTGGCCTCCGTATTCAGCAGTAAATTAAACTAATTTCAATTATAAATTAATTGAATTTATACAAAACATATTTAACATTTGAAACAACACAACGCTGCTCAGAGAGGCCCCTCCATCATATCAGTATGGACCACATGTCCACTTTCCCTGCAGCAGTTAATAAAAAGCCATTATCTTCCCATTTTATTGGCAGACTGACACAGCAGTCATCATAATCCTGTTATTGAACTCTCCATGAATGCAAACTGCTGCTGTTTTGGGAGAAAATAACTCTGGACACACTTGTCTTTTCTGCTGAGACACGCTGAGGTTTCACTCCGTCAGGTTTCACCACCAACAAACAGCCGCTCCTACAGTCGGTCCTGTAGGCATCCTATTTGTACGTGTACCATGATTAGGTACGCAGTTCAGAGGGAAATATATTAAACTAGATTCATGAGACAGCTGCAGTTATGACTTAATAACTTTTGGTGTTTCCCAACCTTTTCAGCCCTCATATAAAAGTGTTTAGTTCAGGGCCCTTTGTCACATTTCTGATGAGCTGTTAGCAAGCAGAGCAACACAGAGAAGTTTAGTTCCTCTGAACTTCTTTATCAGTAACAGTTTGTTGGGTCTGAACAGAGTCTGGTTTGTGTGAGTTATGAGTCGAGTCAGTGCGCATGACGAAGTACAACAGACTTCTCATTTTCGGCTGACTGATGTTATCAGCTGCAGCTAATTAACGCTAATGTTGTGAGTCAGCCAAACTACTAAATGAAACGCTTGGCTGTTGTCTCCATAATGAGCTCTGATATGAGCACCATTTACATTCAGCTAAACAGCACACTGCAACGAGCTGTGGAATATAACTCACGTGAAAATAACCTGCTCCTTTTATGATAACGTTTTATGATTTGGTGTTTATAGATACAAAATGATTGATTTATCGATCTGAAGTAAAACTTTTCATGCTTCTTTCTGTCTCTACCACTTCATCATGTTTTTCTTTTTGAGATGTTTCAGTCAGGAGCAGCTGGACGACTGTTCGCTGGTGAAACAGACGTATAAAATATGTCTCAATGGAAAGCAAATATATGATCTGAGCGTAACCCGGTGCCTGCTGTAAATATCAAGTGTGGCTCATCTCTGTGTGTCCGTCTCCCTCAGGTCAGGAGCGTATCGGCATTGATTCCAAGTACGAGCAGGAGGGAAAGGTCCAGTTTGTGATCGATGCGGTGTATGCCATGGCTCACGCCCTCCACAACATGCAGAGGGACCTGTGTCCAGAGAACTCTGGCATCTGCCCGGAGATGGACCTGGCCGGAGGGAAGAAACTGCTCAAGTACATCCGCAGCGTCAGCTTCAATGGTGAGTGGACGGATGGTTCTGTCTGCTTTTATCACTGGCGCTCCGTGCTCCAAGGCCGAGACACATGAGTGAATGTTTGAGCAAGATCGAAATCTAGTGAAGCAGCCGTCGTAAAAACACTCCTGGGTGGAAAAGTGCATCAAGTTGTCCAGACTGTCTCATCTAAATCGCCCTTTATGTTGTTTTGTATCCTCCATCATAACCTTTCTCTTCATCATGCTAACTTTGTGTTATTTTCTCTCCAAAACACCTAAAGTGGGCTGAAGTGTTGGACCAGTGCAGACAGATCAAAGCTCATGATCTGTGTTTTTGATCCAAAGGTCATCATCAATGTATTTGTGTTCATGGACAGCTGTTAGCTTGCTGCTATGAAATATTGTATGTGAAGCTCAGAGTTCTTTTTTTGTTGACGTCGGGAAATGCTAACTTATTAGCTAGATAAGCGCTAGCTTGGTTCACCAGCTGTGACACTAATTGAGACGTTAGTTTTGGCTCATGAAGCAAACAGAAACGAGACTCGCTGCACCCATAACAAGCTGGTCACCAGCATGCTTTGACTCATTTGAATATTTATAGTTACAGCTAATACACAGCAACCTTTGATGCCCGTTGTGGTAATGATGTGAGAAACAGGTTTTAAAAGAAGAGTGATTCTATAGAAGTCTATGAGAAAAAGGTTCCTTCTCTTGGTTTATTCCCTCAGTAAACATTTTCCTAATGACTTTAGGCTCCAACAACAACAACAGATGGCGATGACCAAAGTTCCAGACTTCGAGGCTTCAAAACGGTGGCCACAAACCAAAAGTGTTTGTCCACTTCTGATATACAGTCCACGCTGTAACTCAAGCCACAGTCTTATTTCTAAAGCTAAGCTAACACTATTAACCGATGACTGTTCCACATGTTCCTGTCACAAACGTGTGATGACCTGCTGTCACTGCAGGTTTCAGGCTCTGCTGCATTGTTTTCCCTTATCCGAGGCTAAATGGATGCTAATTCCACTTCTTATAAACAGTCTGTGAGTCGCTCAGAAAACAAAGAGAGATTGTAATAACTGTTTTAAGTCATGTGACCAACTATTAATTAATCTACCTACCAGGGATAAACAAGATTTGCTGGGTTTATCTGGAAATAAGACACTTGGGATGTCAAGTGGAACTTTTAATCTCATTCACTATCTGGGCGTGCAGAAGTGTGCAGCTGGCTATTGTCCGCTCAGAGAAAGAAGAAGCACTGAACACTGAATGTAGGTCACAATCCTGCTTGAAGGAACGTGTCTGTATGGAATTAAACTAATTAAAGTCTTTTGCGCTGCAGCACACGGAACTCACATGTGTAGTGTTTGATGCAGTGGACTGTACAAAGATGGATTAAAAGCTGCATTCATTCATTTAATTTTACCTTGTACATACGAACAGTATAAAATATCTGTATGTATACCTAACACGAGTATCTGTACGTATACGTTACTCGAGTGTACGCACATCGTCCTGCACGTCCTACACAGTCGTGTGAAGTCTCCGTCCTGCTGTCAGTAGCGTCCTGCAGTAACAGCAGCGTCCAGGCTGTGAAACGTCCTCACAGTATGAAGTCAGACGGGTCCCTCTGAAGGACATTTCTAGCAGCTGTTTCTGTGCTAAGCTAACTGAAGCTAACCTCATACTAGGAGACTATTAAACTGAAATCATGAGAACTTCAAATCAAAGAACAATATAGTGAAAATGATGAACTTCGCTCCGGTGTGTAGATCCGCTGGATGGGGAATGTCTTGCTGCTGGTCGTCGGCCATGTTGGCTGCTTCACTTTCATCCATGTGGCTCCGAGTTCTCCGTGTCGATCACATTCACTCGACGCCTCTTCCCCACGCTCCAGTTTCCCTCTCTGTCTGTTTGTCTTCACACGTCTTTTACCTCCTTTCATCCATTTACGCTGATATCTGTCCTGATGTTGGGAAGGCGTCATGCAATGATACAGAGTATAAATAATATTGCATATTTACCCCCAAATGAATTAAAGCTAAAGTGTCGATCCTGTTTTTAAATGTAAGGAAGATAAAGTTCAGATATTTGTGTTTAAAAAAGAAAAACAAATACTGAAGTAAAGATGACGTATTTGTTCCTCTTAACTTCCCGTCTCTGCGGAGGCCCGGAGTCTTCTAGTGAACAGGTGTTGTAAAGTGAGTTGATATATGGTCCTGGTTTTAAAGGGGCAATAATTAAGCCTTTTATTGCCCCATATCACAGAATGACTGCTCTCGTGAAGTCACTCTCTGAGTCGCTGGCTGTCTGTGCCAGGCGAAGATCTAAAACTTACTTTCCATCCAGTTGACTTTCTGAACATAAACCGCCTGAGGAGTTTCATCACCCTGCTCCTCTTTGCAGGCGTCCAATAATGGAAGACGGGATTCTTTTATGAGTGAGCAGTCGACCTGCGACGATATTTTATTCTGCGGCCCAAATGCAAATGAAAGAGAGTTATTATATCAGTATTATGCAGCGTGATATTATTGTCTTTACTCCAGCAGTCGCGAGCTGAAGGGGTGAGGTGTGTGTTTAACCCTGCCAACTCAAACATACCTCAATAAACATCTCATACATATTAATAATATAGTTGGGTAAGTAAAGTGTATTGAGCTAAGCTAGCAGCTGCTCTGTATTAAATCTTCTCTGATCTACAGCAACACATTGAAGTCACTTATTGCACACTTCCTGCTGTCTTTATTGCAGTCAGTGTAATGACCTGCCAATCAGTGCTAACATATGAATAAAATAATGAGTGTAAAAACAGTGTGTGAGACGTGTTGGACGGTCTGTTCGTCCAATAAAGCGCACACACAGATTATCTGTCTGATATTTACATGAACAAATCTCCAAAAGGCTCCAACAGCACAAACACGGCCCAGAGGTTACGTTCAGTGACTGAGTTAGCTGAGGGGACATCTAGCAGACAGCTAGCAGCTCCCAGCTGTCACTCAAAGAGGCCACGCCCCTAATGCTGCGTCACTTTAAGCCTTAATATAATGTAAACAGGTGAGCTGTATAAAGATTCTCCCCGTACAGTTGTCATGAAGAGAGAAATGAGCTATAGAGACCCAAACTGTTTTTTGTACCAGGCTGTAAACATGTTTATTTCTGCTGTAAAGTTTAACATGGGGCTCTATGGGGACTGACTCACTGCTGGAGACAGCCTCCAGTGGACACCAGAGGAACTGCAGTTGTTTTATTTTTTGTGCTAAATATCTCAGCTCTGGAGGAGGAGAAAACAGACTTCAACATTTTGAGCTGTTTGATTTAACATTACGTATTAATTGACATCATAACTTCATGTTGAGTTGAAGGTTGTGGGTGAGTTTCAGCCTTCAGGTTCACTTGTTTTGTTAAATGCTTCTTTAATGCTGAAATCTTTAAACATGTTGTGAGAAATGCTTCAAAGCATCAGAGGGAAAGCTGTAAATGTGAACTATGTCAAGTGTTCAACAGTTTTTACAACTGTTCAGCACCTTTGGTAAATATTACACCACTCCATTTTCATAATGAGCTATTTGCAGTTGCACCTGCATTAGTCAGCATATTATTTGCATACTTTTATGGTTTTAATGCAGCAGACAGAGCCGTGGAAATCTCCCCCTCCAGAGAGATTCTTTTATCGGGTAATTAGCAAAGCCTGCAACATGCTCGTTTGAAAAGAAAGTGGCAGCTGAACTGCTCACTCAGGCGCCGTTCATTACAGGCTTAATAATTACAAAAAGAAAAAGGAATTAGCTCACAGCGTTTCTGCCTTCACCTCCTCCATGTTTGCCTCTCAAAGGATGGAGAATATTTCTGAGATAACAATGAAAGCTTCTTTTTCCACCAAAGAAACAAACTTCTTTCCGCACTTTTCTTGTTTGAAACAAACATGAGCCAAATATCGACTGAGAAACAAAATACATTTTATATGAAGAGGTTGTTCTGTGCAGCCTGTTGTAGCTATTAACCCTCGTATCGATCTGCAGCAGTTGTCTGCTCATGGCGGGAATGACTAATTGAGCTGCAGACACCAGAGAGACCGTCGTCGGCTTTAAGCTCTTTAAAAAGAGAATCTGTGTCTCTGCTTTCTGTCCGTCTAACTTTAATCCCGATTAACAGATTTTCTTTATGAAACCGGAGCCGCAGAGAGAGCTCAGAGATTTCAGATATGAAAGATGTTAAACTTACATCATGAGTCTCAGATCCTTCTTCAAATGTGCTCAAATATTTCATCTTCATTATTTTTATTGATTTAGTGTGAGTTCTTTCATTTTCCTCCTTAAAATATACACGATTCATCTCCAACATAAAAAGAAGAACCTACAGTCAAAGTGACTTTTTCAAAGGTTAGCTGCCACAGTGTGGACGGCACGGTGCAGCAGAGAGCCAATGAAAGGCTTAAAAGCTTTGTGAAAGAAGCGTTTTCTGCGTTTCCCTCCTCACTGTCACGATAAGCTCCGTGCTGCTCCTACCTGCACGTACAGTATCCACACGTGTTGCATTGAAGCCTTCCACTTATGACAGACAGGCGGACACTTTGCCTTCACTTACAGCAGATGCTGGCTGTGCTGCACTAAAAAGCACTATCAGATATAAACCATCATCTTCATCTTCAGCTGTGTCGAGTTTAAAGACACAGATTAGATTTAGATGGAGTCAGAGAGTCGACATGAACCAGTTGATCAGAGATAAGTGCTGCTCTTCCTCAGAGATAATTGCTTTCGATCTCTTGGGTTCGAGTTCAGATTGAGGATTTAAATAATCAGCCCGTTCTCACCTGAAAGCCGTTAAACACAGCAGCTGTTTTAATGTGCTGTTGATGTCCGGTGACGTGAGAGGGTAATCCTGAGGTGGACGTCTGGGGCGATTCTAACAAATGCTTTTTTATGCTTGTTTTTATTTAAACAAAGACCCTGATGGCTTCTGAACCTTCAGTTGTTTCTGTTACCTAAACCTAAACTGCTTGTTGTTAAAGTCTGAACAAAGCCTGGTATTACTGCTAACATGGCCGCTTTACTCTGAAAGTCTGACTGTACTTTGCATTTTTATTATCCCTAACTATAAATATCCACCACTTTATTTTTAACGCGCCTCAGCCTATTTATTACCGCTAACTCGACTGCTTTATTTTGAAAGTCTTAAGGTAATAATATTCAGTACTGCTAACTTGACCGCTTTATGTTGACAGTATAATCACACATCTCACATTCATTGTTGCTTATTTGACAGCTTTATTTTGAAGGTCTAACCGTACGTTTGTTACAATCACTTTAACAGAAACTCGAACCAGACTTACGATATTTGTTACCGCTAACAAGACTTTTTTGTTTAGAAAGCATTATTGTATTTATTATCGCTAACGCGACCACTTCATTTTAAAATGAAAACTGGGCACTGGACAATCATCATTGCTTGATGGGGAACTTTATTTTGAAGGTCTCACTGAAAGTTTCATATTGATTTTGGCCATGTTTTTTTGCTTTACTTTGAAAGTCTTAATATACTATGGATATTCGTTATTGCTCACTTGCTCAGACCTTTATTTTGAAGGTCGTACAGAAAGCTGCGTACCTTCACACCTTCTGCTGCTTTAGTTGTTTTAAATGTAAAGTGCCTTAGCGTATCATGAAAAGCACTATATGAATAATATGTATTATTATTATTATTATTATTATTATTATTTACCAGTGCTAACTTAATTTGGACTTTATTTTGAAAGTCTTACAGAAAGTTTCATATTAATTGGTGCTAACTTGTTTCATTTATTTTGAAAGTAACACTATTTGAACCAGACTACTCTTCAGTATTATTGCCCTGACCACTTTATGTTGAAAGTCTTGCTGTACATAGTTTTTTTTTATTGCTCACCTGACAGTTTATTATGACTTTATTTATGGTTTTTGCATTTACATAAATATATACCACATTATACCCGCCCATTACCCCTCCCTCCCCTGAAAGCAAGAGTGCCCTCTAAAGGAGGACAGAGGAGTGGACAGTAATGATAAAACAAATAAACAATAACAATACACTTAAAAAAGGATCCAATGCATAACCATATTAACAGCAGCAACGAGCCAAACAGGTAAACATCGATCCTCTGACACTTTTATTTTGAAGGTCTATATTAATGAATTGCTCCTGACTTGTTTAAAACTGACACAGTTGGAGGAAGCTCACTTTGTATTTCGAAGCATTAGGTCAGTAACCAGGCTGCTGTATTTGAAGAGTTTGCAGTGAAAGCATGTTGAGATATTAGATGGAACGTTCTGTTTCTTTACTTCCTGCTCTGCATCACCTGGGAGGAGAAACAACACGGTCAGCGGGCCGCAAAACCTCAACATGCAGCTGCATCGAGAAACCTCTTTGATCGTGTTGTCTGTTTATTGCTTGTCCTCTCTGTGATTCAGGCTGCCTGCCTCCAGTTTGTCTGGATTCGCATCTTCACATGTTTTTGGTTGGGATCGGTCGTTAGTCACAGCTGTGCTGGGAAACATACGTCTTTATGTACAAGAAGCCTGTGTGCATTAGGCTGAAGTTAACTACAACTCCCAGAGTGCATCTCAGATTATTATTATATTGTGATTTTCCAAACACAAGCTGTAATGTACCATAATCATGCTATTTAGAAAAGTGATTCACAAGTCGATGAAATGAATTACCTTTTGGATTCTTTCTGTTCTCCTGAGCTTCTGTGTGACGCTGAGGAGGAGAGTTAGTGAAGAGCAGAATACAGACAGAGAACAGCATCGTCACTTTATAACTCTTATTAAAGCCTGACAGCCCGTGTGTAGACATCATCCAGCTTCAGCCGTCCACCGTGTACGGCTCATTACTCCCAGAAACAAACTGTCTCAGACTGAAAGAATCGCTGCTTGAAAGATAGACATGTCAAAAAAAACACACTAGACAAGTAAACAAAAAAACATTTACGACGTCCAACAACAACCCTGTTAGTGAGAGCAGGCTTTGAATATTAACGAGCACACAAACACACGTCTCACAGTTATCTCTCTGCCCCGCCGCCTTTCATCGCTCTGTAGTTTAACTGAGAGAGGAAGACATCAGTGTGATGATGTTCTGATACAACTGGGCCCTGAAGCTCCTTTAGCTCACCTGAGAGTCTTTACATCCCAATCACCTGCTGGATGGTCGACGTCCTCAGAGTTTACTGATGTGACATGAACAGCCAACATAAAGTAATCAGCTGTGTTCACAGTGCCACACTCTCCTAGCAGCACGTCCTCATGTGGCCTAATTGTTGTCTGCAGCAAACAAAGCTAAATGTGCAGTACGCCAAAAATACCCGGATGTCGTACTGATTCGGAGAAAATCTCAAGTGTGCATCGGACCAGTCTGCCCCGCTTACTGTATCCCACAATGCAAAGCGCTGGAATGTGACAAACGTGACAAAGTAAAACAGGAAATGATCTAACCAATGAAACACAGATGAAATACACAACTAAACAAGAGTAAATGACAACAACACACACAACATGCCAAGAACACAGATTCAAACAACGAGAACTAAAGACAGCAGGAGACAAAGTGACAGAGCAAAACAGGAAACAACATCAGGGGGAACACCACAGAGCATGAGCAGGTGTTGTCGAGGTACCTTCAGGGTTAACTCCGAGTTTTCAGTACTACGAAGGTGGTTCACTTCATCCCGGGGTAGATCACCTTGGTAACTTAGGCTGAACACCTGACCTGATCCGGACCAGGTGATGTCCGAGATAAGAGATCAACCTGAACTAAGCACCACCCACTGACCAATCAGGTGTCTTGATTCAGGAGCTCTGTGAGCAGATGCTGAGAGGGAGGAGGGAGAGAGAGAGCGGTGAAACACTTCCTGTTTACGTCTGAGTTTATGAAATGTATTCATTGTGCTTTACTGATAAACATCTACAACAGAGACTGATAAACACACTGAACCTGAAGATCTTTTGTACTCATGAGATATGACAGTGAGCATTCGTACTCTTTAGATTGTGCTTTTATAGGCTGTTTGTTTTATATTTGCTCCATGGGTCCGTCTGATACGGCTGAGAGAGTAAGTCTAAATCTGTCATTCACAAAAACACATCCGTGTAAGATATTACTCTAATGTAATAGGCTACACGACTGTTATAATAAATATATGGTGCTCTGATGATGGAGCAGTGATGTTATTATATCTGCACAGTCACACAGTCTGTTTGTCCGTCCTGCATCCAGCAGCTGCAGCTGAGTGATGTCAGTCTGTGAAACTTCTTCATCTCTTTCTGAAATCACAGTTTGCTCTGAGTTTGTGAAACATGTCGATCAGCTGACGGCAGACTCGCCCGTGTTTAGATCGGTCATTAGCTCCAAACACGCCCCTTTAATGTGAGCGCGCTCAGAGGAGCCCTGGGTTAACTTATCGAGGTGATAGCCAGCGTCATGTGACGGTTTAGCACGACTGCCTGGGTCTGTTGAACTGGCTTCGTAGGGTCGGCCCCTGGTCAATGAAACACAAATCAAAAACACAACTAAAGTAGAATAAGTCATGACTCGTAGGGCTGCTGACCAGGCTGCTGTATGGTGAGTTGGGAGGGAGAACTGGTTTCATGTTTCCTTCCTGTTTTCCGACGGTTTCTCCCGTTTGAGCTTTGAGCTTTGCGCTCCATCAATGACGTTTTGTTTTGTTCTCTCATTCTGGAGTCGTGTTGCGTCTCTTTTAATAATATTGCAAAAGTCAGGTCCATTTGTAAAGTGGCGCTTCCAAAATAAAGACTGGTTGACTTATTGATTCTGGACTGGTTTACAGACACATGATAGTAACTCCCACCTGCTGTTTAACTCCATGAACCTGTGACCTCATATTCACACATCAACAACAATTCATTCATTTATCCACTTTTTGGAATAAACTTCACTTTGTGACACATTCAGCCCACCGGCACACTGCTGCATGATAGATAAGAAAAAAAGGAGCTGGTGTCTTTGACTGTAATGTTGTTGTTTCTTGTCTTTCGTCCGACAGAACTATGTTGGTAACTGGTTGATATTTGCGGCGGCAGGTTGAGTGTTTTATCCTGATCACAGGGCTGCTGGTTTGATCCCCGGCTCCCTCCACTCTGGGACAGGAAGTTGTTATATGAATGCTGAATTGGGAGCAGACTGGGGTCAACGCTTTGCTCTCGGAGAGTCAGTGTAATGTGAGATGGCAGTTTGCCTTCATTAATGCAGAACTTTCTCAGTCAGAGGAGATGCTACGTACATTAGCATGACAGTCATCCCACCAAACACGCAAACTCAGAGCCACAGACATCCTCGCTCTAATACATGCACGCATGCTCTCATACACTTTATTCATAAATGAGTAATGCGTCACACACAAATACGATGCACTGCTGCTGTATCATTAAACAGGGACACACAGCAGCTCTGTGCCTCTCCGGGAAACGAACGTATTAAAATAATGTGAGAAATAAACGGGAGAAAGTCTTAAAATGCTAATGTTATGTGTTTCATGACAAATGGAAGCATTGGAAAATATTCAAAAGAACAAAAAGAGTTATTGATGCAGACTGTAGCTGCTGTGGAGAGAAAAACATTAATAAGAAGCAGAAATAACCAGCAGAGCCAAAACAGCCGTTTGTGACCCGAGGATACCCGGACTTCTTTTCTCTGTTTCTTTCATAAAGAAGTCCAAAACTATCCGTCCCCTCTCCTCCGCCTGTCAGCCCCTTTCTTCTCTCTTTTCACCACATTTCTATTTTTCTCTCTATCTGCATCCCTGCCTGCTTTCACTCTAAATTAAATACGGACTTGAAAGGGACTCCTGGCCCACACCAAAGCGAGACGAGGCCAAAGTAAATAAACACGGTGTTTCTGGGCCGGGGGGAGGCGGAGTAAACGGAGGAGGGAAGTAATAAGAAGAGAGAGAGAGCTCAGAGGGGGCCGGCAGAATACCCACCTGAAGAGAGGTGCTGTTTAACAGGGTCTCTGAGAAAGTACCAAAATCCCATTTAAGGTTGTTTTTCAACTGAACTAGTGATAGATAACTGACATCATGTTAAAGGGGGTTCTGCTATTTTCAAATATGTGCAAGTTTTTAAGAATACTGTTTAGATGTGTTTATCCTGCAGCAGTGAAACAGGCTGTAATGGCTGCAACATAATCGTTGATGGGTCAAAGGTCGTCCACTAAAAGTTCTTGTTGTTTCCACTGACAGGCTCAGATTGTTATTCTAAGTGTGTGACAACATGACAGAAAGGATCCTTACAGAGATAGACCTTTTTGTTACAGAGGAAGATGATTGTTTTAACCACACACAGACGTTACATCGCTCTCTGCAAACACACCAGACTCCATTCATAAAAACACTGATTTAACCTCACAGAGCACAGGAGCTGCTGGTCTACTGTTTGTTTTGTTTTACTGAGTGACTTTTGTGTTTTAAATGTTTAGTTCGGATCCATTGATATATTGTTAACAGATTAATAGCACAAATAAACATATCAAGGCAGCAGTAGATCACCAGCTCCTGTGTCCTGTGAGGTTAAATCAGTGTTTTTATGAATGGAGTCTGGTGTGCGTGCAGACAGTGATGTAACGTCTGTGTGTGGTTAAAACAATCATCTTCCTCTGTAGTTAAAGTTATCTGATTTCATCAGTAGAGTCTGGTGTCTCAGATGAGAGGGATGTAATGTCTGTTTACGGCATAAAAAATCATTATGGAAAAGATCCCTACAGAGATTTAGTTTAAGAGGAAGATGATTTTTTTTTAACCACACACAGACGTTACATCGCTCTCTGCAAACACACCAGACTCCATTCATAAAAACACTGATTTTATCTTTGTTTAACAATCGTTGCTTGTCAATCGCTGCCTCAATAAGTTTGTTTCGTGTACAAACTCAGGTGTTCAAATGGGTTAATTACAATCCAACATGATAAATGTGTAGTAATAATGCACACAACAAGTAACTGATTGATTGGACGAGCCACTCCTCTGTTCTGTGAGGTAAAATCACTGTGTTGTAATTCCTCTTTCATGTATTCATGTATTTCCATTCAGTCGATTTACTCACTTCAGTCCCATCGACTCTGTTTCATGACTCACAGTTGAAGCAGTTCAAGTGTTGATGTTGATGAATCATCAGAACAAAAGATGATCAGCTGTGTTAGAAAATATCTGCTTGCTTCATAAAAAGCACAGCTACATGAAGCCTCAGGACGAGAAGAAGAGAGAGAGGTTGACTACAACTCCCAAGATGCATTTCCATATGAAACACACAATCACAGATGTTTATGTCTCATATGTGCAGCAAACAGCTGCTGTTTAGGAACCTGATGTGATAAACTGCAACTTATATAAATGTACCTTTAAATTCTGCGACAGCTTTGTTCAAATATTCAACAGGAAGTCTCTGATTCAGCCCTCTAACTTGCTTTTTATCCAAAGGATTGACAGCCAAGGCTCATGGGTAATGTAGTATTTAGAACATCCACCACATTTTTTGTGAGGTTTGGTTAACGTTTGCGTGTAAACTGGACCTAAATTATTCTCAGCTGTAAGTGTGTGTCTCTACGTGCCAACCTTTAAATGTAACTTGATTGATTCAGGTATCGATGATTAATTGACCTGTTGACTAATTGATTGACCTGCTGATTTATTGACTGTCTGTTTGTCCTCCACAGGAAGTGCTGGTACTGCAGTGACGTTCAACCGTAATGGTGACGCTCCTGGACGCTACGATCTGTTTCAGTACCAGTGGAACAACCTGACCGGGCCGGGCTACCGAGTGATCGGACAGTGGACCGAGAACCTGCAGCTCAATGTGAGTTCATGTTTCAATCTGACGCCTCTGATAAAGCGGTTAAATGATTTTAAAAAGTAATTATCTTAACTTGGTAAATGTTAAAAGGACTGGACTTATAGAGCGCTTCTCTCGTCGGTACGACCACTCAAAGCTGCCTTTACACTACATGTCACATTCACCCATTCACACACACATTCACACACTGATGCAGAGGCTGCTACGTAAAGTGCCCAACTGTCAATCATTCATCACATTCTGTTGGCTGTGCCACCGGGAGCAATTAGGGGCTCAGTGTGTTTCCCAAGGACACTTCGACATGCAGCCTGAGGGAGCTGGGGATGCTAACCATGGCAGCTTACGTTACCATAGATAAACGCACTATTTTATTCTTTCTTTGTATTCTGCTCGGGTGTTTTTGGGGTTTTGGAAAGTCACCACCCAAATCTCCCTGAGAGCCTCATAAACACACTCCTTCCCTGTGTGGGGAAAAACAAAGCCTGCCTGACCCGACCTGTCCAATTATGTGTGCTCAGACTATGATTGGACAATTGCTTTTGGGGGGAGGGGTTTAACAAGGTGTGAATTATTATCTTAGGACTTATATTGGTTGTAGAGAATTTCTACACTGTTGTATACAGCTTTGACTTAAAGATGAGAGGGTGCCCTCCTCCGCTGCCCGGCCGCCTGTTTGACTGTAAGTCCCTGAAATTCATCATAAACTGAGCAGCTTGTTTACGATGTTTTAAACTTTGACAGAGGAGAACTATAAAACTTGATATGGTTATGAGCTTGTTTTATGTGTCAGATCTGTTGAGTCTCACATATTGTGTTGGGACTAGTCTGATAAAAGTCTTACAGGTGATGTCTGACATATTAGAGTCTGATAAATCTGGTGGAGGCGCCGCGATCCTTTCTACAGCTCTGCCAAAGCCGGCTATCACAACAACATCAGGACCTAAACACACATTAAACCAGCTGTAAAATAAATGTAATCTGGCTGTGACGGGCTTAATGTGCAGTTACTCTGACACTGTTCAGGGCAAAGGTCTGGACTAAGCTGCAGATTTTCAAAATAAGATGAGATGAAGTCAGAACAAAGAATAAGAAGGGAGGCACAGAAGAAATGTCTGTTAGCTGAAGAGACAAACATGTTTTTAGCATTCATTCATGATTTTACACATGAACAAAACATTTTTAATCAAGCTAAAAATATCAACAAATCTCACTCAAATATAACAAATGTATAATTTGACTTGTTTAACTGTCGTGTCAGGGAGCCGAACAATCAGCAACAGGCTGAAAACTGAAGATACATCTTTCCTTTTCTGAAATGTTGTTTCACAGCAACTTTATTTTGAAAGTCTAAACAGAGCAGTATATTAAGTACTGCAAACATTGGAGCTTTATTTTGAAAGTCTAACCTGATGTTATACATGTATTATTAATAACGTGATGACTTTATTTTGAAAGTCAAACATGACATTACATATTTATCAATAATAACTGGACAACTCTATTTTGAAAGTCTAACATGACGTTACATATTTATTATTAATAACTTTTAAAACTAACAGCATATTTGTACCTAGATCATTTTATTTTGAAACATAAGGCTGCAGATATAATTGATTAATAAGTCAGGATTATAATATTCAGGATTATGTGTAGAAATGAAGCATCAGCACAAATGTTTTAGGGAAACCCTAAATTATCTACAATTCTTCCCGACACATGTTCATGTCTGAAAAACAACAGACTCTCCTGCGCTGTGATTTGTCCTGATTTAAACTGTGGTGGTGGTGATGTATTAGTTCTGTCCAATCAGCTGCAGCGTCCACTCACAGACAGATTTCAAATGAACAGTGAGCCCGTCTGTTAACAGACACAGAACACAGGATCTCAGGTAGGAACAATTCCACGGATCAAATAAGGGAACGTCCTCTGAGGTGATCCTCCATGATGGCGGAGCTCGGTCTGTTTCCAGGTCACAGGGACAGAGAAGGAAGCAGAAAGGAAAGCACATCATTATTTCCATTTTAGGAGACCAAAACAAACAAATGAATATGCAGACAGGTCCCTCGCTCCACTGAGACTCTGAAGAGGAGCATCTTTACGGTATTGTTAATAACCTCAGATCTTCAGTCCTGATAGATGCAGCTTTAAACGTCCTGCTGACCTGATCCGTCCCGAGCAAAGAATCTGCATCCAGCCATCTTAATAAATCCCACAGAAACACCGAGCAGGGTGCTTAGCTTTGCTTTCCCTGTAATGTGTTTTATCAGAGCCGGTCGGAGACACGCTGGAGGATTATCAGGCCAATTTACACCAGATTCGCCCATCTTCACAATCTGAGGGGGATTCCTAATTGGAGGCTTGTTCAGGGCAGATAGTCAGAGGAGATTATCAGACAGTGTGAGAGCTTTGCACATTTATTAGTCTGTTTGATCCGACCCGGCACAGAGGAGCCAAACGGACCACACTGCAGGAATGTGATGAGCCGGGAGAAACCCAAACCCTTTCATGTGTCCAACACTTTGGTTTATAACCAACTACAGTTTATCTTCACATAGTGACCAGGGTCTTCATGTGCCTCCACACCGGGCTTTATTTGAATCAGGTATGTGATTTCTACTAGTACCAGGCTTCACTTTGATCCACTCCTGTTTGATCTGTTCAAGTTGCTGCATCATGCTATTAATCCAAACTCAACACGTCTCATATTTGTGTCAGAATAAAAGCCCTCTAGCTTTTACTTGACAGAATCCCTTCATTTCTTTACAGGACTTTTATTGTGAAAACATTTGCAGGGACATGATATGGAACATTTGTGGAGGGCTGCAGTTCCTGTGCGGCACTTGAAATGTGGCTACTGCCATCTTGTGGCTCTTGTATGTTACTACATAATACAGTTTGGCGTATACAACACAACTTGGACAAAGAACGTTGCCACTGCTATGTAACATGCTTAACTTAAACATCGTCATAGTAATATAATACCTGCTAAACGTTAGCATATAGCATTGTCTTTCTGTGCAGATTAGCATGTAGCACACATGTAGGCTGCAGTAGGCTCTCTTTGTTCAGTGTATAAACAGAATCTAAGCACGGGAAGCTAACAGGCTCTTTAGGAAGATAGCTGCAGAGAGAACCACAGGGATACATACAAAGACAAACTGAATCATAAAATGAGCTAACTATGGTTGTTGTGATGGATATCTGATGTTTCTGCTGTTAAATTTCCAGCCAGTTTTGCTTTGCTAGCATCCCTGATAAACTACCAGCAGCACCATCTCACCACGGGTCACTCTAGCTTAAAGAGTTCAGCCTGTAAACATCACCAACATCGACTGAACTAACTCTCTCACCTGCTGTAATTCTTGTTAACCACAGACACAGATAACAGAGATTCTGTCTTTCAGCTAACGCTAACATTACTTTATAAACACACCTTTAGCTCATCGGCCTCGTTGCTCCTCAGTAACATTAGCTTAGCTTGCTCCTCCCTTTTCAGAACTGTGTTTGGCACTTTGTCTCTACCCAGAAAGAATCTGATAAACCTGAAACACTTTTTATCATCACACGGCCCGTAAACAACAAGAGTGAACCATTTTATCTTCGGTCCTCGACCCTGTTTGCTCCGAGACATTAAAGTGAATGTCCGTGATGCAGGGGTCTGCTATGGCGTTTAATTATTGTCAAAACCTGCGCGCGCACAAATCACACGTGCTCACAGGACAGTATCTGCGCCGGTGGATGCTACGTAACCTTAGCTTCAAAGCAGAGGAACGGTTGGCAACCGAAACACGAAGAAGTGGGTTCACAGCTTTTTAAACAGTCTATGGTTTACAGCAATAAAGATCCTTATAGAATCTCTCAGCCAGGAGTGGGTTATCTTGTCAAACGGACCGGAGAGCTGCAGGTTGTTGTTCTGATCCAAGACATCGGATGCTCTTTATGCATCATGACGGTGTGTCAGTCAGTTTTACGCTCACAGATACTGTTTTGTGCGCTCGCATCATGTGCGCGAGCGTGAAGTATCGACACTAATTAAACGCCATGTTCTTCTACCTGGAAACACACTTTTGATTTGTTCTGCAGACAGAAAAGCAAATAAAGCAGAATAAGTGAAAGTTTGGATTCTTTTAAACTCTGTTTGGATAAAAACACTTTACTCATGTTGGAGTGAGCTAACAGGAGCTAACAGTTCAAACACAGGAGGAGTCTGAGGAGGGACTTCTGTTAATATAAGCTTCCATAGTTTCAGTGTTTCATTATTCCACTCAGAGGCTCCTGAAACACTACAGCACCTGAGCTCCTGCATGCTGAGGAGCAAAGTGATGTTGAATTATTAATCAGAGTTGTCCTTCAGTATCAGACGCTGCTCTATAGAAAGTTTAGTCTCCATCACAGAGTTGACAGAACGGTTTCTCCTGAGGATAACATTCATCCAGCATCACTCGTGACTCTATCAGCTCACTGGAGACTCTAACAGGTTCCTGAGTGTGTGTCTGACCCCAGGCAGAGTTTACACTGTGTTTAATCAGGGCCGCTCCTACAACAGAGCTGGAGACATATTATTATTGGATGTATTGTAAAGCTTTGGAGACGTGCACAGCAGGACAATCCTGCACAAACAAAATACGACTTCACGCCAGTGCACCATGAACCTGCCACAACAGTAAATTCTACTTAATGCATCAGTGATGAAATCCAGTCACATTATATTACCTCTAATAACGCTCACAGGGGACATGTTTCTCCTTTAAAAGTGGTTTAACTGTAATTAAAGTACATTTTCCACCTCAGTGTTTGAGGAGTTTCAGTGTCCCAGAGGGAGCTGTTTGAAGTCTGGTTACTGTCCTCAAGTGATGTCACTCGAGTCAGCTTTCATTGAACACTGCACAGGTGAAAATGAAAACGATCTGCTGGTCTGTCGTTACAAAGAAGTGAGTTCACCTGAACTGACTCACACACACACACACACACACACACACACACAGATGTCCGAGGGAGAGAGGCATTGTGGGTACAGCTTTCGATAAAGTTTAATCTGGATCAGAATGATCCGGACTTGGAAATCCCATTCTTTGCTATCCAGGATCAGATAATCCCACTTCCTTCTGTCCTGGATTTTCAAAGTAAAACTGGATTGGATCTGCCTGACCCAGATACAGACTTCTAAGGATGTGAACACAAACTGGAGGTGTTAGAGAGATGAAAACTGGATTAGCTGATCATATCAGATTACGTTATTCTTTTGAACAACCTGTTTTCTGATCAGATTACTTTTCAGTGAGTGAATCCTGGTTTTGACACAGCAGCACTTCAGGGAGAGCTTCCATTAGCAAACGCACGCCAGACTATCACATGCATACATTACCCACAAGGCCACCTTTCTTAAAGGGGCAGGCAACAGCCAAGGTGCAGCTCCTGGATGGATTTGGAGTTATCTTTTCTGCTACTATCCGACCAACGAAAACTTGACAGACTAAAGCCCCTCCCACACGTGAACTCCTGAGAGAAGATGGAGAGCTGCCCTTTACACGTGTTCCACACAGGTGGAGGTGGTCTGTGTCAAACGTGCTCTCACAACTAGATGACTGGGTGTGGTTTAGGTGAGGAGGTTGCCTGTAGTGCGTGTAGGAGGAGAAGTGCTCAACAATGTGACCGTCTCTGGTTTAATATCACTACAACATGTATCAGGACGTTTCCACATTACAAACACAACAGTAGAAAACATCACACCTGAGACGAGCAGGAAAGACTACAAAGCAGAGACACTCAACGTGAACGACGTCATCGCCCCGCCCACTCGCTGTGTGAATGTTCCTGCTACGTTCACACATCACACATGCAGCTCCTCCTGGACAATGTTGGCAAACAGAGCAGGTGTGAAAGAGGCTTATGTCATCGGTGACCGTTCGGTCAACAATAGGGGACAGCTCTTACTATCAGCAGGCATGTAAATGTATTTGTAGCCGTATCTGTCAGCTGTCAGGAAATCGAATGATACATTTAGAGGCTCGAGAAACAATTTACACACACCTTTTTAAAAACGTGTTTCCAACAGTCAAGGATCAGGTGTTCTGGAGTCCTGCAGAAAAATATCATATATTCTTCAGCGGTTGGCAGCCATGTTTTCCTCTCACAGTATAGCAGTGCAGCGTTCTTCTGCATTCAGGGCCATGTCTCTGCTTCTTCACAACACTAAATTATTCACCTCTATAGCCCCCGGTGAGCCAGATGTGGCAGAGCTGTTGCTATTAGGTCCTCCCATTACTGCCTCTTTCCCTCTATCCTCATAACTCCTGTGTGTGTGTGTGTGTGTGTGTGTGTGTGTGTGTGTGTGTGTGTGTTGCTCTGCAGATTACAAAGGGGAGCTATTACTGAGACTTTACATTGAAGCGTGACAGAGGAAGCTAACATGATTCAGCCGGGGAACATGTATGCAGATTTACTGAGGCTGTGTGAGAGTAATCAGCATATTGAGCGGATTAATAACCTTTGTATGAACTTGCTGCTGTTAAAAGAGTCAGAGAAGAAGAAACCTCGGGCCTGGGGGGAAGTCTGCCATGTATTCATCAGTTATCCTAATGTGCCACAGTGACACACATGATCTGTGCTACATGTGTCTGCTGATGTAATAAGATGGATATATTCACCTTTAAAGGTCCAACATGCAAACAAAGGCAGAAAACAAAGACAGGACTTTTAATAATTAAACTTGAACTCGTTACAGATGAAGATAAATACAGTCAACAGTCTTTAATTCTCCGTCGGCCATTTTCTCCCTCTCCTCCATGCCTTTAGCTCCCCGCTGTCACAGGGCTTTGCTGTGGCTTAATGGGTCAATCAGACTGTGTTTCGCTCTGATGGCTCTCTGTCAGGGTTTTTATGTGGCCATATAATCTGCAGCAGGACGACTCTCTCACTGGAGTCCACCAGGAACACGGCTCTGCTAACTCTGCAGCTCCTCAGGACGAAGACACAGCTGCGTTTGTCTGTGAGATTCACAGGAAGCAGAGCTGGATAATGATCATGTCTGAGTGATCTGCAGGATCTATGTTCATACTGTACTCGGGGCTTAACATCGCACTAGACAAGACAGTTGTTTCCGTATTTCAACTTGTTTTAGGTGAAGTTAGCAACATTAAACTCGTCAGAGACAGCAGCCTGGTCAGCAGCCCTGAGCTTCTACATATGAAGCTATAGGTCCAAAAACAAGGAAGTCAAGTTAGCCTCAATAAATAAGCCAGGCCTGGTTGGACTTTCAAAACAAGACGGTCAGACTTTAAAGGTAAAGAAGACGAGTTAGAGGAATAAATGTTCCAAAGTTCTGTTAGACTTTCAAAATAAAGTGGTGGAGTTAGTGATGATAAACATCATGTTAGACTTTCAAAATAAAGTGGTGGAGTTAGTGATGATAAACATCATGTTAGACTTTCAAAATAAAGTGGTGGAGTTAGTGATGATAAACATCATGTTAGACTTTCAAAATAAAGTGGTGGAGTTAGTGATGATAAACATCATGTTAGACTTTCAAAATAAAGTGGTGGAGTTAGTGATGATAAACATCATGTTAGACTTTCAAAATAAAGTGGTGGAGTTAGTGATAATAAACATCATGTTAGACTTTCAAAATAAAGTGGTGGAGTTAGTGATGATAAACATCATGTTAGACTTTCAAAATAAAGTGGTGGAGTTAGTGATGATAAACATCATGTTAGACTTTCAAAATAAAGTGGTGGAGTTAGTGATGATAAACATCATGTTAGACTTTCAAAATAAAGTGGTGGAGTTAGTGATGATAAACATCATGTCAGGTTAGACGGGGCAGTTTGACTTGTGTTTTGCGTACGCAGGTGCAGAGAGAGATACAGCTAGTATTTATTCCCCGTCTCATGTTGGACTGATGTTAAGTTTAAGCATCTTTTAGGAGGATATTGGCTGTTAATAAAACAGATTTAATTTATCATTACTGTTATTTTTCTTTCTTTGTTTGTACCTGAAATCAGAGACGTGATGCAGTGTTATAAACTTCCACCAACAGACAGCCCACCTGTATGTCACCTGAGAGACAAACCCAGGGCACAGGAAGTCCTGAAGCTCTCACTGCTGCTTGTCAAATCAATACACCAAAATATACTCAGCAGCTTAGTGTTGATAGTTTAGTAGTGACAATAAAAATGTGTCTGTATTATATCATGTTACGAGGTGAACTGAAGCCCAGCAGAACAAATATGAAAATCCAAACCAGGAACATGTTGGATTATGTTTCCAAAGCTGTGCAACAATGTAATCTCAGCCTCAGTGGGACTCAAACAGGTGGATTAAATTGTTCATATCCATGATACGGGATTACCAGCTTCATTTAGGAAATGGCAGCTTCTCATGATGACGCAGCAAATCGCTGTGAAACAGCAAATCCCTGCAGAACGGTGTTTAATACCCAGAGCTGTGCTGCACAGCACGAGGATGTATGACACATTAAGATTATGTATTAAATATGATACGTTTATGTTCAATTACGTGCCTTCATCGATTTTCAATCCTTCTGACAACATGACAGAAAGGATCCCTACAGAGATAGACCTTTTTGTTACAGAGAAGATGATTGTTTTAACCACAAACAGACGTTACATCGCTCTCTGCACACACACCAGACTCCATTCATAAAAACACTGATTTTACCTTTGCTTCACAGGAGTTGCTTGTCAATCGCTGCCTCCACCAGTAAGTTTGTTTGTGGTATTGTGGGACTCAGGTGTGTAAATGGGTTAATTCTAATTCAACATGATAAATGTGTAAACAATATTACACACAAAAAGTAACTGATGGATTGGACAAGCAGCTCCCATGATCTGTGAGATAAAATCTGTGTTTTTATGAATGGAGTCTGGTGTGTTTACAGAGAGCGATGTAACGTCTGTGTGTGGTTAAAACAATCATCTTCCTCTGTAACAAAAAGGTCTATCTCTGTAGGGATCCTTTCTGTCATGTTGTCACACACTTAGAATAACAATCTGAGCCGTCAGTGGAAACAACAAGAATTTTTAGTGGACGACCTTTGACCCATCAAGGGTTATGTTGCAGCCATTACAGCCTGTTTCACTGCTGCAGGATGAACACTTCTACTGGAGACGTTCACACACTTTATGTACCTGTGAGTCATTTACACACAAAAGAATGTAAACATAGCGCCCAGGTGTAGCGTAGTGTAAAACAGACATGCTTCTTGGTGTGACGCTGCGTCTGAGACAAAATGAAACATCCATCAGAATCACAGACGGAGGGAGACATGTTTGGATCTGGTCCTCTCCTGCCCTGCATGCCCTCGCTCGGCGCTGCAGCTGGAAGAGACGGACGCTGTCACTCATCAGTGTCACCTCACCAGGGGGGGAGGTCACTGTAAGCTAACGGCACAATGCAGACGAGAAGAAAGAGGGAGGAACAGGAGGAACGGACAGAAAGGGAGAGAGACAGGACCATCTCATCTTCCAACAAGTCCAGGCCCGTCTCTGCGTTCATGCTGTGAAGGATTAAAAATAAAACTGGTTCAGAGAAAAGGGGGAATGTTGCCTTTCTGTGACCCTAAAAGCCTGCATGCTCGCTGCTGAAAATCTGGCCAAAGGATTTAGTGGTCTGATCAGATGCAGTTTGGGAGACGAGCTCTGAGGGCGTCTGTGCTGCAGACAATGAGCAGGCCGAGAAACGTCCTCTCCGCCTGTGAGCGCCGCTTTGTTTGGAAAGAAAGGAAGAAAAGTCAGAGTGGATTCTTTCCCACAGAATGCCGCTGCAGCTTTTCTGCATGTTGCTCTATTTTTACCAAAAGAAAAGAACCGCCTGTTTACAGCAGGGCTATTCAGCTCTGACAGCAAGTGGGCCTCGCAGGGAAATCACCGGGGGTCCGCGGCCCACACAGAATATACTGATAGCTCCTACACGTCCATGTTTATAGATTTCAATAATACTGTTGATAATTATGCGGTGTATTGAAAGGAGGGATGTGGTAACCTGGCAGAATAACAGGACGTACAAACAGTTATTGTATATAAAGATGGCCGACACGTCTCCTCCTCTGGTACAAATATGAAGCTACAATCCCCCCGGAGCGGGCGCTGCCATGTTTTGTAAGCAGAGTTCTGCTACACGGCCGTATGTCAGCCATGTTTTATGTGTCTCAGCTCAGGAGCCAGCAGGCTAAAGGTTACAGAAACAATAAAGACAATGACACGACCTCACTGCTTTATGATCTTTATTGTAACGCAGAGAATGAGACGCGGTGTGATCTCTGAGCTCCTCCAGTCGCCCGTGTCTCCATATCATCACCAGCCATGGAAACACATGCTGCACACTCTTCAAAAATACATGAAGCAGCTCGGTGATCTGACAGGATGATTACAGCATCTATCAGAGAGCAGCGCTGCAGCTCAGCAGGGAGGAAAACACACACTACATATATATATATATATATATATATATACATATTCACATAGGCACTGACACAAATACACACTTCCTGCAGATTTCATGCAGAAGACCCTGAAATGACACAAAGCCTGCTTCCAGTTCAATGCTCTTCTTTTTTATACATTATTTGTTAATGTTGCAGCAGGAAACACTTTCATTTTCTCTTTTCAGACATCAAAAGTTTCAAAACCAATTTTCAGACGGGAAAAAAGTCTCCAGAGTAAACGTTCTTGACAATTAAAGGTGATTCTGACCCGGCAGCGGCAGCAGCAGCAGCGAGGGGCGAGATAGCGTCTCCTTTCTCCCGCAGCGTTATCTGTAATGACTCAGAAATCTCCCGGCTTGACTCAGAGATCTGCGGCTGCTCGTCTTTCATGTCTGAAAGCCGGAGAGAGATGGAGAGGAGAGATTCTGATGGCTGCTGAGCCTCATTAGGAGTAATGAAATTTGACCTTGATCTCTGCCAGAGCAATCCCTCACAGCCCCTCTCGTGGTGTTATGAGTGTGATGGAGAGAAATGGCCCTAACACCACACACACTGAGCAGGTCCAGGACCAGCCAGGAGGGTCTGAGAGCAGGATGCTGCAGGATCCAGCCTGTCTGATGATCAGCTGAGAAAGTCGAACATTTCTGCTTCTTCCCTCGTTATGAACTGTCAGAATGAGTTCATGTTAAACAGCTGAAAATCCACGCTGTTTTTCTCTCCTGAACGCCGAGCTTCTTTCAGACAGACAGCAGCCTGATGTTTGAGCGTGAGCGAGATAAACTCTTTTTTATCTTTGGTTTCTCATTTAAAATGTCAATCTGAGCTGTTTCTGTTCCTGATGCTGCTGCTGCAAATCTCCAGACCCAGACAGGAGCAGAGCGCTAACGAGCATGTGCAGCTGGAAAACGTTTCTGACTAAGGTTTTAATTTGGGCGCCATCTTTGAGTCCAGCATCCAAACCTTCCATCCATGATCTGAACACACGGCTGCTGTCGTTAACCTGGACTTAGCTCTGTGTCTCCTCTCCAAACACCTGTAGCACATGGCACAAGCACATTCAGGGCGTGTCCAATCGTCTGTCTGCAGGCTGAATGTGGCAGAAATAAGACGCAATGTGCGTCAAGTCAGGCGTGTTTTGGGTTGCATGTTGCAATCTGACATTCCCTTTAAAAGTCAGGTGTGCACGCAGGAAGGCTCATGTAACCTCTCCTCCTCCACTGGGACACACACACACAGAACAGAGTCAGGACACATACACACACACACACAAAACACACACACAGGACACACACACACACACAGAACACACACAGGACAGAGACACAGAACACACACAGAACACACACACACACACACAAAACACACACACAGGACACACACAGAACACACACACACACACACACAGGACACACACACAGAACACACACACACACACACAAAACACACACACAGGACACACACAGAACACACACACACACACACACACACACAGGACACACACACAGAACACACACAGAACACACACAGAACACACACACACACGCAAAACACACACACAGGACACACACAGAACACACACACACACACACACACACACACACACACACACACACAGAACACATACAGGACAGAGACACAGAACACACACAGAACACACACACACACACAAAACACACACACAGGACACACACAGAACACACACACACACACAGGACACACACACACACACAGAACACACACAGAACACACACAGAACACACACACACACACACAGGACACACACAGAACACACACACACACACACACACACACAGGACACACACACAGAACACACACAGAACACACACACAACACACACACACACAGAACACACACACACACACACACACACACACACACACACACACACAGAACACACACACACACACACACACAGGACACTGTATCTTGATGCCTGGATAGTCGCAGAGACCGTGTGTGCATGCACGAGCCTCTGCAGTGTAACTGCATGAATCATATAAATGTGCAGACATGTGAGAGGATCACGCGGCATGTTAACGTCTGTGTTGTAACATCAGAGAAAAGTCGGCTGTAAAACTTGATTGACTTCTTTTTGCTGCTCGATCTGAGCTCGGCATATTTATCTTTCATTATATCAGACACACAGAGGTGCACATCAGAACTCAATACATGCAATACAAGACAGAGACGACAACAACAGAGGGATAAAAGCATAATTCACTCTGTGAGTGTGAAGGACACTGGACGATCCGTGTTGTTATTTGTGGGCAGCGTTTGAATGTTTGAGGCCTATAACAGATGAAGCCTGTGTGAGTGTGTGTTTCTGTGTGCAGCAGAGCACGCAGGCTGCCGGTCTCAGGATGGAGTTTTCGGCCCGTGCAGGGCTCGAGCAGGAATCTTTGAGGGGCAGCAGGAGAGGGAGGACATCTACGTGTTTCTGCAGCGTGCAGTTAATCTGCTCGTCTGACACACATTACATATAAATATATAGAAATGGTCATCCCAGATAAAAACTCCTCACAGCAGGGTTACATCTGGTTTTTGTTGGTTGCTTTCTGCTGCCTCACGATAGCAACGAGGTCATCAATGCACCCCTGGGCGCCAAGATGGAGGCAAGTACTTCTGCTGGTAGCACAACGTGGTTTCTGGGCAGAAAAATGACAACTGCTGGTGGGAAACTAGCAGTGAGAGTGTGCTTTGTGTCAGGTGTGAGACGGGGCCTTTTGAGGAAGAAAAGTGATGTTTTTTAAAAGATTCAAAGATTAATGTGGACGCGTGTGAACATTGCAGCCGTGTTTATCTCTGCTGTGTGCCTCAGATTCAGCAGTCCACTGAGAACAGCAGGGAGGAACCTGTATTCAGACGCTGTTCTACCTCCACAAACCTTCGACTAAAGTCTGATGCATCAGTGACAGTTTGTTCCCAGAGCGGCGCTGCCTGTAAATACAGACTCACACACACTGTAGGTAGAGCAGGGAGGCATTTGTTTCAGCTGTTTAACTCTGCTCTCCTCGTCCTGCGCTCCGTCTTGCACTGTTGTGTCTCAGGATTGCAGCTGAGAGGAATCAAATTATTCAAATGTTCCTGTTTTTCCCGAACAGTTACTTTTCTTTGAAGACGGGCTGGAAGTGTGTTTTATTCAGATTTATTCAGAGGAGAACAAAGGCGGTGCATTCCTCACCTGTGGAGGGGAAACACTGATGTTTTCATTATTTGCTTTAAATAATGGGAGTCGCAGCGAGGCGTCCAAGGCTGAACACGTAACAGACCTCACGCGTTTCCTCTGGGATTTAAGGAAGGTTTAGAAAGAGAGACTAAATCAACTCACAAATGTGCCAGGACCCAAATTCAGCAGCTGCATGACATAATCATAACACAATGTATTTTTTATAAGCTTCACTCAGTTCACTTTGAATCCATGCTGCACTGAGGGAGGCATCGGTGTCCTGTGATACCTGTGTGCAGCTTAATGAAGCATCAGCTCATTTAAGGAACAAATACCTTTAAGGTTAAAGTGTTAGCATGAATCCTTTTGTCTCCTACAGCATACACACACATATAAATGAATACGATCACTGCAGTATTTATCTCACAGAGATTATAGTGACAATATTTGACTTGGCAGCAGCAGCATCGTTTTGATTTGTCTTAAACGTTTTATGCTTTTTATTGTAATTAAACGTTTGCAGACGTGTATGAGCCCACCGCAGTGCAGAAACAGAGCACTGTGAAAATGTGTTGGTCGATGAGCTTCAGTACAAACCATTTTCACTCAGCGGCCATTTTCCTCCGATGTCACCGTCCAGGTGGGAAGCTAAAATGCTAATATCAGGAAAGACAATCTGAAAAAAAAACTGTTTCCTGACAGATCTGAAAATGAAAAGACAACATGGTGAAAATCTGGAGACAATCAGCCGAGTAAAAACGACATATTTAATCACTCCTTAGCTGGTGTTGGAGCAAAGCACATGTTAGCATCAGCCACTTCCTAGTTAGTGCTTCCTGCTTCAGTCAGCTCGCTTCCTAATTGGCTAACGTTTGGTTCCACGTGACGATCCACGGAGAGCGTGCTCGGCTGTCCTCGGGGTTCCCCCCACACAACAGGATACCAGATCATAAATATTGAATGTCTTTGATATCGACGTTCTTCTGAGCAGATCAGAAGGACAATCCCTCAAACATCTGTCACACCACAGGAACATCTGGAGATCATCTTTAGAACCATCAGAACATCGATCACTTTAGTCTGAAGGGGTGAACCAGGCCTAAAGTCAGCCTGATCATCTTGTACTGTGGACACCACAACACTCACCACATCACTCACCACAACACTCACCACAACACTCACCACATCACTCACCACAACACTCACCACATCACTCACCACAACACTCACCACAACACTCACCACAACACTCACCACATCACTCACCACATCACTCACCACAACACTCAGCACATCACTCACCACATCACTCACCACATCACTCACCACATCACTCACCACAACACTCACCACATCACTCACCACAACACTCAGCACATCACTCACCACAACACTCACCACATCACTCAGCACAACACTCACCACAACACTCACCACAACACTCACCACATCACTCACCACAACACTCACCACATCACTCACCACATCACTCACCACAACACTCACCACATCACTCAGCACATCACTCACCACAACACTCACCACAACACTCACCACAACACTCGCCACATCACTCAGCACAACACTCACCACATCACTCACCACATCACTCACCACAACACTCACCACAACACTCACCACAACACTCACCACATCACTCAGCACAACACTCACCACAACACTCACCACATCACTAAGCACAACACTCACCACAACACTCACCACATCACTCAGCACAACACTCACCACATCACTCAGCACATCACTCAGCACAACACTCACCACAACACTCACCACATCACTCACCACATCACTCAGCACAACACTCACCACAACACTCACCACAACACTCACCACATCACTCAGCACATCACTCACCACAACACTCACCACAACACTCACCACATCACTCACCACAACACTCACCACATCACTCAGCACATCACTCACCACATCACTCACCACATCACTCACCACAACACTCACCACATCACTCAGCACATCACTCACCACAACACTCACCACATCACTCACCACATCACTCACCACAACACTCACCACAACACTCACCACATCACTCACCACATCACTCACCACAACACTCACCACATCACTCACCACATCACTCAGCACATCACTCACCACATCACTCAGCACATCACTCACCACAACACTCACCACATCACTCACCACATCACTCACCACATCACTCACCACAACACTCACCACAACACTCACCACAACACTCACCACATCACTCACCACAACACTCACCACATCACTCACCACATCACTCACCACATCACTCACCACAACAGTCACCACATCACTCACCACATCACTCACCACATCACTCACCACAACACTCACCACAACACTCACCACATCACTCACCACAACACTCACCACATCACTCACCACATCACTCACCACAACAGTCACCACATCACTCACCACAACACTCACCACAACACTCACCACAACACTCACCACATCACTCACCACATCACTCACCACAACACTCACCACAACACTCACCACATCACTCACCACATCACTCACCACATCACTCAGCACATCACTCACCACAACACTCACCACATCACTCACCACATCACTCACCACATCACTCACCACAACACTCAACACATCACTCACCACATCACTCACCACAACACTCAACACATCACTCACCACAACACTCACCACAACACTCACCACATCACTCACCACATCACTCACCACATCACTCACCACAACACTCACCACAACACTCACCACAACACTCACCACATCACTCACCACAACACTCACCACATCACTCACCACATCACTCACCACATCACTCACCACAACAGTCACCACATCACTCACCACAACACTCACCACATCACTCACCACAACACTCACCACAACACTCACCACATCACTCACCACAACACTCACCACAACACTCACCACATCACTCACCACAACACTCACCACAACAGTCACCACATCACTCACCACAACACTCACCACAACACTCACCACATCACTCACCACAACACTCACCACATCACTCACCACAACACTCACCACAACACTCACCACAACACTCACCACAACACTCACCACATCACTCACCACAACACTCACCACAACACTCACCACAACACTCACCACAACACTCACCACATCACTCACCACAACACTCACCACATCACTCACCACAACACTCACCACAACACTCACCACATCACTCACCACAACACTCACCACATCACTCACCACAACACTCACCACAACAGTCACCACATCACTCACCACAACACTCACCACAACACTCACCACATCACTCACCACATCACTCACCACAACACTCACCACAACACTCACCACATCACTCACCACAACACTCACCACAACACTCACCACATCACTCACCACAACACTCACCACAACACTCACCACATCACTCACCACAACACTCACCACATCACTCACCACAACACTCACCACAACACTCACCACAACACTCACCACATCACTCACCACAACACTCACCACATCACTCACCACAACACTCACCACATCACTCAGCACATCACTCACCACAACACTCACCACAACACTCACCACATCACTCACCACAACACTCACCACAACACTCACCACATCACTCACCACAACACTCACCACATCACTCACCACATCACTCACCACAACACTCACCACAACACTCACCACAACACTCACCACAACACTCACCACATCACTCACCACATCACTCACCACAACACTCACCACATCACTCACCACATCACTCACCACAACACTCACCACAACACTCACCACAACACTCACCACATCACTCACCACATCACTCACCACATCACTCACCACAACACTCACCACATCACTCATCACATCACTCACCACATCACTCACCACATCACTCACCACATCACTCACCACAACACTCACCACAACACTCACCACATCACTCACCACATCACTCACCACAACACTCACCACATCACTCACCACAACACTCACCACATCACTCACCACAACACTCACCACAACACTCACCACATCACTCACCACAACACTCACCACATCACTCACCACAACACTCAACACTCAGTGAGGTCCTTGCCAACGTCCAGCTCTAATAGACACTGTGAATTTTGGCACAAATGGAACCCCACAAGAAACCTTCCTTTTGCATCAAGCAACAAAAACAAAGCAGCCTGACGTGTTTCATTGTTTGCTACTTGTTGCACGTCCTGCGATGTGACTGCTGTTATGATGTTTAAACAATATATTGTGCAGCTCTTTAGGGACAATGACATGGCTGGTTAACTAGCTTATATTTACTTAATGTCAACAATACACAATGTAATCAACTCTGAATCTTGTTAGCGTAGCGTTAGCTTTCTAGCTAATAGCTGAGCCAAAGTGCTTTATTAGCTGAGTGGACGAGAAATGTCTTCTGTTGCTAAATCATTACTAAGACCCGTTCTATTTACTGGTGAACAAGGTTTCCATTGCATTAGATCTTATGTGATTGTAATGATTGTTTCAGATAGTAGTCAGACCCTTGGCTCATTCAAAACTGTAGATTTTGATTGAAAAATGCTGAAAAAAATAAGTGATTTGTGTTTTTTTGTGGTCTACAGAGTGACGATGGTGTAAGCAGGGTAAGGCCCTTTGAAGTGTCCGTTATCAGGAATAAATGCATTATTATGCAAGATTTATTTGAAGAGTTTTATTTATTTACTACTAAAAAACATATTAGACAGAAGTGATTATGTAAGGAAGAGTATTTGTATAAATGTAGGTGTGATCTGTAAGTAAGGAAGAGAGGAGCAAAGGGAAGCATCTTTAACAGCGTTTCACTGCAGCTGCAGTTTGGTGACGTGATGAACCGACGGCGGCAGGATGCTCACAGGGAGCACAAAGGCAGAGGGAGAGGAGGGGGGGGGGGCAGTGAAGACTCAAGGCCAACAAATAAAAAAAAAAGAAAGATGGATCCTGCATCGTATCCATGGCAACAGTGTGTAGATGCAATCACTATTTCCTGCGAGGTTTTAAGGGTGAGCTGAGGGACCGGTGCCCCCTAAAGGCCGGATAATGAACTGCAGCGCCTGGCTGTGGGAAGAACGGGGGAGGAGGGGGGAGGGGGGCTAATGAGCGGGCGGATTAACAGCCAGTGGACGGAGAATACCCGCCCACATGTACCAAACATAACCCCCAATTTATATGGTTTAATCCTGGGACCCATATGGGAAGATCCCTGTTATTGTTGATTCAGTTTCATAACAGCCGTCTACACACACACACACACACACACACACACACACACAGAGTCCCTGAGCTGTGAGGAAAAGAGGAGCACGAATACTCAGTCAGAGACAGAAACATGTTGAACAAACGCAGAGAAGGAGGCGCTGAAAGAGACGCTGTCCCTCCGCGGGTATCTGCAGAAGCAGGACAGCTTCCCTTTCTTCCTCCTCGCAGGTGGTGTGCTTGTTTCTGACGGTTTACAGCGTATCCATTCAGACTGACGCTTAATGTCAGGCCATTTGAAGTGTTCACATGACCAGCAGCCGACAATGACTTTAAGGTGGGCAGACGGTTTATCGGTAGCAGAGTCTGACAGCAGAGCAGAGGCAGGTGGAGGAGCAAAGGTCTGTAGGGGACTGATAAGAGAAACAGGGACGGAGGAGAGACACACAGAGAGAAGAAAAGCTGTCTTTTTAAACCTGAGCCTTATTTTCATATGTTGGGGTGTAAATGATGAATACACAACGTGTGTGAGTGTCTCCAGTAGATGTGTTCATCCTGCAGCAGTGAAACAGGCTGTAATGTCTGCAACATAATCCTTGATGGGTCAAAGGTCGTCCACTAAAAGTTCTTGTTGTTTCCACTCACAGGCTCAGATTGTTCTTCTAAGTGTGTGACAACATGACAGAAAGGATCCCTACAGAGATAGACCTTTTAGTTACAGAGGAAGATGATTGTTTTAACCACACACAGACGTTACATCGCTCTCTGCACACACACCAGACTCCATTCAGAAAAACACTGATTTTACCTCACAGGGGTTCATTGTGTGTAACTTAAATATTGTTTGGATCCTAACAAACCATCTTTATGACTAAAGTCACATAATAACACAAATATTATAGCCAATCGTGGCAACCAACCAGTGATGTAAACGCTCACATTATTAAGCAGTGTTTCTCAGATGCTCTTCTTCGTCGGACACAAGATGTCAGGAGGGGCTACGAGCAGAGCTGCTGCTAGCTTGTTTCTAGGTGCTCATCTCGTCTTCTTCAGTGATCGTCGTTCAAAAGGTTTTAAGATAATTTAACCGCAGGTGTCCTCTCCAAAACAAACAGTCTGTGGGATTAAAACCAGCATAAACACAGTAAAGCACACAAGATGTCTGATGAAGGATCCACGAGCCGAGCTGCTGCCAACGTTAGCTCATGTGGATTTTACGTTAGAATTCCTTCAGTGAGGTTCTTAAAAGGAGCTTTATTATCCACAGGTGCTGGGAGGCTAGCTCACCTGCAACCAAGCTGTCACTGTTTAAAGCTCAGTCACTGATGAAGTCCTTTATCCAGTGAGATAATGAAGTTATAGACATATGGCTCTTTCCATTACTGCATGAACATAATTCATAGCAGGCAGGGCTGACAGAATGCTACGAGGAAAATCCAAAGAGCTCACAAGCTCACCTGATAATTAAGCTGTTAAAACCACACGGAGCAGCTTCTGCGCCCCTCGTGTGTTTCTTCTCCCACCTGTAAGATGGAGTCCGTGCCCCCATCACCTCATCTATTCATCTGTTGATAAAGTCTGTCAGGGTGCAGGCCGGGTTCAGGACCCCGCGCCTTCATCTCCTTCAAACACTCGTCTTCAGCTGCGACATGTGGATTCTGTACGAGCACACAGTCAGAGATTTAAGAGCAGAGAGACGTCTTGTCCGGCTCACTCCAGCAGCCGTGACACCTCTTCAAAGACCTGCGTGAATTATTGAACACGCTCGGCGGCTCGCAGCGCTCCTGACCGAGGAGACGGATGGTGTTTCCATTTAAATGATTGACCCGCCGTCGCTGCTGGCATTCTGAATCCTATTTGAACCTGCAGTCTGAAATCCTTTTGGATTCATGCAGCTGTGAGTCACTCTATAACCGAACAAGTCTGCTGCTCATCAATTCTGTCGAGGAAAGCTTGTTTCTTACACGACAAGTCAGATTTAATGCACCTCATATGCTAAACGGGGAGCACAGTCACCTGCCTGCGAGCCATTACTGAGGAGGAGGCGCAGCAGGGATTTGTGTCACTCAATAAAAAGCTCAGAGTGAAGTGGACAAAACGTGGGAGTGATGGATGGATGTGGCTGATGAATATGATCAGAAAAGCGTAATAGAGAGGAAATGAAGAAAGAGAAGGAGTGTGACGTGCAGGAGACGAGTGGGAGGGAAGAAGTCTCCCTTTCTTTTCTTCTGCTGCCTTCAGGAGCGAGGGAGATTAGAGAGGCTGTTTGGGTGTTGTTGTTGTGATTCTGAATCCTCACTGAGGCCAAATACGACCCAGCAGCTGACTCAGGCTGTTCGCCCCATGCAGCTTTTTATCCCAGACTATCAGCTGGGCTTTCTAGAAGCAGCACACAGCGAGCCGGGGGGTCGGACATGATAACATCCAGCCCCCGGCTCCTGCAGCCAAACACTGATTCAGACTGTAGATGATCTGAGTGGGGATGTACCTGATCAGCTCTGGGTCACGTCTGAAATCCCTCCAAGTTCTTTCCTTAAAACACGCAGCAGCTGTCTGACAGGATCATCAACATCAGTCCACCGTCAGTCAGCAGAGCTGCGGCTGCCAGAGCCCGGGCACAGAGTCAAGAAGAAGTGTTGTGATCTGATTTACAGAATGCTTTTTACATTCAGAACATGTTGACTATTAAATGTTTTGGATATTTCTACTTGTTCGGATCTGTTTTTACGATACAGATGATCTAACAGAGATCTGTCAACAAGCACAACTTGTGCGCCGGCTCATCTGCCTGCAAAGGAAGGACACGCCCATTTCCCAACACAAATGATGGGGAAGAAATTTGATTGTTTTCTGTTCAAGTGACAAAAAAGAGTTGAATCAGTGGAAAAGAAAGACGGTGACAGTGCACTGCTCTCTTTAAAGATGAGTTATCACAAAACTCTACAAATGAGCAGCATCAGCCAATAATATATCCTTATCAATATTGATCAGTATAGAAATTATTATTGTGATCATATTTTTGCCATATGGCCCCTCGTAACAACATCATGCATCCTGTATGGACTCTTTTTGTCTGCTTTGAGAGTTCGATGTGTTTACATGTCAGCGGGAGTTTTCTGCCCTGACTTTTATCTTTAAGGCGATATTAGTACATGACTGTGCTGTGTGTCATATATGGAGTTATAGGAGTGCTGAAAAAAAGAATGAGGAATAAAGCAGTCTAAGTCAAAATCAAAGTTTCTGCAGCAGACATCAGGAGGGGATGCAAGCAGGGTTAACGTTAGTGCTGTTCATCATGGAGTCCTCCTAAATTAATAAACCTGGTAAATTAAAACTGGTAAAACAAAATCAGAATGCAGCAGCTTATGTCTGCCTCGCCTGCTGTATCCCACAATGCAAAGCGCTGGAACGTCACAACAGAAGTTGAAATGGTGAACAGCAGCAGAAGAGCAGAAGGGGGCGCTATAGCTAAAGAAGCGGTAGTTTGCTTCTACTTTCCAAGACCAGAAACTGGCGCCTGGCGTAGCGTACGGCTCCGTACTACATACCACATGCTAGGCCTATGTACATACATAGTATGCAACTTCGAACACAGCCTGTGTCTTTCCAACGCTCCTCAGCAGGCACAAGATGTCTGGTGATGCGACCGCTAGCAGAATTGCTTAGGTTAGAACATCTTTAGTTTTTCTGCTGCTTAAGGCCACATCATTACGTTACCTTGTTTACAGGTTGTTCAGCTTTGGAGGATAACACGAGCTCACTGTGTGTTCATCTTGTTTCCACTCGTTCCTCTTCACCAGAAGCAATCGACTCTCTTCTTGTAGCTAACAAACACAGACTGACTGGATGTTGTTGTGTTAATTTCCTCTGCTGTTAGATCTTTACATGAGTAACAAGTTTATCGTTCTTATAGAAACGTAGTATCACTTTTACCTCACTGAGATTGATTTATTGCTCAGCTGTATCTGAAGCAGTCCGGGCCTCTGAAGCCGAGCAGTGATTATATTCTGGACTGAGTTGAAGCTGCAGATAACTGAGACGTCCGCTCAGTGCAGAGCTATGATCCTGGTGGAATTCATCCATATTGATGTTTCACTAATAGACTTTTCATTACTCATTAGCAGCAGTCAAGCTGTCAAATCAATGAGACCTTTACTTTGGTAACAAGCCAGAGCCGAAGCAGACCTCTTGTTTAACAGCAGCGCTAAACACTGGAAGATAAAATCTGAGGCATAAATGTGAGCGAGCAGAACCTCAGAGAACACTCACCACGTCGTTACTGAAAACTAGTTCTGCAGAACGCTTACTGGATATGTGGAGACGACATTTTGTTTCAATGTTCAAGAAGAATAATCCGGTTTATTAATTCTTTATCTTGTTAAAGAAGTAGACAGGATCTGTGTTATATCCTAACAACAGGCTCAGTTTATGACCTGAGCGTTTTACATTTAGTTAGCCTCAAACTGAAGAAGTCAAATAACTGAACTGTTGTGACTTTTTATTATGTTTGAGACAGTTTGTCCTCTGTTGAATCAGCGTTTCCAAAGTGCAGTAAGATTTGTTCACTTCATTTATTTATTGTACGTCTCTTGTTTCAAAACTGAGGAAATAAGTAATATCTTTAAAAATGACCATTAATGCAGTCCAGTTTATCATATATATATATATATATATATATATGTATCAGTCAGAAAGATGGGCTGTCAGGAATCGAGAGGACAGCAATCTTTTTTAACGCATTGTCGGGTCTAAATGACAGAAAGGTGCGGCGTGCGGGCGCCAGTGGGTAGAGCAGGCGCCCCTTGAACAGAGGCTACCGTCCTCGTTGCAGCGGCTGTAGGTTCGACCCACCCCCCTCTCTCTTCTCCTTTTAGCTGTGTCTCAATTCAGAAGCTGCATCCTTCGAAGGAGTCAGAGAGGTTTTTCTGTGTGCATCACCAGCTGTTCCTGCCCCTAACGGGCTAATTAGCTAGCATAACTAACGTTGCATAACTTATCCGATTATTTTAAAGATAATTTATTTACAACATAGTTTTTTTAAACTTTTGTATCTCTAGCTATTTGATCGAGTTGAAACCAAAAACTGACATTTAAAGTGTATTCTGATCTGTTTAAGAGTCCAGCATCTCGTTTGAATCAGCACACAATGAATCTTGGGATTCGTTGGGCCACGAAGGATGCACCCGATGGATCCTTCGTGTTTGGACACACTTTCCCATTCACTTGTATGAGAAAATGTGTCCAAACTTTTGACTGGTCATGTATGTCCTTTGAAGGAAGCAGCCCCTGAATTGGGACACAGCTGATATTTCCTGTCTCTCTTCAGCTTCCCTAAAAATAAAGGCAATGATGCGTAAAGTCCCGCTGAGGCTGATGGGAATGTCATTAGTTTAGCAGGTATTTTTTCATTGGGACCTGTAAAATGTTGACCTGATGATGGTGCTAGATGAAAAGTGAGAGGATCACAAGGTCATTACAGTTCTGAACATGAATGTCAGAACCTCATTTGATCACAACCCAACCGATAGCTGTTTGGATCCGTTGATGCATTGCCTTGTCTTTAGGTGCAAGCCAGTGACATGACTCAACACAAGACAAAGCCTTACCTGTCAGTGATGTTACACCTACAGGTTCTTCTCCCTGCACCAAGATACTAAAGGCAATATTATCAAACCTTTGATTTAAGCTTAAAAATAATGAAAGACGTTTTTTTAAACAGATCAGAGTACTCGGATGTCATCAATGCCATGAAAATAAACATGGAACCACTGTTCTAACCGCTGATGTGTCTCTTGCTCTGCCTCCAGATCGAGGACATGCAGTGGCCTCGGGGGGAACTGGACATTCCCAGCTCGGTGTGCAGCCTTCCCTGTCGGAACGGTGAGAGGAAGAAGGTGGTGAAAGGCATGCCCTGCTGCTGGCACTGCGAGCCCTGTGACGGATACCAGTACCAGTCCGATGAGTTCACCTGCAAGCTCTGCTCCTATAACATGAGGCCCAACGGCAACCGAACAACATGCCAGCCCATACCCATCATCAAACTGGAGTGGCACTCGCCCTGGGCGGTCATTCCGGTGTTCCTGGCGATGCTCGGGATCATCGCTACAATTGGTGTCATGGCTACGTTCATACGGTACAACGATACGCCGATTGTCCGGGCGTCAGGCCGGGAGCTGAGTTACGTTCTGCTGACTGGGATATTTTTATGTTACATCATCACATTCCTCATGATCGCCAAGCCAGACGTGGGCGTATGCTCATTCAGGAGGATTTTCCTGGGTCTGGGTATGTGCATCAGCTACGCCGCCCTCCTCACCAAAACCAACCGCATCTACCGAATCTTCGAGCAGGGCAAGAAGTCGGTGACGGCACCCAGGCTGATCAGCCCCACCTCACAGCTGGCGATCACCTCCAGCCTCATCTCGGTCCAGCTGCTGGGAGTGTTCATCTGGTTTGTGGTGGATCCGCCCAACACCATCATTGACTATGATGAGCAGAAGACCTTTAACCCGGATCTAGCCAGAGGGGTGTTGAAATGTGACATCACGGATCTTCAGATTATCTGTTCATTGGGATACAGTATCTTATTGATGGTGACGTGTACTGTTTACGCCATAAAGACCCGCGGGGTGCCGGAGAATTTTAACGAGGCCAAGCCCATCGGGTTCACCATGTACACCACCTGCATCGTATGGCTGGCCTTTATACCCATCTTCTTCGGCACGGCACAGTCTGCAGAAAAGGTAAGAGCCAACAGATGAATGAGTGGAGTCGAAGGCGAACGTGTGGATGAAAGAATGTTGAGATGGATGACCTGCAGGATGGAAGAATGACTGAAGAAAAAGGTGTCTGCTCTCCTGAAAACCTCTACAGTAGAGCTGCAGTAAGTTGTTGAATAATTGGTTTGTCGATTGAAATAACTCTTCCCAGGCAACACCACTCGCTTTCATAAACAGTATTTCCTGTTGGTGAGAACGAGTCTGACGGATGATCTTCTGCTGTGTGTTACATGTGTGATCCACACATTGTCCGACCTTGCTTGTTGAGATGCAGAAAAACTGAATTATATTCTTTTACAGCCGTTACTCCAAAACTTTCCTTGTTAGCCTCAGAAGATTTAATTTCCCTGTTTTCCTCTCAGTGTAAAAATAAGAGAATAAAACACACTCTGTTATTCTGCAATTACAAATCACCAACAAATGACAATATAGCAGAAATCCATGTCAAGCAGAGCATTAGAGCGGTGTTGAAAATGGCTGACTGTCACTGTTTGTCCCATTTTATCAGCCTAAAGGCTTCCAGACGAGCCGACGTGCCACCAGAAAATAATCTCATTGCCATTCGTGCAGAGAGAGGACACTTTCCTATGAAACTCAATGAGCTTCATTTTGCAGTGAAATGACTGTGATGTAAAAATAAGGCAGTTATGATGTCCTGGTTTTATGTTACCAGTGCAGGAGTGCAGGTGTGACATGTTGCGTAATAAAAGTGACATATTTCTGATGGTCTGTTTGGTGCGACCCGGGTGTTGTTTCACCTCTTGGTCCTGATGAAGCAATCACAGCGCTGAGATTTATTAACGGACAACAGGTGCATTCCCCAGGTGTTCAGCTCTGTGTACTGGCTGTGATGTTTTTGGTTACAACAGGTTATTAAAGCTCCCAGACGTTGATACAATTAGCTCGTTTTCACCAAACGCCAGAGGCTGGAACTCAATCTTGTTTTAATGTGAGGAAAGTTATAGGATGGGAAAACTTATTAGGAAAGTTTAAAGGGTCTGACCATGATTGCATGACCTTTAGGCGTTATTAGATTCTTATGAAAACTACTGAATGAAATGAGCCTCTGTGAAATGTGAAACACAATCTGGTGAGCGGCGTTAATAAGCGTTAGCAAAACTCCATCAGGCTCTGCCGGGATAAACAATAATCATTTGAACGGCGTCCCTGCGGATCTAACTATCTGTTTATATCGGGATTCTTGACAAACCGATGGGCTGCACGGTGCTGCAGTGATTAGCGCTGCCGCCTCACTGCTAGAAGGTTCCTGGTCTGAATCCCAGTTCGGACGTAGGGGGGCTGTCCATGTGGAGTCTGCTCGATGTTCTCCCCGTGCTTCCTCCCACAGTCCAGACACATGCTCGCTAGGTTCATTCTGATTGACTGGCAGGTGTAACCCGCCTCTTGCCCAATGACAGCTGGGATGGGCTCAAGCCCCCCCCCTGCGATCCTGGACAGGATAAGTGGTATAAATAATGGTTGGACGGGTGGATGAAAAACTGTTATTGTTCTTCAGTATTAGGAGGAAACCACGATTACCATACGTCAGTCAGTTCATATATGTATTTTACATTTCACTAACTCAGTGCAGCCAAATCAGGCTCCCCTTGTACGCTAATCCTGTTTAAATGTATCTAAAATCAAACTAACTATAAAAGCTTTTGTGCTTTTCAGCCGAAAACTAACGTTTCTGTCGTTAGCTTCATTATATTGTATGTTGTTTCTGTTGTATCTGTCTGGCTGAGGTCAAAGTATCATGAGCATTACTGAAATAACGTGACCCTTCGGTTGTGCAGGTTTTTGTGATATGAAGCATTTGAAGATGCTCAGACGCTACACTTCATTAAGCTAAAACACCTTTGTAGTTTTACTGCAGATGATCAGAAACTTTACTTCATATTTTTCATGTTTCTACATTCAGAATTCTTTAATATTGTTTTTTATGTTTATTTAGTCAAATCTAATGAAGAAACATTTCCATTTTTGTATTTCATGATGGACACAATTTTAAAACATTGATCATTTATTATAGTTTATTCACTTACGAAACCTTTTGACATAGTTTGTACAGATACCAGGAAGATGAAGCATGTGAAAATACTGGAATACAGGAATAAGTAACACTGTAGGTACTGTTGGCAAATGTTTATGTCAAAGCTCTGCAGGTGAAACGATCTCAGGAGTCTAATGCTGAGTTTGGATTAACGAGGTGTAAACTGGTGCCAAGCCGAGCTCTGAAAACAGATTCGAGTTTTGGAGAATAGAAATGGGGGTGAATACACCAGCTACTACCAAAGAGTGGTACACGTGAGGAGAACTTTTTGTGACCAATAATCAGAACCTCTGTTTTACTCGCATTAGCAGAAGAAAATTGTGTTCGATCGCGTATTTCCAAACCCTCAAGTCAAGTTAAGAGACTGAAGATAATCTTCTGAGTATAACAGGGTGTCGAACACAGGATGATGACTTTATCACAAAACAAAACAATAAAGCCCGGTGCAAACACACAATGAAAATAATGTAGGGCCTATGATAGAGCCTTGAGGTACACCACAGGAGAGGTAGAAGACATGAAAATGATCAGTTATAACTCAGTAATGCTCTCTGAACGTTACAGTTTTTTACATGGGTTACAGGCAGATTGCTTGTTTTTCACATGCTATCCTTTCCCAACATGCAGCTCAGCTAAACAGTAAACTGTGATACATGCAGTGTAAACTCAAAGAGGCTTGTTGGTGCTTGAATTGGAGGGAGAATAGAATTCATGAAACCCAAAGATGTGGCCGCTGAAAGTGTTTTTTATCCAAACTGTGTAAGCTCCACTCTGACTGCTGTTGAGCTGACTGTGTGCAAAGTTTTCAAAAAGTGACCACAGTGTGGAGTCAGACAGATTATCAGCTCAGGCCTACAAGCTCGTCTTCATGTGATGGACTTCCTCAGCATTACCAGTAGAGTAAATTTAAATCACATTTTCATTAAGTACAAATATCCTTGTAATACCTACAGCGACTGAAGTGTTAGTACAGAGCTGTAAACCCAGTCAGAGGCAGAGATTAGGAGGGCTCTGCTGTTCCCAACATCCCCGAGGAGGATATTCGTGTTATCAGCGGTGCAGGTAAGAGTGTCCGGCCTGACACTGTGAGCTCTGGGGTTTGATCTTTGGCAGAGTCTTTGGAAGGACTAAGCCCCTGTGCTTGGCACTCAGCATTAGAGAGACAGATTGGGGTAAACCCCTCTGATGGACTTACGTCCTGTCCACAGGGATACACTTGCCCACCTTAACTGCTTCAGGCCACAGTCAGCTGATAAGCTCCCAGCCTCTGAGCTGCCCAACAGGCCTGACAGGGAACTGTGAGGGGAACCCTGCAGCCTGTGGAAAAGTTGTCCTAACAAACCAGCTACAACAGCACAAAGAAACTACAGAAAGGAAAACTTTACTTACTGACTTATTGATGCAGTTTTCAAATAAGCCCAGGTTTGTGATCACCTTCCAACTGTTCAAAAGGTGGATCAGAAATCTGGATTTGGTGATACAATTTTTGATCATTTTCCATCTTCCTTTTGTCCCATTTTTTAAATAAAACTGGATCGGATCAACCTGATCCAGATAGACTTTTCAAGATCACTAAATCTGGATCACCAGAGCTCTAAATGGGCTGATTTACTACATACTTTGTCCACAGGGGGCGCCAAAATCAACACAAAAGGAACCTTTCTCACAGCTGCTTTAAGTTAAATATGTTGGGCCCTATCGTACACCCAGCGCAAA
>NW_027211704.1:35242500-35245000 GCF_022749685.1 Semicossyphus pulcher | reverse complement strand
TTAAAACTTAATGAGGTGAAAGAAAGAATTAAAGTGTGGAAGGGAGAAATAAGCGCCTAGAAAGAGGGTAATCCAGACTGAGTCAGTCCCCATGTGACGTGCTTCTCACAGAAATCATTGATCAATGCGATTCATTAATTACAAAGAATATGAATAATGACATGAATTGTATTTTACACCTCCCACTGCTGCGCTGCGCTCCATTGCAAAGAGTGTAGATAGTTACAGACTAACGCGAGCAATGAATCAAAAGTGAAAGCAGCCATGACCACTGACCAGAGTGAACGCTAACCTGAAAAACGCACACTAACAAAAATAAGAAAAAAGCACACACGACGGGAGCTGCTGCAACAGACTGCCACCGAGCACGGCGCCAGAAAGGAAGTTTCCCATTCATCCAAAGCAGCAGACAGTGTTGTTCAAATATACGTTCATGTTTGCATCATGGAATAGTAAACCATAAATGAACTGCAACACGTTTTGAGATATTTCTCTGTGTTCTCTTTTATCTAAAGAATAAACTTTTAGGCTAAAGAAACATCAGCAATGACATGAATTACAATGACACTTATTTCACACAAGAACACAGTTATCTGGCTTTCAGAGAACTGTGGTTATTAGAATAACTTGTAGCTCACAGGAAACAGTTCAGAAACGCTCTTCTACATCAGAAATAACATTAAATATCTACACATGCACAATCACAATCAGATGAACATGTTCACAGTAAATGAAAACAGTTTAGAGTGCTTTACAAAAATCTAAATAACATTCAGTTTCTAACAAGATGCAGATTCTAAAACATGTTTCAATCGTAGCTAACACTTTTAGCAAAAGTGAATGGCATTTTCCACTGTAATTATTAGCATTAGCACTCGCAATCTCCGCTAGCATTAGCGGCTAGAGGTTTTTCAATAAAAATACAGCTCACCATGTGGTCATTCCTTGACAACAAACATCGTCATGATCGTCAGGCCACACTCACACGGCGTCGGAATCTCTCAGAAGGTGTCCACCTTATTCTTACCCCCCATGATCCTTTGAGTAAATTATGGGTGCGACTTCCGCAGCCACGTCAGTCACTGAACCAGAACCGGCGGTTTCCGTGGTAACGGCTAAAGCTAATCCTCTTTTTCTGAGCGATCGAGAAAATAACACATGTGGGAACACGATCTGACACACCTAAAACAGGATAATGTCATCATACCGCTGCCCTGTACTATCGAGGGGTGGGAGGACGACCTGAAGAAGTGGTCTCAGTTAACGTCGATTCAATATTTACCTACTTTATTAACTCCGTTGCTACGGACGGTGACGCTATGAAAAATCTAAAAAGCTCTGAGGCGTACCAGTCCCTCCACAGCAACAAGGTCGGTCACGTTTTATTAGAGGAGGTGGGACACGACCTCATGTATTTACAGGCAGACAAAGAGCCCAGCCAGAGCCTTAAAGTCCCACCTCACCGGGTCTGGGTTTTAGTTTCAACATCAGGTGAAATTCTTGAAATTCTGAAACTGTTCATCGAGCCACAGATTTAGCTTTGTCTGATTGTTAGTACAGCCACGAACCGCGCAACAGGTACCAGAGCTCCGCAAGGACATTTTAGTAACGCCAGCACATTTTAAATAAAAAAACACAAAGAAAACAGAGTTGTGTTAATAGAGTTGAAATCACTTGTTTCAAAAGAACCTCTGTTGTCGATGAGCAGACAAGCCGGCAGTAACTAGCTTACTTCTACTTCCACTATCACACAGGAAGTTGCACCCACAATTGTACCTACGACAGCGCGCCGAGGAATAAGGTGGATATGAATTACTTTTAGGAACTTTGAAACAGTTTTAATAGCTTGTGTTATCTCAGCTAATGGCTATCTCGCGCCTGCGTGGCTGCTCTCTTCTTGCTGCGGTCAAAAGGAAGTTAACCCTGACACCAGGAAATGAAATGTGATTGGCTGGCTGAACTAAACTCAAAGTGTGGACCTAAATGTGTTTTGTTTTTTCGTCAAATCAACATTTTAAAGGGAAATTAACTCAACAATGAAAAATAATAAAGACAATAAATGTTTTATATTCTGTGTACTTTATCACTGTGCATCTAGCAGGTATTTTATCAGGTATTTTATACTGAAAGGTTTTCTGAACATTCTCTGAAAAAGATCATTTTTATTTTAACCGATCTCTTTCTGAGCTTTAAGTTTTACTACAATGAATTGTTTAACCTGGGGCACAAGTAACTCAAACATTTTCTTTTCTGGAGTTTAATTGAATATTTGGGGGCGTAGATTATTAAGCACTTCTGAAACTATGTGAAAGTGCTCTGGCCTGCCTGACAGGCTGAGAACACTGCTATTAATCGTGCCTCTGCTCTCATCACCCTCTCTATCAGCTCCTCTTCTTTTCTGCTGCTCGCATCATTACACCTCCCGTCACAGCAAGTTTACAAAGAACTGTATTTCCTCACTAAGAGGTCAGGCAGACCCGCCCTCGACATTAGACATCGA
>NW_027211704.1:35187500-35240000 GCF_022749685.1 Semicossyphus pulcher | reverse complement strand
GGGGCATCCAGGCGTCCGCCGTGCACCACCGGCTCCTTCAGCAACCAGTGAAGAGAGGCACTTTGGACCGGTCGCTCCTTCACCAGCATTTTCCACACAGTGAAAACTCCTCGATAAAACAGTGGCAGACCCCGAAAGTTCACGCTTTTAAAATCCATTAAAAAGAGAGGCATGTCCAGTTTAAAACCCCCGCACTGCTGCAGGACCAGGTGAGCCAGCGGCCTCCACACCAAGTCTCTGTGTCCGAACAATAGTCTCTGGACAAACTGCAACCGGAAAGCAGCTGCTCTGCTGGCCAGATGAATAAGTCCTTGTCCTCCTTCCTCTTTAGGGAGAAAGAGGACGGCCTGAGGAAGCCAGTGCAGCTTGTCCCAGAAAAAGTTCACGAGAACAGCTTGGACACGACAGAGTAAGTTAGAGGGGGGGTCAACGCAGGCCAGCCTGTGCCACAGAGAGGAGGACACCAGGTTGTTAATGACCAGCGTCCTCCCTCTGTAGGACAAGCCCGGCAGGAGCCACCTCCACTTTTTCAGTCTCCCCTCCACCTTCTCTACAACGTTCTCCCAGTTTTTCATTAAAAACGACTCGTCACCTAAAAACACCCCCAGGTACTTCAACCCTCCCGTTTTCCAGGTGAGCCCCCCCGGCAGAGTTAAGTGGTCTGACAGTTTATTACCCACCATCAGGGCTTCACTTTTACCCCAGTTGACTTTTGCAGATGACATCTTGTGAAAAAAGTCCACATTCTGTTTTAAAATATCAATATCTGTCTGTTTGTTGGTTAAAACCATGATGTCATCTGCATAAGCCGTGACTTTAAAAGTGGAGGGACAGCCTGGGAAGGACACACCTGAGAGCTCTCTCCTGAGCTTGTGAAGCAGAGGCTCAATGGAGAGAGAATACAGCATGCCCGACAGCGAGCAGCCCTGCCTGACCCCCCTCTGGACATTAAAAGGTGCAGCCAGACTGCCATTGATTTTCAGTATACTCGCAATGTCACGGTACAGGACCTGTATCCTGGCTATGAACCCTGGGCTGAACCCAAACGCACTGAGCGTGTGCCACAGGTACTGGTGTTCAACCCGGTCGAAAGCCTTTTCCTGGTCTATAGAAATCAGACCAGTATCCTCAGCCAACGAGCCAGAGACCTCCACAACATGCCGAATCAGAGTGACGTTGTCACTGATGAGCCTGCCGGGCACACAGTAGGTCTGGTCGATGTGGACCACCTCACTCATCACGTCTCTCAGCCTGGACGCCAAAGCCTTGGACAGTATCTTATAGTCCCCACAGAGCAGGGACACAGGCCTCCAGTTCTTCAGCTCCTGTAAGTCTCCCTTTTTAGGCAGCAGGGTTATGATCGCCCTCCTGCAGCTCAGCGGGAGCAGCCCAGTCCTTAGACTTGCCTGAATGACCTCTAACAAGTCTTCACCAATCACGGCCCAGAAGGATTTATAAAAGTCAACCGGGAGACCATCTATCCCCGGCGCTTTCCCATTCTGCAGGCTCATGGCAGCAGCGTACAGCTCATTCAGGGACAGTTCAGATTCTAGCAGTGTGTTGGACTCCTCCGTCACCTGAGGTAGACCATCATAAAAACGACCAGCCAGCTCTGCGTCCTCCACAAACTCCTTCTGAAACAGCTCCTTGTAGAAGGAGGTGGCGTAGCTCCTGATCGCAGAGCTGTCTGTCACTGTGGATCCACTCTCAGAGCGCAGAGAGTGGATGATCTTCCTCTGACCGTTTCTTTTCTCCAGGCTGAAGAAGAACTGTGAGGGGGCGTCCATCTGAGAGGAGCTCATGAACCTGGACCGAACCAGAGCCCCCTGTGCTGTGATGCCCAGCAGGTTGGCTAGAGCAGCCTTTTTAGCTTTCAGGGCCTCAACGTGCCCCTGATCTCCTGTAGAATCTACCAGACTCTGGAGCTCTACCACCTCAGTCTCCAGGTCACTCAGACAGCGGGCCATGTGCTTGGTGACGTTGCGAGTATACTGTTGACAAAACTGTCTGACCTGGACTTTTCCAAAGTCCCACCAGCGCTGCACTGAGGGAAAAGCAGCCTTGCTGTTTCTGTGCGTCTTCCATAAATAAGTAAAAGCCTCTCTAAAACAATGATCCTTTAAAAGCCCAGTGTTAAAATGCCAGTATGCACTGGTCACCTTCACATTCTGGATAAAAAAGGAGCAGTGAACGAGACAGTGATCAGTAAAACCCACAGGAGAGATAAGACAGGACTTAAAGATGCTAAAATGATGTTTAAAACAGTAAAAGCGATCGAGTCTGGCCAGAGACAGCAGATTATCTCTGCAGTGGCTCCAGCTGTACTGCCTGCTGTCTCTGTTCACACCTCTCCACACATCTTTTAACTCATACGCCTCCACCAGACGCCTGAGCCTGGCCGCTGAGGCTGGGTGAGGCTCCAGGTGATTCCTATCTAAAACTGCATTTTCAGTGCAATTAAAATCCCCCCCCAGGAATAAAAACTCGTCAGCACAACTGTTAAGAACATCACCTAAAACATCTAAAAAACCCATCCTCTCAGAAGCTAAAACCGGAGCATAAACATTCACTAAAACCAGCTTCACATTTTCATATTGCACTTTAACCTTTAGGATATGGCCACACATGATCTCCTCCACGTCCACAGCAGAGGGGGTGAACCTCTGCGAGAACAGCACAGCGACCCCCCCGCTGTTAGACAACTTATGGCTGAGGATCACCTGCCCAGGCCACTCCTTCTTCCAGTCAGCCTCATTGTCACTGTCACTGTGAGTCTCCTGCACAAAGACTATGTCTAAGTGTTTAAAATCCATCAATTTAAAAAGAGAGGCTCTCTTCACGTCACTTCTTGCTCCATTTATGTTTAAAGACCCAATTTTGATGTCAGCCATGGAGAGGAAGAGACTTAATGAACACACACACAGAGCCAGCACGAGGAGACAGATTCTGGGTTTAGTCATCATCTTCAGTCAGCTGGGCTTTGACTTTGGTCACCATTTTCTTGAGTCTGTACACCTCCTGCTCACTGAAAGCATCTTCTTCCTTTCTCAGACGCACAACAGATTTAACAAACCCTCTGAGATCAGGGAAAAACTGATCTATTTTCACCCTCTGACCTTTAGTTTCCAGGAGAAACTTTTTAATTTTCTCCAGAGAGTAGCACACAATGGACTCCTCCTGTGAAGGAGTCCACTCACACTCCTCATCAGACAGATCCTCCTGCACCTTTTTAGCCTTAGAGCTGCTCTGCTCCTTATCGAGGTTCTTTCTCTTATTACTTTTGTTCAACAGTTCATCCTCACACATGCGTTCATCTATCTGAACATCACTCACAGCGCTGCAGCTCTCGACATTTTCTTTACACTTTTCCTTTTCTGTCTGTTTGGTTTTACCTGCTTCCACACTGCTCTGCATGATTTCTACATTTTTCACTGTCTTACCTTGATCCTGAGTCACATTCAGCTCTCCGTCCTCCATGTCCTCCGCTCCGTTCCGCACCTCCTCCGTAGTCCTAGACGAGCCGAGAAATCCCGACCCGACCGCGGTCCGAGCCGCACCGGACTCGTCCGGCTCAGCCGATGGCCCGGCCGACGGCTCAGCCGAAACGCCGTCCCTCGGCGGACCGGCGCCGCCCGGCGCACCCGCGCCGCCGGAGGTCGACGCCGAACCGCCGGCGGACGGCGCACCCGCGCCGACGGAGGTCGACGCCGAACCGCCGGAGGACGGCGCCCCCGCGCCGCCGGAGGACGCCGCCGAACCGCCTCCCATTTGCCGCGCACCAGCTCCAGGACAAGCTCGAACCAGGTGTCCCTCCGCCCCGCAGCCAAAACACTTCATTGTTTCAGAAGTGGCGAACACGTTGTAGGCGAATCCATCCACTCTGAAACTGAACGTTAGGTTCAGGTCTTTGCTGCTATCTTTTAATAACATAAAAACCTGTCTACGGTGACAGACGACGTGCTTCAGCTGGGATGATTTGCAGCCCAGTAGAACCATCTTAATTGGAGACACGAGCTGCCCGTAGCGTGATAGCCCTTTAGCTAAGTCATCATTTCTGATGAACGGGGGGGCGTTAGAAATCATGACTTTTTTCGCCGGGTTTGATAACGGGAGGACGGGGGTGAATGTGCCGCGGATCACTACTCCTTCCTCCACTACCTGCTCTGCTTTATTCACCTGGTCTAAAAAAATAACTATGGCACCGTTCATCCGGGAGGCCGACTTGACACTGTCGAAACCAACAGCCTCCCCGACAGCATAGCTGGCCTCCTCCACCGAGAAGCCCCCACCCGACAGCAGCTTCACACCGTGTCGGCGTGTGAGCTTCTCCAGCTCGGCATGGCTGCCGACAACCGGCATACTGCCTAGCTGCCGACACCCCTACCTGCAAACTCACCTGTCTTACCTAGTCTCCCCTGTTCTTCCACTAAAAAAACACAAAAGAAACTAAACTATTAAACTGAGACTAACAATAACAATTAAACAAGAGAGAAAGATAGAAAATAATCAAAAACACACTCCAAACGCTCTCCGACCAACACGCTCACTCCCACCATGCGCTCAGACAGAGAGAGAGAGAGAGAGGGAGAGAGACAGAGAGATGGAGAGGGACAGAGAGAGGGAGAGAGAGAGAGACAGAGAGACAGAGAGAGGGAGAGAGAGAGACAGAGAGAGAGAGAGGGAGAGAGACAGAGAGACAGAGAGAGGGAGAGAGAGAGAGACAGAGAGACAGAGAGACAGAGAGAGGGAGAGAGAGAGACAGAGAGAGGGAGAGAGAGAGGGAGAGAGACAGAGAGACAGAGAGACAGAGAGACAGAGAGAGGGAGAGAGACAGAGAGACAGAGAGGGAGAGAGAGAGGGAGAGAGAGAGGGAGAGAGAGAGGGAGATCGCACCTGAGTTACGTCCGTAACCTGATCTTATTAGCTCATTTTTTCACTAACATAATGTATTTCTGGCCTACATGAGACTTATCACTACTTTTATGTCAAAGAAGAACCACAATAAGGAGCCTTTTGAGACTTTATCTGCCAAACAACTTCCTGGAATTGTTAAATAAAGTTTTAAAAGAAACACTTCAAAATAAAAGCATGGTGTACAAACAAGGTGAGTCAGAATGCCAGATCAGGCTTTTACTTTGTAAAACGATACCATAAGTGTCGATGTACTTTCCATGCCTGTGACATGTCCTGCAGGAGGAGATGTTAATATTGGTTATTAGAGATCAATAGGACTCATCACATTTCACTTTCACCGTGTGCGTGCAGCTCGAGGTAAAATAGGTGAGCCTCATGTCGGCGAGTGAGCAGCACGAGACACACTCACACCTTTACACACATTTTAAATGAAAATGAAGACGTTCCGCGGCCGTCACACACTGCTCACACGTGCAGAGTGAAGCCACTGTTACATGTTCAAATCAAGTGTTGCAGCCAGAAGCTCCCTCTCATCGTCAAACCATTTAGTTACCTGCAGATTTAAAATGTTTCTCCTGAATGTTTGGACGTCATGTGTGGTTAAGAGACTTGCTAACCCACGTGACAAACGAAGACTTGTATTCTTACGACCACTAGAGGGCGCTGTCAGTTATATCAGCAGATGTCTTTGTGTTGTTTAGGACTGATGCTTTGGTTCTTCTTCAGAGGTCTTCTTGTCTCCAGGTGTCCACAGACTTTTGGCCGTGTGTTCCCTTCCTGTTGTGTCGTCTTTCGACGTGTCTCCGCTGCAGATTTCCTACGTTTCCCATCACGTTACATTTAGTCAGCGCTCAGGGAGAAGCTTTTAAAACACGCAGCACATGTGTGCACCTAAACAAGCCCCGTCCTCATGAATAGTGATGCCGTCTGTGATCCGCTCGGCCGTCAGCCTGCTGCAGCTGCTCGGGAAATATCTCCACTCGAAGGCACGCCGGCCACACACATTCACGAGACTGTTCACCTTTATTAGCGCGGGGTTTTAATGGAGACTTCTTGTTCACTGGGATGTCCTAAATGCTGTTTCAGTGTCAGCGTCATGCGGCCGTCTCATGCATAGAGATGTAAAGACGCCGCTATGTTAGCGGCTCATGAATAAATCAGCGGAGGGAAAGTGTTTTCTGTAGCTCATTTCCCAGGAGAGTCGTACATCTCCATATGCAAAATGCCAAGGTCAAACAGCGGAGTCTTGTTCTGGTCATTAAGGCTTAAACTGCCGCCGCCCTACTTAATTTAAATGTATGTTTTCCAGGAAGATCCACTCGTGTGCAGAGACGGGCTGGAGGAGGATCAGGAGGAGGGCAGAGGGGAGGACAATATTTGCAATGCTAATATCATTTCTTCATGCAGCATGCATTTTATGGCATCCATTAATGTTTGTGTTTTCCACCTTCCTCTCCTCCTCGCTTGTCATCACTTCCTTTTGTCCTCTTCCGATCCCGCCTCACCGCTGGCTGCAGACAGTCAACACTTCAGTCCAGAGTGAAACATCGCTGTTGGATGGATTTTCATTCACCTGTTAAACATATTCATGTTAGACACGTTGGTGATCCTCAGAGGCACCATGTGTGTTTTTTGGGCCAGTTGACAGCTGAAGAGAGAGAGGACATATGGGGAGAAGAGAGAGGGGGATGACACGCAGCAAAGGGCCGAGGGTGGGAGTCCAACCCGCGACCGCTAGGACTGAATCCTCTGTATATCCTACCATCCATCATCTATACCGCTTCCTGTTCTTTGGGGGCTGGAGCCTATCCCAGCTGTCATTGGGCGAGAGGCGGGGTCACACCTGGACAGGTCGCCTGTCAATCACAGGGCTGACACACAGAGACAGACAACCTTTCACGCTCACACTCAGACCTACGGGCGATTTAGACCACCAGTGAACCTAACCAGCATGTGGGAGGAAGCCGGAGAACCCGGAGGGAACCCACGCATGCACGGGGAGAACATGCAGACTCCACACAGAGAGACCCACTACGTCTGAACCGGGACTTGAACCAGGAACCTTCTAGCTGTGAGGAGACAGAGCTAACCACTGCTCCACCAGCTCTGCCCACCGAGCTAAACAGCGCAGACACCATTTGATATAATAATAATAAGCTCCACAGATTCATGTTACCTTCAGGATGCATTTTAACTCATGACTGTCTGACATGAAATAAACTGCAGCAGCATGTTAGCATGCTGGTTAAGCGACATGTTTGCTTGACCATAAATTAAACGTCACGTCTGTCTTGATTATGAATTAAGGCTCAGACTTCAGGAGTTTTGGGAGGATTGATGATTGATGATTGATGATTGATGATTGATGATTTTATCCCCTGACATTCAGAGGAGAAATCTCAGTGCCCTTCGTCTGCATTTTAGCCCTCCTGTGGTCGGAGCCCGGCCGTGGTTTGTGGTTTTCAGTCGTGCTCTTAGTTTTAGTTTTATTTCCTGGAGTTCCTGGACACAACACAAGTGAATGGGAGGTATATGTAATATTCTGTTCTGCCCACTGCAATGAGAAAATGTTCATTAGAACAATCCAACAGCAACATCAGACATTCAAACTCAGAACACTGACTCACCTCTGATTATTCTCTGACCTCGTGTGCTGCCGTCTCACTCGAGTCGTTCCAATGAAAGACAGTGGCTCAGGACTTTTGACAGTAAGACCGAGTTTGTCTTTTACAATGCTTTGATTTATTTAGTGAAATAATACTTTTTAAATTCGCAGCTATCACAACACAATACAGACGATACCACTGAAAACAGGAAACACAAACAAACAAACAAACACATGAAAGACAAATACCAAAAAATATCAACAAATTCAGAAAGTAGAAGAAATACGACCGGAAACAGAGAAACAAGCGGCGCAGCTGCTGCTGTGTGCTGAGGTTGTGTTTATCATGACTCAGGTGAGGAACACGACCTCCCGGCTGGGCTCCGGCTGGGCAGCGGCGTCACATAGATCTGAGTCCTTCTCTCTGCAGACACCGAACACACTCTGTCCTGTACATCTGCTCTGTGTCTCCACGATGGCTGATACGTGCAGCAGCTTTATACGCACACGTCTAACATGTCTTCATGTTGTTACGTAGCACTCTGACAGTAAACAACAATTACTTAACACAGAAGTTAAGTAAGGGATAAAGCACGATGTGGTGCAGAGTCCATTCATTATAATAACGCAGCCCTCAAGAGAAAAACAAGACAGCGCTTTATGTTTTTATGTTTGCAATCCAAATCTCATTTTTTAGTCGGCTCAGCTCAGAACGCTTCAGCTCAACTGTTAGCCAGGAAGCTAACGCTATGCTAGCACGATTCAGAGTCAGTAACATTGTGTACAGTTGACAGACATACTTGTTTCTCGTCGGCCGTGTTAACTGTCGGCCATGTTTAGCCTACTGTCAGCCGCAGCCTGAAGCAGGGAGCTGTGATGTGACCACAGCACCAGTATGTTCAGAGGGGCAGTGCGCGTCCTGCAGCTTGTGTGTTACAGGCGCCCTCCTGTGGTGTTCAGAGGAACTGCAGGACGGCGCTCAGTGTTGAAATAACTAAAGTTTCTCTCTTTACTTTTCAGTTTCTCTTCAGCTGCATCCAGTCAGCTTGATAACGAGTCGAATGGTTATAAACGAACACACAGACCACGGCTCATACTGATTCGTTAAGTAGTTATGTAGCTGCTTCTTTTCATTGTGTTCATTTCTATTCTGAACGTCTGCTCGTCTGTCGAACTCTTTTTGCAGTTTGTCCTTGTCGTTAAAAGATGTGTCGTGGATGTTAAGCGAATGTGTGATTTTGTGCTGTATAAATAAAGTTGATTTGACTGTTTTGCACATTATAATATGGAGCGAATGCAGCTGCATGCCCAGGACTTACAGTACATTGTCCTCCCTGCTGTGTGTGGAAGAAGATGAGGTTTCTAAAGCTTAAGGATATTCAGAGAAGAGGAAGAGGAGCTGGCTGAGTGCTTCGAGAGCAGAAGCAGAGAAAGCAGATGAAGATTATTTCTGATGTAACCGAGTGAAGAGATGAAGACATGAAGGGAGGCAGAGAGACTGAGAGACTGATGTCAGGGAACTCAGCGACAAAGAGAAGAGCAGGCAGAGAGAGAGAGAGAGAGACACGGCTGAGGTCTTTTTCTGCACTCAGGTGTCAGAGAGCTGCAGAAGTCACCGCAAAGTCAACTTCTAATGCTGTCAGTCTGCATGCACACACACGCCGAACGCACGCTCATACACACACACACACACACACACACACGCTGACTGCAGAAAGAAATTCAGCTGCAGAAGGATTTGGTTTAAATCAACATAAAATAAAAAGCTCTCACACCTCATCCTTTATTCTTCTGCGGCTGAGAGAAAAGAGTTTTATCTTTCGTCTACAGGTTGTACAATGTGAGCTCATGTTACATAACGAGAAACACCGGCGGCTGCAAATGGGCCACAGGACGTCGTTTTTTCACCTGTTTTAATCGACGGGTCACTTTTCTTCTCAAAATAAAATCCCTGAGAAAAAACAACAAACACCAGAAGAAAAACTGAATCAAATAAATAATTGAAATGTGATGCTGGTTCAGATGCGGTGATCTGACAGAGGTGACGTGAAACGTTTAACCCCGTCAGACGTTTAACGACGTAATCTGGTTAAACACAAACCATCCACACTTTCTCCGACACACTTATTGATTATATGCCATGCTGCGTGTGTGTGTGTGTGTGTGTGTGTGTGTGTGTGTGTGTGTGTGTGTGTGTGTGTGTGTATGTGTGTGTGTGTGTGTGTGTGTGTCTCAGTGAATGACACGTCTGGACTCGTCAGGTTTCCTCTGGAGCAGATAATGAGCTCAGTTTAGAGCCAAACACACCTGTCTGATACGTAATCCTTTGAACTCTGCAGTAGAGATGACGAACGTTTGTTTACTGTGATGTCATTTCTTTAGACGTCCTCGCTTGTCCCTGAAAGCTGTGCAGACGAAAGCTTATGGAAGTTATGTCAATGATCCTCGAGCTGTGGCTCCATTCTGTGCGTAAAAAGTTTCACGTTATTATAAAAAGTCAACATACCGGACCGATGTGCAAACAAATACTGCATAAACAAACACACACACACACACACACACACGCATACACACACGCATACACACACACACACGCATACGCAGCACTGTGTGTGTGCCAGCAGCATGATTAATGACATTGCCCAATATAGCTGCTGAATTTGTGTGTGTGCGTGTGCGTGTGTGTGTGTGTGTGTGTGTGTGTGTGTGTGTGTGTGTGTGTGCGTGTGTGAGGAAGCTTCAGCAGATACAGGGGGAGGGTCAGGGAGGCGTTTAAAGCCTCAACCTGTCGATACAGAGCTAACATCAGATCATGCATCAGTATATGGTTCATTATCGATTAGTTATGTCTGTTTTGAAGCACATAATGCACATTGTATTAAACTGACGTGGTTTAAGTAGAGGTGATTTAGGAGATTCAAACTGAATAATAGACGACATTAAATCGAACCTGCTCCTGCTCTGAGACTAAAAACATTGTTAACACATTTTAATTCTGAGCTTTAAAGACAGGAAATATAAAGAATAAACTTGATCACATTAACTGGCCTGTGTTATGTTCTTAAGTGTTTTAAATTGTGAATTATTTACATTTTTGTCAGAGAGGAAGATGCTACTGTAAACCAGAAACAGCTGTTACATCGCTCCTTTCAAGGCCACCGGACTCCATTGACAAAAACGGTCATTTTACATCACAAAACACAGAGTTACAGTTATTACGCTGCCTTGCTCTTTAAGTTCACTGTGTGTTATTGTTTGACTTGGGTGTTTTAAATTGTTAGTTAGACACAATAACACAAACAAACTAACTGATCAAGGCAGCAGCAGAGCAGCAGCTCACCTGTCCTGTGAGGTCAAATCAGTGTTTTTGTGAATGGAGTCTGGTGTGTCTGCAGAGAGCGATGTAACGTCTGTGTGTGGTTACAACAATCATCTTCCTCTGTAACAAAAAGGTCTATCTCTGTAGGGATCCTTTCTGTCATGTTGTCACACACTTAGAATAACAATCTGAGCCTGTCAGTGGAAACAACAAGAACTTTTAGTGGACGACCTTTGACCCATCAAGGATTATGTTGCAGCCATTACAGCCTGTTTCCCTGCTGCAGGATGAACACATCTACTGGAGCAGCTTCATTCATTTTAGTACGTACTGGAGATTTAGACTGACAGATGCAAACAGATGTGGCCCAGGTTTTAAAAAAAGAAACACAACCAGCCTTTAACTGAAATCACACTCGGTTGCACTTTTTGTTTTTCCAAATCCATCATGTTGTTCACACCACATCATTACACACCAACAGTAATGCTTTTTAGCTAATCTTTATTGCTGTTATTATCTCTCTGCTGTTGGTGAGCTGTGTGTGAGATTTAGCTCCTGAGTGTGTAACAAAGTCAAAATAAGATTTGCAGAGTTAAATCACATCCCAGATATCTGCACTCCCTTAATGAACGCAGATTCCCTCTCCGACGGCGCCTTTATAGCCTTGTCGATGGAGCCGATTACCATAATGATACTGTACGGACAAACAGGGAACGAGGCAGACTGCACTTTGTTGCTGAGCTGTGCACCCCCACTGAAAGGCTAAATTACTAGTGAGCAAAATCTCTGTGAAATCTCAGCTGTGTTTCTCTGCACACACACCTGAGTGTATTGGCAGGGTGATTATTGTGTCTTAAATTATGTTTTCAAGAGAATCTCTAAAAACTCGTTTTATGTAACTTCACTTTGGTTTGAGCTCCATCAAAGTATTCTTTAAAAGGTCAATTTGATTGTATTTGATTGAAGTAACAAATGTAGGTGTGTTTTAACTTTGTTGACACACAACATGATGACTGGATTCAAACTGTATTTAGGGGGAACGCTGGTCTGTTTCAACCTGGACCTTAAGTTTTACTGGATTTACAAATTTGATGCATCTGTCAGCCTAAATCTCCAGTACGTACTAAAATGAATGAAGCTGCTCCAGTAGATGTGTTCATCCTGCAGCAGTGAAACAGGCTGTAATGTTCTGCAACATAATCCTTGATGGGTCAAAGGTCGTCCACTAAAAGTTCTTGTTGTTTCCACTGACAGGCTCAGATTGTTCTTCTAAGTGTGTGACAACATGACAGAAAGGATCCCTACAGAGATAGACCTTTCTGTTACAGAGGAAGATGATTGTTTTAACCACACACAGACGTTACATCGCTCTCTGCACACACACCAGACTCCATTCAGAAAAACACTGATTTTACCTCATGGGACACAGGAGCTGCTGCTCGGCTGATGCCTTGATTGGTGCTTTGTTTGTGTTATTTAGTGACTTTTGTGTTTACATGGTGATTTCCAATCCAACACAATATTTCCGTAACACACAATAACACAAAATAACTAAACAAACATTTTGGCTCTGTGAGGTAAAATTATGTTTTTTATGAATGGAGTCTGGTGTGTTTGCAGAGAGCGATGTAAAAAAAACAATCATCTTCCTCTGTAACAAAAAGGTCTATCTCTGTAGGGATCCTTTCTGTCATGTTGTCACACACTTAGAAGAACAATCTGAGCCTGTTTTCAGAGAAGCAGATCTGCAATATAACTTTTATTTTACATGCCATAAATAATAGTTTCATACGTCTGTCACCTCCTGATTCTGTCAGCTGCATTAATAACTGATGAACAGACTGAGCAGAGGATCAATAGAAAGTATAATCCGCTCTCATCTCTCCACCTTAAATCATCAGCGCCTTTTCTTTGTGTTCCTCTCTGACATTTCTCTACATCGCTCCCCTCTTCCTCCACCTCTCTCCAACCTTTAACACCTCCTCTCATCCATCTCTCAGCTCTCTCCTTCTCTCTCAAACATCTTTTCTTATCACAAACGAAACTCATCAATCATCCATCGCTGTCTGAGAAACTTTCCTCTCCCTTTCCTCCACTCCTCACCTGTTCCCTCGTTCATTCATCATTCACACCTCTGTCTCTGCGCTCTCTATTCTGCTGCTGTCTCGTCCCACTTAACCTTTTCTCCCCGTCTCACACTCGTCTTCTCCTCCTTCTTTGTCTTTCACTCGTCTCTGCCGACCTTTCTCTCCCTGTCTGAACCCTGTCGCCCTTTCACCTCTTCCTTTCATAGTCGTCTTTCTCTCTCCGTCACTCCCCTCTCACCTGTCTTTCTCTCACTCCTATCTAAACTTTCTCTGCTGGTTCATCTCTCCTGTTTGTGTTCATCTCTTAACTGGCAAAATATCAATCTCTAAATTGAACTCCAAATTCACTCTTAGACGAGCTATCACTTACTAGCGTACCTAAACCAGCTCCACTTGACTCCACTGTGAAGTAAATATTTTAAAGTAACCATGGCAACAGCTCTGTGACATCCTGCTCTTTGTTCCTGTGTCATTTTCCCTCGTTCAGCGATGGAGGATGGGTTTAACTTCTGCTAACGTTAGCCACTGCAGCTGGGGCTGCTCGACTGACGCTGTCTATGGATTAAACTGGAACATAGCTTAGGTGCTAACAACCGAAGCTAGCTAACAACAGTGCCTGAATAACTACATGCTTATTTCTAAGAACCATGCGTGTTAACTGCATGTTTAGTTTGGTTAATCCCATCTGCAGCGTCGCTACCAGAGCCACCGGGACTCAGCGGCTGCACTAAGCAGCGTTAGCAACAGCGTTAGCTTTAGCCGCTTTGCTAAAGCAGTCAAACACGCTGCACTGCGTCAGATCTAGACTGATGAACGTGTAAGTGTTTCATGAGGTCTCTGGTGTTCCCCTCCTAAGGTGCAGCTACCTTTGTGAACCCAAACTATCAAACGCTTGCTCTGTTCGACACACAGACCTGCCAGACTTTCCTCAGACCACAGCAACGTCATCATGAGGATGCCAGCTACGTTAGGGTGAAATGATCGAATGAAAACGACTTTAAATAAGACTGAATGTTCACGTTAAATACTGATAGGAGCGCGTTGGTCCACGAGCTTATCGGTAGCCTACTTTAGGTACTGAGTAGCCTACCAAAAAACTACCGATACTTGATACCCATCCATAGTGACGGCGCCATGAGGCGGCGATCTGGCTGCATCAACATTGTCTGCATGATTGTGTTTAAAGTGATTGTGTGTGTGCGTGTGTGTGGACTTGACTGGAATCTATGAGGTTTGTCAGCACAGATTCTGAGGAGCATTTAAAGAAACTATCAGAGCATTTCTTAATGAACCTCCATCCTTTAATTCAGAGTTACGTCACCAGGTTTCTCACAGTGATTTCTTTGTAACCTCGTGTTGCAGGTTTTTGACTTGAGGAAACAAAAGAAGCTGATTTTAAACTGTGTGAAGCTTTAAAGGTTAAATAAAAATAAAAATACAATGTATTTTCAGGATTTGACACGTCTGCGCTGAAGTGAAAGTTCAGTGAGGTAAAATAAGTTTGATGTGGGACCTCAGCCGGTGGATCAGCAGGTGGTCCGTGGCGTCGTCTTCCTGCAGGTGGATCTCGTGTAACATTACAGCAGAGTCCTGATCTCAGTCCTGAGAGCTGCAGGCGTCTGGTCGCCCGTCGTTCATGCTTAAGGACACGATTCACCCTGTTACACGGAGGAGAAGCAATCTCACACACTGCTGGATGTTTGGGAGGCTTAGCCATAAATTCCTCAAGGCAGCAAGTTGTACTGAGACGCTCCAACACAGCAAGGGGAAAAAAGCCTCAGAAATGTGTTTACACAGTTATTCACGTTATTATTGCTCCTTAGTACAGATTATTTATTTTTTTAAATGAATCCTCAACGAAACATAAACCCAACACCGTGAGGTCCAAACGCTGAGCCAGCAGGAGGTCGTGCTGCTTTTTCTGTCTGTAAACGTCCTGCAGAACTTCCAGCTCCATCCGTCACTCGCCGAGCAGCTGAAACATTCAGGCGGAGGCAATGAGGAGGAGGAGGAGGAGGAGGAGGAGGAGGAGGAGCAGCAGACTGGGAGTGTCTTATATCTTCAGCTGTCAGGTTTGCAGAGAAAAAGTGAACTTCCTGCTTTAAGTTCAGGAGGACAAGCTCTGCTGCAGCTCTGCCTGCTCAACTTTAAATCTCATGTAGGAACGTAAAACGAAGCATTAAAAGGTCCTTTCATTATGAAAATACACTTTATCTTTCATGTGATACATTTACACAGTTTGAGTCGTAAAAAAAAAACTAAGACACCAGAAAAACACCAAATCGCAATAAAAGTGTTTTAAATAACGTTTTCCTTAAAATCAAACATTTCAAATAAAAAACTGTAATAATGCCAGACGATCAAAGTTTCCAAATGTAAAGTTCTAATCTCAAAGATCTCAGTTCTCTTTGGCGGCACCTGTGGCGATAAACGGTAATTACACGAGCACACTTCCCAGATATCCACACAGTGCTGCATGTGTGACGTCCACGGTCGGCTCCGGCTGTAACTCTTGATTTTCCTGGCTGACGGTCGCTTTCCTTTTCAGACTGTTTGCTTCATCTGAGCGTCGAGTTTGTTTCTTCTTCTTTGGATTTTCACTTCTTGTTGAAGTTGTATCTGTAGTCATCCATCTTTTCTTTGTTTGTTCAGCCATAGTAGATTACTGTTTACTCGCAACACTTGCAGAGAGTGGAGAAGCAGCCGCTTAGCTCCGCCTACCCTCTCTGGCAGACCAACCACTGCTGGCTGATGGAAAACGCGTCACTAACTGGGCGCCGCCACAGACACCCAGCCCATAATAATACTATATACTGCAAATGCAAAGGCTTTCATCAGTGGGCCACAGGCTCAGTCACCATGTGTTACCTCATTCAGAGAGAGAAACTTAACAGACGTTTATTTACATGAACATCTTCCAGATTATCACTTTAATAAACAACATACAAACATATTTTTCTGTTGTCTTCCTGAGTCGACATCCAGAGTCTGACAGCAAATCTCTGGCTTTCAAAATAAAAGACAAACTTCCTCCCGCACAGCAAAGTTTAAAACAAACAATAATAATGTGGTAGTTGGAGGTTTGTTACGTATGAGAGTGATAAACGCTGGATTTACAGTGTATGTGGTGAAGTTAGGATCTCCTTCACAACCAAATCTTACAGCTTCCATACGTGACTGAGGACGGGGACGCTGCAGGAGGAGGCAGCATTTCTCGATTTAAAAAAGAATCCGGCTGCATTTGTGGATTCATGAAGGTGGAACCTGCCAAGACAAGTCAGTTAACTGTTCTACGAAAAAAAGAAACCGGTTGAAAACCAGCCAACCCACTTCTGATCTTGATGACAACTTTAAATCTCTAAATTAGACATTTTAAACTTTATTTTCTGTGTTTTTTTCTTCTTCTTCTTCTTTGGTGTATGTTTGGCGGTTGGCAAACCAGCTCAGAGGTGCACTACCGTAACCAACTGGACTGGAGCGTGGAGCTGGTGTGTGATCCGATACAACAGGAAGGATTTAAAAGTGATGGGCGTCCTACTGGAGTCTAGAGGGTTGAAAGAAACACTTTATATAAAGAACACATCGTCAGGATGACACATCACATTGTTTCCTTAAAGACACAACTGTTCCAAGTCAGATGAGCCAAGTGCTGAATCATAATTTACAATGAGGAGGAAAAAAGGACAAAATGCTTTTAGTTTCAAAAAACCAAAACCACAGGGGGAGACAAAGACATCGTGTCGACTCTCCGCCCTGCAGTCTTTCTAATTCAATAAAAAAGTCAGAAAACTCAGTTTATTTAGTTCTTCAGGCTGAAAACGGAGCGTGGATAACTCAGACGTCACTGCAGCCGCTTCCACCGGAGTCTGACGCACATAGACCTCTCTGTTCAGCTTATAAACGGATATAAACACAGGTACAGCGGAGCATCCCGAGGGACTTTAATTAGACCTGAATCAAGTTTAATCAGCTGAGGGACCCCCACTTTAACCCACAGAGGTCTAACCAGGAAGTCCTCACAGGGACAGTCGTTTGATGTCACTGAGAGCCCGTGGAGACAACCTCTACACCCTGTGTGGCGTTCAGGGACACACCCTCTGTCCCGGGGAGACGGCAGGAACAGTCTTTACCCTTCAGGGACGACACTCAGAGCCCAATTAGGAGCTCCGGGCCGACAGCTTCCTGGGGGCAGTCATCCTGTGGCCCCCCCAGCAGTCACGTTTGAAGCATGTGGAACAATGCATTAAAGTGCTCCGCAGGGAAATTAAAGGAGTAGTTCACACTTTAATTCTGCTTCTGTCTGAAAACAACAAACAGACAGAAACTCTTTGTGTCCTGTTCAGACTGAACAAATCTATCTACATTTTAATGTTTTATTTTGATATTTATTGTTTTAAGAGTTTGTAATCATGAAATGTTCCCAGGTTAGATTCAGCTTCTTTAAAAGTGTTCTGCCATTTTGTTTTTTTTAAGCTGGAAGTGACCATATTTGGATAAAAGGAGGAGCTGGGGAGGAGAGAGGCCTGAGTGAACTCTAAGTTATAAAATCTATACCGTGTCATCTGCAAGTTAAGTTAGTTAGAATGTGACTGAGTGTAAAAACAGTGTGTGAGACGTGTTGGACGGTCTGTTCATCCAATAAAGCGCACACACAGATTATCTGTCTGATATTTACATGAACAAATCTCCAAAAGGCTCCAACAGCACAAACACGGCCCAGAGGTTACGTTCAGTGACTGAGTTAGCTGAGGGGACACCTAGCAGACAGCTAGCAGCTCCCAGCTGTCACTCAAAGAGGCCACGCCCCTAATGCTGCTTCACTTTAAGCCTTAATATAATGTAAACAGGTGAGCTGTATAAAGATTCTCCCCGTACAGTTGTCATGAAGAGAGAAATGAGCTATAGAGACCCAAACTGTTTTTTGTACCAGGCTGTAAACATGTTTATTTCTGCTGTAAAGTTTAACATGGGGCTCTATGGGGACTGACTCACTGCTGGAGGCAGCCTCAAGTGGACACCAGAGGAACTGCAGGGTTTATATAAGTGATGAGTATTAATGTGCCGCTGTGTTCTTAAATAGAGTAACATATGAATTATAGTTAATTAGCTCAGCCTCGGCTCCTCTCTCTCTCTCGTGCACGCTCTGATGTTTGAAAATATAATATCTAACGTGCTCTTTGACCCACGCCTGCATGTGTACACAGGAACATTAAAGCGCTCCTGTGCAGCCGCAGCAGCTCTGTGTGTATTTGGGTCAGTGAACACAGGTTCTCTATGTAAATCCGATCCAACATCCATAAAGCATTCAGAGCTCACGGTCACAGTCGAAGCTCAAACTCACTGAGCTGTAAAAATAAACGTCCTGCTCGGCTTCATGCTGCAGCTGCAGGATTCTAATGGTGTCTCAAGGTCTCACTCGCATTACAGAGACGCTGCTTTATTCAGAGCTACATGAGATGGAGGGTTATTATGTGTCCTCTGAAACAAACAACCTGAACATGCTTCACACTTACAGCTCAGACTAAGTGTATGTGAACAGATTTTAGGATCTGATGTAGACTGTCACGTGAAAGCTTGTCTCTATTTACCCGTACTTATTACTACATTTATTTTCAGGAAATGTCCTGGATATGAAAGTGTAAGGTCACCCACAGGTCTGACCACAACTCCACCCACTGCACAATTTAGAAAAATGCTCAAAGTGGGGAAGGGGCTGAGAGGGGGGGTGGAGGCGGGTGGAGGGGGGTGGGTGTGTCCGGCAGCTCAGTGACGTCCCCTCCCCTGGCCACAGAAAAATGGAGAGCAACACAGAGTCACAAGGCACACATGACAGAGGGCTCTTTGAGGTGGAGGACGTCTCCCCTCCAGAGTCCCCTGAAGAGCACTTTAGTGTGGTGGAGGACCGTGGTGGTCCCGCCACACTAATGCCTGAAGCTGGAGCTTTCAGAGCCGAGGCAATGCAACACATGCGCCGACATTCCTTTTTTATTTGATACATTTCATGATGTAATTTTGCCAAACGGTCGACTCCACGTCACCATCGGCTGGAAGGTCCAGGGCTGATTAACACAGTAGATGGCGCGTTGAGACATGTTCAACACATGACATGACGGCGTGTTGAGACATGTTCAACACATGACATGACGGCGTGTTGAGACATGTTCATCACATGACATGACGACATGTTGAGACATGTTCAACACATGACATGACGGCGTGTTGAGACATGTTCATCACATGACATGACGGCATGTTGAGACATGTTCAACACATGACATGACGGCGTGTTGAGACATGTTCAACACATGACATGACGGCGTGTTGAGACATGTTCAACACATGACATGACGGCGTGTTGAGACATGTTCAACACATGACATGACGGCGTGTTGAGACATGTTCATCACATGACATGACGGCATGTTGAGACATGTTCAACACATGACATGACGGCATGTTGAGACATGTTCAACACATGACATGACGGCGTGTTGAGACATGTTCAACACATGACATGACGGCGTGTTGAGACATGTTCAACACATGACATGACGGCGTGTTGAGACATGTTCAACACATGACATGACGGCGTGTTGAGACATGTTCAACACATGACATGACGGCATGTTGAGACATGTTCAACACATGACATGACGGCGTGTTGAGACATGTTCAACACATGACATGACGGCGTGTTGAGACATGTTCATCACATGACATGACGGCGTGTTGAGACATGTTCAACACATGACATGACGGCGTGTTGAGACATGTTCAACACATGACATGACGGCGTGTTGAGACATGTTCAACACATGACATGACGGCGTGTTGAGACATGTTCAACACATGACATGACGGCGTGTTGAGACATGTTCATCACATGACATGACGGCGTGTTGAGACATGTTCAACACATGACATGACGGCGTGTTGAGACATGTTCAACACATGACATGACAATTTTTATAAATTTGGTAAGAATTGTCGATGATCACCAGCAGTGATGTTTCATCCCAGTGCAGCAATATAATTCAGATTTACAAACACGTTTAAGTAGTGTCTGAAAATGTTTAAGAGTGTCAGTTCAGATTCACGTTCTTGTGTAATAATATAACACATGATGACAAACAATCCAACCGACAAAAGCAGAGGTGGACCACCAACTCCTTTGCTCTGCAGGGTAAAATCAGTGTTTTTCTGAATGGAGTCTGGTGTGTGTGCAGAGAGCGATGTAACGTCTGTGTGTGGTTACAACAATCATCTTCCTCTGTAACAAAAAGGTCTATCTCTGTAGGGATCCTTTCTGTCATGTTGTCACACACTTAGAAGAACAATCTGAGCCTGTCAGTGGAAACAACAAGAACTTTTAGTGGACGACCTTTGACCCATCAAGGATTATGTTGCAGCCATTACAGCCTGTTTCACTGCTGCACGATGACCACATTACAAATCTGTTATTTTGTCATTTAGACCATTAAATATGTTAAAATAGAGCGCAGGTTTAAAACAGAAGCTGTGAGAAATAAAACTAGTTTTAGTTGATGTGTTTTAACATTTCAGCAACACATCTGAAATACGTTCCGAGACAACAGTTTGGAGAAACTGAACGTTCATTAGCAGCATTTTGCCCTCATGGTGCAGTGGTTAGCTCTGTCGCCTCACAGCTAAAAGGTTCCTGGTTCGAGTCCCGGTTCAGACGTAGTGGGCCTTTCTGTGTGGAGTCTGCATGTTCTCCCCGTGCATGCGTGGGTTCCCTCCGGGTTCTCCGGCTCCCTCCCACAGTCCAAAGACATGCTCGTTAGGTTCACTGGTGACTCTCAACTGCCCGTAGGTGTGAATGTGAGCGTGAAAGGTTGTCAGACCTGTGATTGACAGGCGATCAGTCCAGGTATAACCCCGCCTCTCGCCCAGTGAGAGCTGGGATAGACTCCAGCCCCCCCACGGCCCCGAACAGAACCAGTGGATGGATGGATGCCGTGTCTTCTGCAAACCATGTTTGTTGTTGTTGTTCGAGTTTCGCTTTTTTGTGTTGCAGTTTTGGATTTGACAAAAAAAAAGAAGTTGAAAAAACTTAGAATTTAAAAAGTTTGATTTGACTCTACACAGATTCACCTGTGTTCTGTAAATCCCCCGGTCACAGTGATTCAATCAACAAGAGAGTTCAGTCTGTGAAATACTTTGCATTTCTTTTGTTTGTTTCTGTGTTTCTCTCTCTCCATCACACGAGGCCACAGCTGTCTCTCCTGTCTCTCCTCACATCTGCCTCCTTTTCTACAAACCCACAATCCTGCTCTCCGCCCTAGCACATACTTTAGGATCCTTCAGCATCACTTCTTCTCCACAAACCTCCTTTTCTAAACAGTGTCTTCTTTCCTTCCCTCTTTTGTTCCTTCATTTTTAATGTGATATATTTCCCCACGCCTGTTTCTCTGCTGGGAATCGCAGTTCTTCTCTGTTATTCTCGTGTGTGTCTCAGAGCTCCGGCTGGGCGGACTCATCCTCTCGCTCCCTGCTGCTCTAATTGTTATATAAATGTGTTACTGTAGTTTGTTTGCCTCCATATGGGGCCGAACGCTGAGCTCCTCCTGCTGCTGCTTTAAACTGACACAGTCTGCCAGTATATGTAATTATAATAATAATAATACAATAATGATAATAATAATGACTTTATTGTTATTAATATGATGTGAATAGAAAAAGGATTTAAGCCCAAAAAAACTTAACATGATTTGTTATATATATATATATATGATAAATCATGTTGAGCATCCTGTTCACCCACAGCTCCACCTTTATTCAAACTAACAGTTAAAACAAAACAACAGTTACCTGACAGCTCAGAGAGGTGTGCTACGGAGCAGGTTCAAGTTTCTTCAGGGACGTGCCTCGACAAAGCCTGAAGCCCCAGATAACAGGTATCATGAAGGTGGTTCTGAACTTTCTCTGTTAACTCTTTCTGCTTCAGAGCGCGCTCACAGAAAAAGGGGCGTTTCACGCATCATGTGACTCTTCTTCTGCACAACCAGCAGCGATCATCGGCTGTCTGCGTCTGTCAGACTGCTCATATGAGAAGTGATGATGAGTGTATAAAAAGTTATTACGGTAAAAACCAAAATCTGCTGCTGCAAACAGGCAAGACAGGAAAGCTGAAAATGATTGTTTAATAAGTACGTTAATGTATGTACACAGCACAGCTCTTACTCTGTGACAATGATACACATGGTTTCAGTAGTAGATGCATCATTTTATCATCTGCGTTTTAGCTGCTAGCCGTGTGGAATTAGCACCACACATAGAAACACGATGCCGTGTCTGTAGCTGCTGTGTCCTCGTTGTTCTTTCACTGTTTGGATGATCTGCTGGAGTTTAAAGTGTTAATGTTACCTGAAGCACACAGGTTAAAGAGAGAGAAGAGGGAGACTGGAGGGGTGTCATATTATTTTCATCACTAACTGACTGCACAGGCTGCGTGATGTGATGCATGTATGTGCTACTGAACCTGCACGGCCTCGTTCTGTGTCTTTGTGTAACGACAAGGTTTGAGTCCTTTCATGTGGACTTTGCAGCAATATCTGGATGGATGAATGGATGGATGGATGGATGGATGAATGGATGGATGGATGGATGGATGGATGGATGGATGGGCCTCCCAGGGTGCGGCGATATTACTAAAATCCAATATCACGATATAGCTTTTTTTCTGCTAATTTTAGTTCCTGAAATAACCACATGGTAAAACCAATGTTTGGATAATCCTGTGTGAATTAAATACTTGAATATGAAAGAAAAAGTCTTATTTCACTGAGTCATGCATTGCTTTCCACTAACTGTAACAACACTGTATGTGTTAAAATCATAGCGAAGCTGCACGCTTTGTTAGTCTATGTGCTGCACATGTCAGTTAGATGGTAATCTGCAGAAATAAAGAAGAGGAACATGATGCCGTGATAATAACAGACGTGATCTCGCTCTCCACCCGACAAGGCTGAGAACGTAAAGCGTTGACAAAATGAGGTAAAAATTGCCATAAAGCAGCTGGTTCTGTGACATCAGGATAGAGAAAACGCATCCAAAAGACATTTTCATATCGTTTTGACGATACATAACGTCACATCGCACAGCCGGTGCTGAGAGGATTGTCAGAGCGCCCTCTGCTGGACAAACAGCATGGTGACATCATTTCTAAACCACCTCGAGCATTGTTTTCTGTGTGTGGATAAAATATTAGATCACAGTATTTCAGGTTGGAGGATGTTTCGTTTTGTTTTTATTTCAGTCATAGTAAAACCTCGTCTGGCCTCCTTCCCAGCATGCCGCAGGACACTGACTGAGTAGCCTTATTTTCTCCTCCCACCCTGAACAGTGTCTGTCACCGCGGCAGAGCGCCGTCATTACGAGTCCTCCCTCCTGTTCAGGGATCCGGTCAGGGCTCATTACTGGACTCACCCACGCTGCGGCTCCAAGCTGGACGAGCTGACACACAAACAAAGAGAGGCGACATGAGGCATGAACAAACTTCCTCTAACAACAGGGAACCAATGAAAACGTGTTTGTCTCTTTGAAATCAGATCAAAGGCGTTTCACTGACGTGTGACGCTGAGAGAATCACTGCTGTGCGGCTGTTTCATCAGCTCATCGCTCTTTATTTTAATGAGGAAAACACAAACCAAAGAGGATCAGTCGCTTCTTCTTCATTAAAGCATACCCCCCCCACAAAAACAAATACACTTTGTCACAGCCAACAGACAGGTAAGACACAGACAGACAGGTGACAAATGATCATTACAACATATAATAAAATGAATAACATGCGAGCGTCAGATATTGTGTCGCAATCAACGCTCTCTGTCTGCACTGCGTCCATCAAATACACTCTTCTGTTACGTCATGGAAACAAACACACGATCAGCTGAGCGCTGGAGACCAGAGGGCTGCACCACGACGAGAGATCAGAGGGTGAATCTGTTGAGGAAGCTGAGTTTTCCTAAATGTCAGTGAATGTGTTAGCTGACAGCGGTGTTATTAGAGATGCTTAACAGTCACCTGTGCTTCCTCTGACAGTGACCTGTGTACGATATCACGCCTGTGATTGGCCGAGAGCGAGAGAGAGGTGGGCGGTTGTTCTTCCCGCTCGGTGTTGCTGTGGCGTTGGTTACGGCCCACAGTCACCTGTGTTGGGTGTGAATAATAAGCAACACAAAACCTGATATCGTAACTTTATTATTGTGGAGCGTTACAGTATTAGCGAGCGCTGAGATCAATATGAAAAGACGTTTCTATCAGAATCAGAAATACTTTTTTTATCCTCGGGAGAAATCGGGGCGTTACAGTCGCTCTGACAGAGAGAAGCATGAAGAAAGATATGGCTTAAAGAATATAGGATATATAAATGTAAGTAAGTCAGTCAGTAATATCGATATCAGACGAAGTTATTATCATTGCTGAAACACAAGTCGAGGCACATTTCAATCACTGATATTGATACTATTAACGCACCACTATCTCACTCTGTGAAACCAGCTGACGAGCTCTGAGCGAGAAAATTAAAAGAAAATCAAGAAACATTTCCTCATTAGACACTCCCAGCACCTTGTCGACCTCCCTCCAGCCAGCGGCCACTTTATTTAGGTGTTCTGCGTGGCTTGGCGCTGCGTGGCTTAGCGCCTGTTAGAACACTCCAGTAGGAAACAGTGGAATCGAGCTGATTTGACGCTCGCGTCGCATACTGTTAAGACTCAGGTGTTAAATCAAATAATATAACATCATAAAAATCCAGATAAAAAAATCTGGTGAGGCAGGAATGGGATTGACACATCTGATAATTAGATGGAAAAAAATGTGTTTATTTCTGCGTCTGCTTCCGAAAAAGATATTTGCCAAATATATATACATATATATATACAAAATATCTGAACAAAAAAATAATATCGTTCATTTCCAAGCTGAAAATTTGGTGTGAGTTTTGGAAAAGCTTTATTTAGATTTGGGGGGAAAACAACAGTTGGTGTCTTTCTTGGATGATTATCAGCAGCTCTGCAGCTCCGCTCGGCTTTACGGAGCATTTTTTACTGTTTCATACTTTAGCATTTAGCAGCTTAAGAGAGACGTGTCCCTGAGGAGGTGGTGGAGACCAAACACAAAGACAAAAGAGACTTTTGGACTTACATTCACTCACGGTCAAGTTTCAGATAGATAGAAGTTTAAACACATAATAGTGATATTGATAATCATTTAATCATTTAGAAGTGAACCAGTATATTTTCATTAAATAGAAAACAAACACTTGCGTCCTCGGCCTGAAGGAGTTTGGACGTGTTTGACGGCTCCTTTCTGTTGCTGCTTGTTCGGTTCACGTGTGTGTCTCTGACTTCACCATTTATTTTAATCCTGTTACTTTATTGAAGGGCGTTATAAAGACTTCCTCCAGCTGGATCCACGTCTTTGGATTTATTACAGGAAGTCTCAGAGAGGCTTTATGACGGAGAGAAAAGCAGAACGGAGAGATTAATAATGATTAGTTTTGGTTTCAGTTTGACTCGAATGTGAGACGTGTTCCTGGAATCGGTTTGACTGAGACGGTCGTAATCAGAGACACGCTGTCTGCAGCAATAAGCAGGACACACACACACACACACACACACACACATGTTAATGACAGAGGATGGACTGTGGCTGCCGCTCGGAGTGAAACACACGTCATTCACGCTGACACGGATTATAATAACCTTTTCAGTGTCGCACATTGTGATCCCGCCAAAATAAAAGAACAAATATTTCATTCATCTCACCAGATGAAGCATCTTTCTTCTATTTCTACACAACGACACAATAGAAAGCAATGCAAGTTTAATTTTACAACATTTTTTAATCACAAGGGAATTCAAGGTGACGTCAAAAATATCAACACAAGCCTGTGGGTGGTGCCAAAGCCTGCAGTTCCTCTGGTGTCCACTTGAGGCTGTCTCCAGCAGTGAGTCAGTCCCCATAGAGCCCCATGTTAAACTTTACAGCAGAAATAAACATGTTTACAGCCTGGTACAAAAAACAGTTTGGGTCTCTATAGCTCATTTCTCTCTTCATGACAACTGTATGGGGAGAATCTTTATACAGCTCACCTGTTTACATTATATTAAGGCTTAAAGTGATGCAGCATTAGGGGCGTGGCCTCTGTGAGTGACAGCTGGGAGCTGCTAGCTGTCTGCTAGGTGTCCCCTCAGCTAACTCAGTCACTGAACGTAACCTCTGGGCCGTGTTTGTGCTGTTGGAGCCTGTTGGAGATTTGTTCATGTTCTGAGTGTTTGGTGCCTGAGAGAAACATGTTGTGAGTCTCTCCGGTGCCGAAACATAAGTGAAATTTGATCTAACAGGAGGTTTATCAGAAATCGGAATCATTACAAGTACAGTGGGATCAGGTTCGTGTCAGAGTTGGTGGAAACATTTGAAAAACAGTCACAGCTGGAATCCTGCTTCTCTGGGCTGGACGCAGGCTAACAGGCGTCAGCTGGGGATGTTTGCGTGGCTTGATTCTTATTTTGAACCTTCCTCCCAACAGGCGTTTAATCAGCCAATCAGCATTCAGGTGTTATAGGGAAAGAGCACACAGCATTTAATATCTCAAAGCAGTAATCCTCCTCTCTGATATGTGATAAATGCAGGAGCTGAGTAACTCACAGGAGACTTTGGAAGACAAATGATCCTCTACCCCACCTCGCCTGTGGTCCGGCTCAGCAGCTTAGTATGCGATAACAAACACAGAGATTGGTCGCGTTTGTTCCCCTCAGAAGGTCCTCCGTCGTGCTGCGTCAGGCTTCTTCTCTCTGACAGGACGGAGCCAGCGAGAGTCCTGATTCTCCTCCACGCCTGCTCTCCCTCCTCCCGTCCGCACGACACAAAGACTTGTGTTCAGTGACTCAGAGCACAAATTAAAAGAGGTTTTACATGATAAGATTAATCCAGAATCTGCTGCTGGAGTGTTTCTTCTGTATCTGACGTGTCATCACACTGATTTATATCAGACTAACAACTTCTGCTCGTACTGTTTATTGTGCTGCTGATGGGAGATAGCAGACACTCTGCTTCCAGCCTGTGTGTGTGTGTGTGTGTGTGTGTGTGTGAGTCTAGATATCCACACCCCCAGCAGACTTGAAAAATCAGTTGCTGCTGATACATGCAGATGTGCTGTCACCTAACTGCAGGGAGCCTCTAATCTCTGCTAGTGAAATCAAGGTTTTATTACACCTACTCTTATTTTGAAGGGCCGGGGGCAGATGCAGAATGAAATCATGTTCTGTAAATGAACACATCCACTGGACCAAATAAGAAAATACTTTAAATTATAATACATTCAAAACATATTTGATTATCTTATGTTTAAAGTTGCATACTGCCACCTGCTGTATTGGAGTGTGTATTGAACATCATTAGGTCATCTAAATCTTAAATCATTAATGTCCGATAACAATGACTAAAAACACTTTGAAACAACATTTAAACGAGTGTAAATGACAGATAGCAGGTGAACGTTGTCTCACCATGCAGTCTTCCTGACACGCCTCTTTAATTTCTCTCTCGATTTTTAACAATACTTGATCAGGGCTAAGATCAACCGCTCTGTATTTAAGAAATCATGTCCACAACATCTGTTCATGTTTCCTTTTTTAATGTTAATCAATTCCAAATTAGCTTTATGTTAATATACAGTAATTTAAAGTTTATATAAATTCATAACCAAATTTGTCATTGGAAATCTTTATAATCTTTTTTTGAATGCTTAATTACAGATTTCACACATGCATGTGCAGCTGATCGGTGTGGCATGTGACAGTTTTAGTATTTGAACTATTCTTAGTACTAAAAAACTTTTCAGGAAATTTCCTTGCGATTTAAATTAAAAAATCACAACCCCCACCAGACTCCACTGAGAAATACAGGAGGGTTTGTTGGTGTTATTTTTGTGTTATTGTCTGACATTGGTGTTTAAGAGTGTTAACCAACTCCATTGATAAAAACAGTGATTTAAGCTCATAGAACACTAGATTTTCTGGTCTACTGCTGCCTTGTCCGGTTGTTTTTTTGTGTGATATTGGGTGTTAACAAAATATTGTGTTTGAACAGAACACCAAAGTCACACAATAACACAAACAAACTTTCTGATTGATGCCACAATAGACCAGCAACTATCATCATTAAGGTAAAAAGTTCATTAAGGTAAAATCAGTGTTTTTCTGAATGGAGTCTGGTGTGTGTGCAGAGAGCGATGTAACGTCTGTGTGGTTAAAACAATCATCTTCCTCTGTAACAAAAAGGTCTATCTCTGTAGGGATCCTTTCTGTCATGTTGTCACACACTTAGAATAACAATCTGAGCCTGTCAGTGGAAACAACAAGAACTTTTAGTGGACGACCTTTGACCCATCAAGGATTATGTTGCAGCCATTACAGCCTGTTTCACTGCTGCAGGCAGATGAAATCTATAGAAGCAATTCTAAATCTGTTTGTACCTGTTTGTCATTCACACTTCAAAATATGCAAAACTAGGGCCTAGGTTTAAAAGTGACATAATTCCCCTTTCAGTTACTCACTTTTCACTGCAGGACAGAGTTACTTATTTGTGGAAAACAGATGCTTTCTCTTGTTTAGTGAGTTTACTCCTGCTGTTACTCCTCTCCAGGGAGTAATGTGCTTTTCTAACGGGGATTGTGGGCGAGAAGATCACTGTTTTTATTTTCATATAACACATTTACATTCCTCTTCCCCGGCTGAATTCCTGCTTTCTTAATTCCCACACCCCCCTCTCCTCCCTTCCTCCCCCTCTCCTCCCTCCTGTGAGTCCGTCTGTGACTCTCACTGTAAATGGCATACATCAGACTGTGACAGCAGGGCCATAACACATAAAGACAGTGCTGCTGAACTCTACGAAACCCGCTCTGGGAAGCCCATTATGGCTCGGCCGAGCCTTTTAATGCATTCATCCCGGGCCGACACCAGCCCTGTGCTGGGTTCAGGGGCCACAGCTTCGGATGCAGGTGTAATATACACAGCACATAAAACATTAAAGCGTGGGCCGGCTGTCTGCTGTTGTTCTGTGCTGTAGGTGAGGGTCGAGAGCACGCAGGATGATAAAAAACAATCCTTCACCTGCTCATAAAAAGTGTTGAGTGTTTGCTTCTCCAACGAATCTGTGCTGCCTTTTTACTGCTCTGTTTCAGGAGTCAGCCTGCCGCTTTAAGTTGGATGGACACGATCCAAATAATGTGTTGAGGTAGTTAAAATAAGTCAATGATGTCGAGAACATAACCCTGGTTTAATACAGACATTTACTGATCCTGTCCCTGATTCCCCACGGTACACAAACCAGCAAACAGCTGCTTCAGTTATTCCAACAACAACTGACACAATGAATAAACATCCAAATACCTCACCTGTTCGTACTTTACTTAGTTTCATTTATTTATGCGGGACCTTGTTGTATTTGCGCAACCACCCACCTGCTGTTTATGTGCAGGAGTGCAGAGGGTTAAAGAGCTGGGTGGATATGAGGCTAAACTCCCAGCCAGTCACATCACTGGTCTCAGACATCTTGGAGGCGGCTGCAGGAGATGCTGCGCGTTGTTTAAATTCATCTGAAATAAAAACCTGAACAGCAGGAACATTTCTTGTCTTCACAACTGAAACTCATAGCTTACGTCTTTTGCGTCGTAATGTTTTATGTCTGTAGTTGATTTTACTGCATAAAGTGCTGCATAAAAACAATGGTGACAACACGCTAGCTGCAGGGGTCTGACTGCAGTGAATCATTGCATAACAGTATTTAAGTAAACTAGATTCAAACCCATCATAGCTGGAGCATAAATTACATAACTAACATGACCTAGACTGAACAGAGTTTTTGGAAGCATTTTAAGATACTCAAATTCAGAGTATTTGAAAATACTCCAAGAAATGAGAGCACAAGCAGAAACACAGTGTGCAAGTCACTGTTGGACCACACTGGACCTCAACAAAAACAGTTTAACAAGTTAAAAATCTGCTTCTCAGAGAAATGTTCTAGTTTTCAGTATGTTCCAGAGCGTCATAAACACACAGAGACACACAGAGACACAAAGCTGCATCCAGAGGCAGATGGTGGCGTTTACGGCAGAGCTGTTTAACAAATGACGATAAAAATAACAAACTGTGGGATTTCACTGTGTTGTTAACCATTTGTTAGTCATGTTAGCTTGATGTTAGCCACCTGTTGCTGATGTTAGCTGGACGTTCGGTAGTTAGCGATGTTAGCCAGAAATGAGTCAGCTGTTCTGGTCACTAAATATTAGCCTGATGTTAAACAGCTGTAACTAATGTTAGCTGAATGTAAGCAAGCTGTTAGCAATGTTAGATGAATGTTAACCAGCCATTCATGATGTTAGCTAGGTGTTTGCCAGTTGTTAGTGACGCTAACCGGCTGTCAACCAGTCGCTAGTGATGTTAGCTTGAAGTCAACCAGGTGTAAGTGATGTTACCTTTGATGTCAGCCAGCCAGATGTTAATCCAGTTAACCAGGGATTTTACTTTGCTGGTAACCATTTGTTGTTTGTGTAAGCGTGGCATTAGTCAGCTGTTACTATTGTTAGCTGGATATCAGCTGTTGGTGATGATCACTAAGAGCTAGCTTGAAGTTAGCTAACTGGTAGTGATGATTGCTGGATGTTAGCCAGCTGTTCTTAGTGGTGTTATCCAGATGTAAACCAGTTGTTAGTGATGTTTCTTGGATGTTAGCCAGCTGTCAGAAATGTTAGCCAGAAGCTGTTCAGTTGTTTGTTATGAATGCTGGGTATTTGCCAGATGTTAGCCATCCATAAGTGATGTAAGCTGAATGTTACCAAACTGTTAGCAATGTTAGCGAGATGTTTGCCCGTTGTTATTGATGTTAGCCTGATTAAGCCAAAATCTGTTCTGAAACTAGGTTGTTTTAGAGGACGAGTACCAACAGCGCCTCCCAGAGGATTAAACAAATGGTGAGCACGGTCGTACTAATTAGATAATATTCTAACTTTATCCTATATGTTATTTCTCGCCCTTCTAGCTGTACATCCAGACGACCACACTGACCATCTCCATGAACCTGAGTGCGTCCGTGGCCCTCGGAATGCTCTACATGCCCAAAGTCTACGTCATCATCTTCCACCCCGAGCTCAACGTGCAGAAGAGGAAACGCTCCTTCAAAGCCGTCGTCACAGCCGCCACCATGTCGTCCCGACTGTCCCACAAAGCCAGCGACAGACCCAACGGAGAGGCCAAGACGGAGCTGTGTGAGAACGTCGACCCCAACAGTGAGTATGACATGAAGCATGACAACATGTCAGGCCTGTCACTCAGAACAGGGAGTCTATGATTCTCATTATGAATTGACCCTTTTCTAAGCCCCTCCCCGTGACAGAGATTGTTCAATCAGAGCATGGAAGGTCAGTCAGTTCAAAGATGTTGGTGTGTGGGGACTTTCATTAGCCTGTCCAAAAACAGAAATAATAAAGCCCAAGCGTAAGGAATCAATAAAACAAAGTGTTTTCCTGCTCTAACATAAGCTGCACGCGTTAGCATACCTGGCTTACTAAACAAACATTGCTTCAAACACATTTGCAGTGTTGGAGAGTAGTGAACTACATTTAAGTAGTTTACCTACATTATGAAGGAACTGCATTTATTTTGCACAGTAATGAAAGTGGTTTTTAATTCCTTTTTGGCCATCTTGTGAAGTTAACTACAAACAGTTTTGTTCTCTTATCAAACCCTTTTTGACCAGGTTCATTCATCCTGACAGCTGTGAAGCCAAGTCAATGCAAATGACTCATAAATAAGTATTGATAAATGCTATTTGTTAACAAATGTTCAGAGAAGAAGCTGAATGCTATTTTAGAAGCTACCTGGCTAACTGAGTCCTCCTTGTTGGTGCAGCACCTCCACCTGGACTGTAGTGACGGTCTCATTGACTTGCACAAACTCAAACTTTCTGCACTTTACCATCAACAGTGGACTTTTTGAGTAAATGGAGTAGCATTTTTGGCATGTAACTTTTTTATAGAACATATTGTTAGAATTTCATGTCAGATATACTTTATGGATTTCATAATTTATAGTAGTTTGAGCTACTTCTTCTCAGTAGCTTCAGTCAAACGTCTGCATTCTTCACTCTGCAGCAGTTTAACTTCTTCCAGTGTCAAGTCTTTGGCAGTTTGCAAAGTTTAGCCTCTTAAACACTGTGCACTTTTGGTTTTTCTAGCCTATGTGTTTTTCATAAAAGCTCTGTTCCCAATTAGCATGATTATTGCTGAAGTATTTTTCTGCTGTGTAAAAAGCTTAGATTCAGCCGTAGTTCTGGCCCACATTAGAAGTTTGTCTGGACAGTGTAATGTCTGCTAAACATAATTTGTTAAGCTCTTTTTTCTTTTCTTCGTAGCATTGAAAGTGACCAAGTCAAAGCTTAGCAGCAAAATAGCATCAGGTCATAAAAAATAACGAATCCCATTCTGTCATAGTTGGAAAATATCTCTACAAAACAAGAACAGAGATTTATCTTTATTTTCATCTCTTCCAGGATCAACCTGTCTCACCTGCCTGTGAGCCTTCAACAGGATTGTTCTTTTCAAACAAGTCGGCTTAAAAAAACTGTAAAAAATCAGCCAATCTCTCGCATTTATTAAACTCTTAGAGCTAATGTTAGCATGATTTGCAACTAGCTAACATTACAGCTAATAAATTCTGCCCCCGACAGCTGTCATGTAAGTTAGACATGAAGTTTGTCAGGTAAAAATGGAGAGGCTGCTTTTATGTCCCTCTTTCTGAAATCAATGACTTTTTGTTGTGAATATTAAAAAGAATCAATCGATGGTAAAACGTTCATCATTAAACTTCATTATGTGTAAGAACTCAAAGCTTGACAGACGTAGCATCAGTGACCACGGGGTGACTTAGTGAAGGGTCAATTTAAAACCTGATTTAATTGAGTATAAAACACTGTATATTCACTCTTCAGTTACATATAGGCTGTGTTAAATGAAGTGTAAAACTGCACTTGAAATCAATTCAAACTTAATAAAGCATGTTATTATTTTACTCATCCAGCCACAGCTTTTCTTCCCCTCCTGACTGACTGGATTTAATGTGGCTGTGCAACCCGGTGCCAGAACTTCTGCGGCTTTTATTTCCTGGACTGAGACACTTAAAGAAAAAAAAGCTATACTTATTTCTAGTTTGTGATTTTTACTGCCACTGATGTAGGCAGTTATCACATAATGTGCTGCTACATCTGATATATAGTCTTTCTTATAGGCTTTACACACTGTTCTGTATTTTGTCCAGGAAGGAGACTCATTAAATCCAGCTGAAATCCACCATCTTGTTTCTTTAAAGGAACAGTTCAACATTCAGTGAAATCCTCTTCGTCTCCGCCCGTCTGAGAGTTCTGTGTTCAGATTAATTACACTTTCATGTTGGCACGCTGAAGATGAATTTACAGCCAGCAGATGGTTAGCCCAGCGTAGCATAAAGACCAGAACAAGAGTGAAACAGCTAGCGTCTAAGAAATAGTCTGGCACCGCAACTTGGCTGAACAGCTTTTGATTTTCTAGAAGTCAAACAAACAATAAAACACACCTTTATCAGTGAGCTTCAGAGGTGCTTCCTATGGGCAGGCTAGCTGTCTCCAGTCTTTGCTAACCAGCTGCTAGCTGTACGTTCATGAAGAGAAAAAGATGATTTCACTAAATGTCCCTAAAAAATGGTGTTCCAACTATATTTTATGGTTGCTCATGCATGAACACAGCTACTTCTGATAAATATCTGAATAATTAGCTTCATTTTTTTAGTCTACAAGGACAAAGCATTCATAAATAGCCTCACCTCTCTCAAATCAAATGTTGTCCATGTGCTGGACGTTACTTTGCTTTTATGATTTAAGAGAAAACAAAACTCCCACAAGTCTGCACCTGAAGCGCTGAGCCTGCTGAAGGTCTCAGGATTGAAAAGTTGTGCTTTTGAATCCAACAAAGAGCATTTGTCATGTGCCATGGGTGCAGAGACAGGTGCAGATGTGAATGTGCACTGGGAACGTAAATTACAGGAAGATGGAATTTGCAACGTTTCTGTGTTTTCACAAGTTTATTTTTTAAACTTGAAGGACATGGCTGATCCAAATTCCATTGGAAAAACAGGCATTTATTTTTTTGCATGTTTCTCTTGCAGACAGACCTGACGATGCTGAAATTCAGACCTTTTTCAATTCTGCATTATGTTCTAGATGTTTGAGCATCCCTGTTTAATGCAAGTAAACCACAACAAAATAATGTTTGTGGGTTGTGTCACATGCAGATTGATAAAGTTCCAGTGTGCAAGAAAAAGCACAGAGTGGGATTTCTCTCTTCTCTTTCACATGGGTATTTCCTTTTACACACCTGTCTGCAAGAAACTGTAGGTGTGCATGAGTCAATCAAGCTTTAGGATTTAGGAACATTAACATCTTAACATGTTTTCCATAAACCCTCATTTACAGCTGTGTGATGCTGAGGCCCAGTTGGTGCTTAGAGCATGGAAAAAAAAAAAAAATCTAATTTCTTTGATATTAGAAAAGTCACAAAACGTGCGCTCCTGCTCCACAGGACATCAGACCTTTGACTTAGAAAAAAGACTCCAATCCAATGTTCTCAGGAATACAAATTGCACAAATTGAAATTACATGGCAATGTGATCAAATTACCACCTCGCAGTGGAATTCCCTTCGGGGCTCTCAGAGACAACTCACCAAATAATGTTTTTCTCCCCCTGACAGGCTAATTTCATAATTTATCAGAGGTAAGAGCAAATTAATCTTCTTCTTCTGCTTTGCTGTCCTGACCTTGATCCATTTTCTTCTGGAGGTTTGAGGAGATGGGGAGAGAGCCGGTCCAGAGAGAGAGGGAGATAAGGGGAATACATTTTAGTGGGAGAGAGGAGGGACTGTGTGCAGGGAATGTTAAGTATCCTTCCACTGCTCTTTATCGCCATCTTTCAATTGACTCATAACTTTAACATGAGGAGGGAGAGGGGAGCATAATACGACTATTTGAGTGGCAGATTTACAGTCTGTCTCTGGTGCTGCGTGCAGGCTATTTTTGGTGACGCTCTAACTATACGATTGACCCACAAGACCTCTGATTTAACTGCACTGCTCCTGCTTTTATCACAGTATAAACTATGCATGTGTCATACTGGAAATTCCCCAACATTTGTGACTGATGTCAAGTGTGAGAGAGAGAGAGAGAGAGAGAGAGAGAGAGAGGACAGACTTGCTTAGATATTCTGCTGAGGCACCGCTACAGGGGGGTCAAGCGCTAAAGCAGAAAAAAATCCTTTATGATTATAATATAATGTTGTTTATGTCATTTATGATTAAATGCAATGTTTTATCAAGTCAAATAATCAAATAACATTAAAAACTACAAACTAAATTAAAAGAGAAAGTCAAGGGACGAACAGAGAGAGATCTGGGGGCTGGTGGAGCTCCTCTGGCTCTTCTTACTTTTTAACGCTGCTATTAATGTAGCTGTTTTTTAGCTATGCTAGTTGAATGCTAGCCAGCTGTTAGCAATGTTTACTGCATGGTAGCCAGTTCTAAAAATGTAAATGCTGAATGTAAGCCAATGGTTTGTAATGCCAGCTGAATGTTAGCCTGATAATTGCCACCTTTTAGTTATGTTAGCAACATATTTGAAAGCTGTCAGTGATGTTAGCTGGATGCATCCAAATGTTAGCCAGCTGTTAGTAATGTTAGCCAAATATTTACCAGCTGTCAGTCATGTAAGTTGGATGTTAGCTGGCTGTAGTGTTGTAAGCCAAATGTTTAGCTGTAGCTCTTGGCAAAGTTAGCTAAAGGTTAGCAAACTGTTAGTGATGTTAGCTTAGTTTTTATTGATGTTAGCCATATTTTAACCAGAGATGTTACCTTGAAGTAAGCCAGCTGTTTGCAATGTTAGCCTGACGTTAACCAGGTGGTTGTAATGTTATCAGGATGTCAGGCAGTCGTTAGTGATGTTAGCCGGATATTAACTGGCTGACTGATGACCTAAAAGTTGGCTTGATGTTGGCCAGCTGTTAGAGACGTTTGCCGCATGGTAGCAAGTTCTAAGACTTGTAAGCTGAATGTTAGCCAGCAGTTAGCAATGATTGCAGGATATTTCCCACATATTTGAAATCTGTAAGTGACGATAGCTGGATGCAGTAAGATGGTAGGTAGTTGTTAGTGATGTTACCCATAGCCATATTTGCTAGCTGTCAGTTATGTAAGTTGGATGTTAGGTGGCTGTAATTGTTATAAGCAAAAACTTGAACAGCTGTTAATGCTGCTGGATTTTAGCCAGCTGTTCGCAATGTTAGCTAAGATGTTAGTGATGTTAGCCATATTTTAACCAGTGATCAGAGATGTTACCTTGAAGTAAGCCAGCTGTTTGCAATGTTAGCCTGACGTTAACCAGGTGGTGGTATTATCAGGATGTCAGGCAGTCGTTAGTGATGTTAGCTGGATATTAACTGGCTGACTAAACTAGATGTGGATGTTTATTGTTTTTGACCAGCTGTAAGGATTTAAGCCAACTGTCAGCAATGTTAGCCTGAGGGTAATGAACTATTAGCTTTGAATGCTGGATGATAACCTAATGTTAGCAAACTATACGTGATGTTAACTGATTGTAAGCAAGCTGTAAGCATTGTTACATTGATGTTGACCAGCTGTCTGTGATGTTAGCCAGCTTTTAGTTATGTTAGCCAGATGTTAGCAAACTGTAAGTGATAGGCGTTACCCATCTGTTTGTGATGCTAGCAGGATATTAACTACCTGCTAGAGATGTTAAATTTAACTATTTTTTCTAACAATGTTGGCCAGGTAGGCTGGATGTTAGTGAGCTGTTAATAATGCATGTTAACCAGCTGCTATGGATGTTAGCTGGATGTTAATTATCTTTAAACAATGTTAGCAGGATTATGGCCAGTTCTTTGTGATGTTAGCTGGAAACCTTGCTGCCGAGCCTGGATAATGCCCCACCCTCAAACAATGTCCTCATCCAGCAGAGGAGTTTCTTTCAGAGCTGGTCCAATCTCAGAACCAACAGCTACTGTCTGAGGACGATAGAGCCTCTGGGAGCGACAGCCAACAATTTTGATGCAGAATCTGTAAATAGAGATTAGAGCTGGTCTGATCAGGGCCCCTCGCTTAAGTGCTCTGTCCTTAAATATGGAACTCTTTGTTGGCATTTTCAAAGTCTGATTAGCTGTTTTTCTGCATCTGTTTGCTCTTGGGTCCTATCTACCAGTCCTATCAAAGTGTCTCCATCCATCTGTTAGAGTGTGAACAAACCTTACATCACACTTTGTTTGGACCTTTTCCTGGAAATGTGTGCTACATTTGGACGGAGGCGGGACTACCGAGTGCTGAATGTTTTCTTTACTTTTTAAAATCTGTGACAGAATTGTTTTTGTACGTTTGACTCATCATGTAGCCGAAGTTCTGCAGCCTCACAAGTTAATAATTAAGAGCCCAAAAGAAAAAGTGTGGGCTCATCAATCAGTCCTGTTTGTTATTACACAGCGGGGGTTTTCCTGCTGTGTTATGAACATTGCAGTGACTCCGGGCCCCAGTCTGTTTTACTATTCAGAGTAGGTTTGTGGTGGAGGAGACACAGCAGGACTGGAGCTGTGCTGGCAGACTGTAGCTCAGTCACGACTCCCTGAAGACCAACAGAGCCATCTGTTGGCCCGGCTGAGCCACTTTCTCTCTCTCTCTCCCGTCTGCAACCTTCACTCGTTCAGCCTCGGGTTTACTGGTTTCACTCAATTTTTAAATCCTCTCTCTTTTCAATCTGGCTCTCTCGCCTCCCCTCACCTGCTGCTGCTGTCTCCCCCTCTCTCTTTCACCACACTGTAATAGCTCTCAGTCACTTAAGATGGCTTCATCTCTTCTTCTCTGCACTCATGGCCCTCTCTCCTTCCCCTTCCTCTCTGCTCCTACAGCTGATTCCCCGACAACAAAGACTTCTCTCGCCGCTCTCCTGCTCTTCAAAGGCCAAATCTCTCTGATTCGACTCTTATAAGGCCTCTCTGCCTTTCTCCAAAAGCTGATTCCTTATACAACAAAGGTGTCCCTATATCTCTTAAAACTCATAGAGCCTTGGCTGCTCTCAAAAAGAATCCTTACAAGTAGAACTTCCAGCCCTCACACTCTTTCTTGGCGTTGCCCCGGTGTCTGCACAAGGGAAATACTTCTACTACATTCACTCTTTGGGGACTAGCCTTGCAACACTTCCACGCACTTAAAATCAGATTCTGAGGAATGAATGTGGAAATTCAAACTTGAGATTTAAATGTATGAATTCACCTGAAAATGTTCTTGCAATCTTTTATCTACTTTTTTTTGGTTTGGATTAAAAATAATGGAACAAAAAGGTTGCAAAATATCCCCAAAAGTAATGTGTCTGTGTATGACGCTTAAAGGCAGCTATGATCTTGTTAAAACATTATTAATTCACAGTAGTTTTAAATGTAGCTAAAGCAAATACAAAAACATACGCTAGAGCTAAATTTGGATCATCTACTCGAAGAAGAATATTGATGTAATGTAACATACACATAATCTTTTTTGGACTTTAGTAGTTTGCTCCAGCCTGCAGCAGTGAAACAGGCTGTAATGGCTGCAACATAATCCTTGATGGGTCAAAGGTCGTCCACTAAAAGTTCTTGTTGTTTCCACTGACAGGCTCAGATTGTTATTCTAAGTGTGTGACAACATGACAGAAAGGATCCCTACAGAGATAGACCTTTTTGTTACAGAGGAAGATGATTGTTTTAACCACACACAGACGTTACATCGCTCTCTGCAGACACACCAGACTCCATTGACAAAAACACTGATTTTACCTTAATGAACATGGTAGTTGCTGGTCTATTGTGGCATCAATCAGAAAGCTTGTTTGTGTTATTGTGTGACTTTGGTGTTTTAAAGGCAGCAGTAGACCAGAAAATCTAGTGTTCTATGAGCTTAAATTACTGTTTTTGTCAATGGAGTCTGGTGTCTTTGAAGAGCGATGTAATGTCTGTTGTGGTTAAAACAATCATCTTCCTCTGTCACAAAAGGTCTGTCTCTGTAGGGATCCTTTCTGTAATCAGCGCACACTGATGGTAGATCATCTATGTACAGGCTTAACAAGCGCGGACCAAGGATTGACCCTTGCGGGACACCAGTAGGACATTTAAAAAAGCTGAGTCCTGTTGGTACACATCGAGTTCTGTCTGCCAGGTATGATTTTATTAAGTTGAGAGCATTAGATGAGAAGTTAAACCTGGACAGCTTAGCTACAAGGACGCCATGGTTAACAGTATCAAAGGCTTTATCCAGAAATACAACTTTAACAACACCACACTTGTCACAACAGTTGAATTGACAAATAGATATTAAGTTTACTGTGGGGCATCACACCTGTACGTATGTAATACATTAAATATAATTGAATACATGACTGGTTGAAAAATATGAGGTGTTATTACTGTTAATGCTGTAAATTCATGTTGTGCAGATTATACAGGGATGTATGTCAGAGTCCTGATTGAACGGTTCTCTGTAAGAAGAAGACAAAGTCAGCCAGGTTCACGTTTAGTCCTTATTATGCATATTATGCCATTTTCTCTCTTATCGCCCCGCCATGATTGATGATGGGCTTTTGGCTTGAAGCCATTTGTCACTGGATGAGCAGTGAGGGCAGAGTTGTGGCCAGTAGAGAGGGGGAGGGAGGGAGGTGCAGCTGCAGGGGGAGGTAGGGAGATGGTCATAACTAAAGGAACAGATGACATCTGTTCTACCTGCTCATTAAGCACCTGGGAGCCTTTTTTTTTTTATCTCAGCACAACGACCAGCGCGAGCCGCGACCTTCAGATTCTCTTTGTGGTGCTTCAGTAACCCGGTCTCCCTCCAAACTCGTCAAACCCAGCAGCTTGGTCAGAGGCCCAGTGCGTCAAGATATGAAGCTGTAGGTAGTTTGAAGAGCGTGAAAGGCCTCTCAGGGTGACGGTCTTCGGTTATGGATGTATCAGACAAAGACAGGACTTTGATCCGGGACACAGAGTTCGATTCCCGTGTAAAAAGTCTCAGTGTTGACTTCTCTATCAGTAACATAACATCATAACAAATGTAGTTATGTTTGTCATACGATGCATTAGCTTAAGTTACATACCGAATGTACAGTAGTTACATTAAACACAAAGTATGCACATAAGTTCTGTTAATCGCGGTGTGTTGGTAACGTGCAAAGTTACAGTAATCTCAAAACATACGTACGCTGGTTATGTTCGACACACATGTATGTGAGTCACGTCAAATACGGTATGTTAGTTAAGTTACGTACGTATGCTAGTTGTGTTAGTCACATGACATTCCAACGTAAGTTAAAAGACATGAAGTGAGAGACATGACATACGTACGCATGTTACATCAGTCACGTTACTTACATGAGATACGTCAAATATGTGAAGTTAGTTATGAAACGTACATGTTATAGTCGGTTATGTTTATAACTAATATGTGTTTATGTTAAGTATGTACACAGGCCTAGTTAGTCATGTAGCATTATTAGCTCTGTTAGTTAGCGCTGTCACATATATTAAGTACGCTGGTTATATTAGTGATAAAACAAACAAGGTTTTGTCAAATACGGTACGTTAGTCACGTAACATACGCAGGAAGAACTTCGTTATAAACACGATCGTTTTCTTAAACATCCTGTGACGGTTTCACTTTTCTAACTGTGTTTGAATTATTGCACGTCAGGAACAAAGCGTTTCTCACAAAGCTTTATTTTGAAAGTCTATCTGGACATTGTTATTTATTATGACTTAGTAAACGTGGAGCCCTGCACGTGTGAAGCTGACCTTAAAGGGAAGGTTCGGTTTGTTTGAAGTGGGGTTGTATGAGATACTTCATTCTGCGTTGGTTTTGTGTAATCCTCTAAAAAATGATGGGTGCAGGCGTGTAACTGTCTCAGTGCTGCGCCTGGAGGGTGGATGTTTACATTAGCGGAGCGCTGTCTAACATATGATCACTCAACAGTATAAGACAGTTCACACATGAAGGACAACAACGTCCTCTGGTCTGTGAGCGGCACGCCGTCGTCTCCATAATATTGTGTTTTCTTTAGTTTGTTGTCTCTGCTACAAACCGCTGACACAAACAGCTGACCCGACACCGCACGCTGCAGGCGTAGTAACACGTATGTGTTGCGGTCCACACAAAGTAGTGCCAAATAAAGAGGCGTTCTTACTGAAAGTGAAGCGCGGTGAATTGTTCAAATATAGCGTACAGTCGATGCCACTACTGATTTTTAGGTGAGACGTCCTTACAAGTGGATAAATCACGTCTCTCTGCAGCGGCATGTAGCCCATGCACTCTGGCCGGTTTCTAAACACCGGGCCGTGCTGACCGACATCCACTGTATGTGGCACACTAACTGTTGATATCCCATACAACCGCACAAACGTAACTATCCCTTTAAAGAGGAACCTAGACCACATTAAGAAGCGTCGGGGCCCTGACCGGCTGCTGTGTTCGACGTGTTGGGAGTTAAAATGGTGAATTAAAAACAGGCAGCACAAAGAGAGACGTGGAAACTGCTTCTTAGACGTTTTAAAACAGGGCTCATTATAATCTCCTGCTTTTGTTCACTGAGGGAAAAAGGCATCAAATTAAAGCTTGATGAGATTTCTGAACACGATTACAGAGACTCAGTTTAGAGAATTCTTGTTTCCTGTAATATATACAGTATGTATATTAATAATTGAGTAGTTTATTAATACTTCAAACTTTAAATAGAATAAAATGATAATATTCTTACTTTACACAGAAGACACCTGACTGCTTTGTGGCACGACTGGGCTTTGAACCTTTGACCTCCAAGTGTGGAGGCGTGATGTGATTGGCTGAGAGTGTTTTTATTGATCAGCACACCCTCCGATCTATACTCTCCTTCAGCCGGCCTTTTGGTACTGTGTTCTGCTGCACCTTCCTGAACCCCAGGCAGGCGGAGACGCCCACGCAGTCCGTGCTCGTCGTTTAGATAAGGCCTGTATAAAAAGTTTGTGTTGGGGTTTCCTGTTCTGCACACGCGGATGCCCTCGGTTTTTCTTCATACTTTTTTTTTGATGCTTTCACTTTTGAGTTATGACCTCTCAAACACCTTTAAAACATCAGCTCTCTTTAAGGAAAAGAAAAGATGATTCTGTGCTTTCAGAGGCGATGCCAACGCTCTTGAGAGTTCATAATTCTTTCATTCGACCTTTATCGTAACTCATTCCACCCTCATCACAACCCTCACTGCTAACCTCCGTCTTAAACACCAGCCACGAGGACCTGAAGCCGATTTGTGTCTGTTTTCTGCTCCTTCAGGTCCAGCAGCAAAGAAGAAACACGTGAGCTACAACGACCTTGTGATCTAACAGCCGTCCTCCATCAGACTGACGAGCGAGCGCAGAGTGATCGATGGAGGCGTCTGCTCTCCTGTCCTGCTGGCTCAAAACAAGAAAAAAAGGGGAAAGAAGAAGAAGTGAGGGATGTTTTTTTTTTGTTGTCTACTTACTTTTTGGTCTTGTGTGCTTCATCGCCCACCACAGACTTTGAGATGCTCAAGCAAAGCATTGTGGGACTTTCCTTTGGGCGCACAAATTCACTCAGTCAAAGAGAAGCGACAAAGAGACGAAGGTGAAGAATAAAAAATAAATCCAGAGTCTGTTAGTGATGATGATGATGATGATGATGATGACGATGATGATGATGATGATGATGACGATGACGATGACGATGACGATGATGATGGTACTGAGAACAAACTCGGGATGCATCGGCAGACATCTTGAACCCTCTGGGTTTGAACTCGGGGCTCCATGTTGCGTCTCTCTCTGCTGTTGATGTCAAACGAAGCGGCCGCCTCGGCCTGACGTGACCTTTCTACGGAGCCCCGCCTCCTCCTGTCTTTTAATGTACTTCCAAACTGCAAGTTTACCTTCCTGTCCACCTGTGTGTAGTTCTTTATGGCTTATATGTTGGCCGCCTTCGGTTGTTGCTTTTATTTTCTTTTTTAAGACAACAATGATTATGATGTTGAAGTTTGCTTCTTGCTTCTTGGATGCACATTGTTTTTTATTAAAGCCATATTCTTCACTTTGGGATTTGAACAGCTTTGCTCACGACGCCACCTGGAGGCTGATATTTACCACAAACACCTGGAAACACACGTCTTGTGACTGGTGGGTTCATGTAGTTCTTTAGTATTAAAGCCTGACATTCTGGACCCCCCCCAGACAACATCTAGACCCCCATATTATATGATAATAAATATATGTGTTAATATATCTTCTCATTCCTACAATTATTCTTTCCCTTTTAGTAGATAATCATGCCATCACACCTGGAACTACGCTTCCCATAATGCATTTGAGAGGGTAAAATATTGCCATTCAGTGAGTTAGCTGTGACCTCCAGATGCTGACTATGTGTCAGAGAGCGTCTCACACAGAGGCGGCGCCTGTGAAGAGTCTGTTTAAAGGTGTTCTTTAGTGTCGTGTCTGTTTCATCGTTTACTGTCTGTGTAAGAAACCTGATAGCAGCCAATGATCAATATGAATATGAAAACTATTCTGTGGTCCATCCAAACCTTTTGATCGCACAGCTCAGATCAATACTTGAGACCACAAAGAAATAATTTAAAATACTTTTATTTCATAAGAAGAAAATATTCGCAGTAACCGGCTCTACAGAAAAGTACTAAATAATCAATCCTCTCACACATAAAAAGTTATTGAACAAGAAAATAAGTGCAAATTATAAAGAATAAAATAGAAAATTACAAACATTATTAAAATTTGTTGTAAAGGACCTGCGCCCCGGTGCAGTGGTTAGCGCTGTCACCTCACAGCTAGAAGGTTCCTGGTTCGAGTCCCAGTTCAGACGTAGTGGGCCTTTCTGTGTGGAGTCTGCATGTTCTCCCCGTGCACGCGTGGGTTCCCTCTGGGTTCTCCGGCTCCCTCCCACAGTCCAAAGACATGCTCGTTAGGTTCACTGGTGACTCTAAATTGCGAAGGTGTGAAGGTGTGTGAAAGGCTCCAGCCCCCTCCAGTAAGCAGCATAGAAAATGAATGGACGTCCTGCGGCTCACCTGCAATACCTGCTGCTGCCATACGCTGCCATAGCAACTGATTCAATGTACCCGTGTGTAAGTGTCCGTCTAAAGTGTCTGTTATTAGGTCTGTTTGTGACGGTGTCTGAAACCAATCGTGGCAGCAGTGGAGCAGAGTCTGTCCTGTGAGCTTAAATCAGTGTTTTTCTGAATGGAGTCTGGTGTGTGTGCAGAGAGCGATGTAACGTCTGTTTGTGGTTAAAACAATCGTCTTCCTCTGTAACAAAAAGGTCTATCTCTGTAGGGATCCTTTCTGTCATGTTGTCACACACTTAGAATAACAATCTAAACGGGCACGTTGTCCCTCAAGGATTCAAACGGAGAGCCCACAATCTGCTCATGAAAGGGCCCAGGTTTAAAGATACCTGAATTCCTCTTCAGACAAAGTTTTGAGGGATTTTAACTTAAAGTTTAGGAAAAGGGACCTGAATGCCTCCGAACGTGAAGTGTCCTAATTATTTGCCGTCCAGGGAATCAGATCTGAAATCACAATTTTCCCTTTTAAATCTGTAATAAATCTGAGCTGTGTTTTCACTGCCGTCCAGAAACATCAGAGATTTACTTTCTGTCTGTTGTGAGTCCAGAAATGTGCACTTCAGTCAGCTGACGTGGTGAAAATCAGGCTCCTCAGCTGGCTGTGACGCAAAGCTAAAAAAAGAAAAGCAGGCGAGTTTTTATGGCCTTTTATTTTGAAATGTCTGTGAAAGCATCGCCATGTTCCTTCTCCACGCGCTCACATCATGACTTCTCCAGTGTTTTGTAGGTGTATGATGATGATGATGATGATGACGATGATGACCCCTAACTGTGTTGTAGCCGACTTTAAAAGAACCTCCTCTGGTCCTGATTATCCGGTGACGTCATGGACTGCTGATACAACAAAAGGTGTTGATGTCGAGGTTGTCAATGCATGCCTGAAATGTTCGATGTTGAAACAGAATCAGAAAAAAAAGTTGAAAATATTGAAATCCTCACGACACAGCTGATTCCACCTGTCTGCTCTGGATTGTACTGCTTTTCAGTTCCGTTCCTTCCTCCACCGATTCTTTCTCACACGGCAGAATATGGCTTTGATTGGTTTCTTATGTTCCTGGAGACGACGGGAAAAAGATGAATATATATTTAAAAAAACAAAACACTTGTAAAAAAAAACTAAAAACAAGGAAGCATGTATGTTTTCTACTGTTTGTACTCGGTATATTCATGTTGCCCTTGCTGCTTATGTGCCAATGTTGTGGGAGAGATTTACATTTGGCCACTCATGCAACTATTCTGTGGTGTTGTCCAAGAATGTATCAACATGAAATAAAAAACATTTGGTTATTTTTTTATATATATTCCCCGAGGAAACAGCGTGCTCGTGTCTTACTCTCACACGCTCTTTCAGTCGACTTACCTGAAAGGATCTTTGATTTATTTCACTTCCTGTCACACACAGACTCCAGCCTACGGAGGACGATGAGGGCCAGAGGGGAAAGAAAATGTCTTTTTGTTCTTTACGTAGAAATTGTTTTTATTTGTACAGCAAGATTTTGTTTCTGAGTAAATTTTGACAAAATTCTTTTTGTTTTACACAAAACAAACTTTAATTTTTTTTCCTACTGCAAATGAATCCAATTTCTTCACATAGAATTTTTATTTATTTTAGTTTTTTAATTAGTTGTGAGACTTTTTATTCCCTTTCCTCAGCAGAAGTCAGTATTCTGAGTTGATTCAGGCTTTTTTCTTAAAATTTGAACTGTAATGTCAGAATCATGGTCGGACGGACGAGCAGTGAAATGCAAAGACCTTACACTTGAGCTTAAACTCTAAGGCACGTAAATATAGTAATAAAAAATTAAATGAAAAACATAAATAAAAAGAAAAATAAAATATGTTGTCTTTTACTTTTTCCTAAAACTTTAGTTCGTAAAGCAGTGTTTATTTCTAAAGTGAAAATTGTGACGATAAATGTTCGTCAGCGACCTTTTTGTCCACGATATAGACGAGACGCTGACGAGCTAAATAATAATAAAAACTGTGATGACACGTATGTTTTGTTTTTGTTAACGAGACGAGTCGGGACTTAAACGTCGGTGGTGACATTTAAAATCCATACCCCCCCACGGCGAGTCTGTCTGTCTACATACAAACAATGACTCCTGTAGCCGGTTGAGTTGGTTGAGGGGCGTCTGCAGATCCTCATGAATCCGACGTCCTTAAGCGGCAGCTTCACAACAACATGACGACATCCACACAGATGGGAGCAATTGGAAGGATGCACTGTGGCACCGGGAGGCGGAGGGACGCTCTGTGGCTACAAAGGTGGAAGAATCGGTCAGAGAGTCTAAACTATCCAAGGTAAGAAATCCGGATTTTACACCAGTAAAAGTGTTAGAGACTGAGACGTTGCTTTTTAGATTCATACGATGGAACAACCTTTGATGTTTCTGATACCTGTATAATTCATTTAGTTTAAAGAGAGAAAACGTTTTGAGTTGTTGTCCACTAAAACTATAAACGGTAAAAACGACGACGTGACGAAAGCTAAGAAGCATTTTAAATAAGACGAAGGCTACATGTGAAAAAGCTGTTACCCCCGACATCTGTTTCAGTCTGCTTAAAACTGGTTTTATGTTTTATACTTCTGTGTTTATAGCTCAGAATTTTTAGGTTCTGTTCCGACTTCATTTTTTCTCAAAATTCAGAAAGGAACATTTTTTTTCCACTGCATGTAAGCTCAGAACTCTGAGAATGGTTAAAATGAATAAATAATTAAGTCACATGTGGCCCTATCCTCTATCACACTTCGTCATCGTCAGAACAATTTAAATCAGTGTTACAGGATTTTTTAATTATCATGATTTTCTGGGATAAATCGTCTCGTCCTTTGCTCTTATGGAGATTAAACTTGGTTCCTTTGTAGAAGAAGGGCTCTGAAACAGAACACGAGAGATTTCAGTAAATGAAACACTCGATCTCACTTCCTCTGAAGTTTTTTATTAAATATCATAAATAAAATAAATACCCCAGCTGTGAATGCACAGCACAGATTACCCTCGCTGCCCCGTGAGCTCTTAAATAAAGCTGTTCTCCCACATTTAGATAAGTTGCTGTTTCATGAATAAATGTGCAGAGTGGAGAGGGTCTGTTTGGCCCTCACAGAGGCGAGAACACGCACACCATCAGTCGGGGATGGGAGGACTACAGGAGGATGTTTAACATGGGGCTCTATGGGGACCGACTCACTTTAGGACACAGCCTCAAGTGGACAAGAGAGGAACTGCAGCTTTTGGCAGTTGTGCACTGGCTTCAGCACCAGAGTTTGTCTCTTTCTAACCTCCAGCAGGGGGCGACTCCACTGGTTTTAAAGTGTGATCCTATAGAAGTCTATGAGAAAATGCTCCTCCTCCTCTCCTGATTTATTCCCTCAGTAAACATGTTCCTGATGAGTTTATGGTCTCAGTCTCTAGTTTCAAGTCTTCTTCAACACAGCATGATGTTCATTTAGTCACTGATGCTCCCATTGAGAGTCACACAGACCAGGAAGAGGGGAGGGTTTAGGGCGGGGCTACCTGTGATTGACAGGTCGCTACCACAGCAGCCTGTCATCGTGTCAGCTAAATACAGACACTACTGGCTAAAAAACGAAGATGGCGACGGTTTGAAAACGTTGGTCCATGTCTTCGTCCACTTTACATGCAGTCATCATTTTGGACAAATAACACACCTGTGTGACAGTTGCAGGTTCAACACTGTGTCCGAACCTCCCACTGTTACCAGGTAAAGTTCACCTTGTATTGTGTTGGTGCCATTTGAACCCAGAGCTGGTTTTACAGTGAGCATGCTGTTTCTGAGCTTCCTGCTGTGTAGTGAGTATCTCTTCTTCTGAACGGCCAATAAAAAGCATTTGGTTTGGTGCAGAGAAACCTGCAGACTTGAAGAGTGCTTTATCACATTCATCTGATTCATGTTTCCAGACAGCTTCTGCTTACAGCCGTTGTTTTCTCAGGATGAGAGAGGCGTCCAAGTGTGTTTCACTGCACATCCAAAGGCTAATTAATGCCAACGTGTGCCGCTCTGCACACTTCTCCCCACACAGTGTTTTAGCTCGGAGTTCAAAAACTTTTTCCTCTGTTATTATGCTAACAAAAGGAGCTGCATGTTCCACTGCGGTGGCTGCTGAAGAGCTTTGTCAGCATGTTTTCCTGCTGCTAGGATATCAGAGCTCTAATAGGACTACTGGCATCTCATCCTCCCTCCCAGGAACACTAATTGGTTTGGCAGAGACTAATCTAATTGGACACTGAAGGTTAGTTATGTGAATCCACGCAGAGCCGACCGACCCACAAAAAAAACGCTCCTTATCTGTGGCTCAGAAAGAGGCTCGGAGACAGAGGAGGAGGAGGAGGAGGAGACTGAGGAGGAAGATCCTGCTGTATCGTTATTTCCCGGGGATTCAGTTAGAGAAAGGGAGAGGGGGAGGGAAAGGGAGGAGGGAGGAACAGAGAGAGCGACGGGGAGGAACAGAGATGTTAAAGTTTAAGACAGATTGAACACAGCTGACTTTATGTTACTCTAAAGCGAGATATACTTGCTTTTCTCTATGCGTTTGCATGTTCATGATGGCTTATAATGTTAAAGCTATGCGTAAGCGAGATGCAGTCTGCACATGAGCAGTAGGGGCAGTGTAGAGGCAGAGGGGTGTGACAGGGTCAACAAGGGCAGAAAGTTCTGAAGACGAGCTGATAGACCGAGTCCTCAATGATCCACATCTGTAAGATGTGTCGTTGCCGCTGCACAGAGACAAACATGCTGTCAAACAGCTGCAGACAGATAAGTTCTGTTTTAGAAGTCGACGTGGAAACCTGCAAAACTAAATGGAACAAGTCCGGAGCGTTACGTCCGTGCACGGAGGAACATGTTGGAGAGACGGAGCGGGGACGGAGCAGACGGTGTGACGGTGTGACGGTGCGAACACACAGAAGCTGTTTCTGCTGTGATCTCAGAGCGAACATCACAGTAACCTCCTCGAGTGTCTCCATGTCTGTTGTTTACATCCCACATATACAGTAGTTGCATTCCACCTGAGCTCTCAGGTGCGCCCTCTAGAGGTATCCTCCAGTAACACACAAAGTGCACAAGTATGTGAACAATTACGATCATGACGCAGACGGTTGTGAACGCGAAGGCAAGGTTAAAAAGAAAGTATGTCTCTGTCCTAAAGTTCGTCTGCTGCTTTTGACTTCCTGCTTTAAACATAAAACAGATTCTTCTAAAGCTATCAGGCGGCTTTGACACACGCAGCAGGTCAGAGAAGAGCAACAGCACCGTGAAGCAGCAGGCAGGACACGTGGTTGAGGACGCAGCAGGGCCAGAACCAGGTAAGCACTCAGTAGAAGCTATTGAACCAGAGCAGGTGGAAGGTAGGTCGTGCAGGTGTGAGTGTCTCTCTGACTGCTAGTTTAGTGGTTGGGTTAATGGCCTTGTTCTCGCCCTGACACAACAGCTTGTTGATGAAATTGGAGATTTACTTTGCCTCCTCTAATCCTCTGATTTCCAACTTTTCAATTCTTCAGAGCGTCATTAAAGTCTGCCTGAGGCTGAACTGCTCAGGCTTTATCACGAGGAGGTGTTCCATCGTTTTATACTGCAGCTAAACTGTGACAGGAAACATTTTACAAAGCAGCAGAAACGTTTCTTCTTCTTCTCTCCTGTCTTGTCCTGGTCATGTGACCTCTCCCCCCTCTGCAGAGCCGCTGCTGGAACCCAAACAGGTTCATCAGCTGGATGCTTGTTGGAGCTGCTGCTCAACGAAAAGACGACTGAACGTTTTGCTGAAAGCTGACTGACTTTTCAAACCGAGAGGAAACAGACTCTCTGCCACACAAGAGGAAACGGTGGTCTGAACGACTCGCTGTTATTGAGTCCCTCATGTCGAACAGTCGCTCCGTCTCGTTCACATTTCATGAAGTCGGTGAATGATGGGAACGTTCACAGACAGACCCATTCACTCTCTGAGTCTCTGTCTCAGTCTGAACGCTCGGAGCTGTCAGCGACTCATTCGATTACATCTCAGGGAGAGAGACAGCAGAGGGGATACAGGGGAGGGATGTGAGGAGGAGGAGGAGGGGGAGGAGGGGGAGGGGGAGGAGAAGGAGGAGGAGGGGAAAATGTTGAGGACCCACTCCGTTATTTTCTTCTTAAGAGGCAAAATGCAGCTTTCACTCCTCTCTCTGCCACACATTTACTTCACTACTCAAATGTTTATAATGCTCCATCCTGTCTGTGTTCATCACCTGTCCTCTCACAGCTGGTTAACCCCCCTCCTCCTCCTGAGCTGTGTCTGATGAACTCTCCTGCTGCTTCCAGCTCCTTCAGGCTGACCAGTGCCCAGTGTGATGAGCTGTGAGCTCGGATCAGTACCAGGATTTCTCTGATGGACACCAACTACCGGCGTTCTGTTTCAGCTGTGGAGCGCCTGTCCATCTGTCTCCGCTGAGTGGCAGTTTCACTGTATCTAGTAACACGTGGGCTGAGATCTGTCTCACTACAGCGCTATGAAGCCACAACAAACAGATGTTACTGAGATTTAATGACAATAAACAGGCTGAGAGGATGCTGAGAGAACTACATCAGGAGGCAGGTTTGTGAAGAGTCTGAGTTCAGGCTTTGTCACGTCTGTCTGCAAGACGACAAGAACACGACTTTAAAATGACTGTTTTATGAATGGAGTTTGGTTTGAACATTTCTGAAGCAGCCTCTGGCCGAGAGTCTGAGGAGATTGAGCGGGAAAAATTCAACTGGCATCCCAAAATAATCAAATGACCTGAACTGTCGTCACATCCGTCGAACACACATTAAGGTTTTCCCGCCATTAAAAAGACAGCGTGCCACATGTCTGAAGTCGTTCCCTCATCGACGTTGGGAAACCAACATTGCTGGTTGAGAATGAGAGTGATTTAAAAACTTTACTGCAGGACTCTGACTTTGCAGGAGCAGGCTGAAGAAGTATTTTGTGAACTCTGTGCTGATGACGTTTATTAATAAAAGAAAGTTAAACACACTTCACTCTGTAGGGAGGTCAACATTTCACGAAGGCACGACCATGCAGGGCTTTTGCACTCGTATTTACAGGCTCTGTTTTCTCTCGAAAACTTTAAAACACACTGAAGATTATTAACATGCATGTTTTATTTCATAATGCACATAGTGTGTCAGAGTCAGTCGGTCCTCGCTGCAGAATATACTTGATGTTAATGTGTTTGCATGAGTGCCAGCAGGCGTCGAGCCGTGAACTCCTCCGACGAACACAGCTCAGTGTTTCAACAGAGTGAACAGAGGAGTTAGTGAGGATGCTTGTCAGTTCATTTGGTGGTTAAACATACAGAGAGAGATGTGGGAGGACGTCTGTCAGAACTCAAAGTGCTGCCGGTGATAAACTGTTTTATATTTGGACTGTGCATCCGACTGTGTCTGCAAAAACAGACTCATCAAAGGTTCCACGGAGCCGGGCCTGAATTTAACATATTTAAATGACTAAAAGGGACGAACAGTGTGTGAGTGTCTCAGGAGATGTGTTCATCCTGCAGCAGGGAAACAGGCTGTAACGGCTGCAACATAATCCTTGATGGGTCAAAGGTCGTCCACTAACAGTTCTTGTTGTTTCCACTGACAGGCTCAGATTGTTATTCTAAGTGTGTGACGACATGACAGAAAGGATCCCTACAGAGATAGACCTTTTTACATCGCTCTCTGCACACACACCAGAAACACTGAATGATTCAGCCGAACAGGATTTCAGCTTCTCTTCGTTTTTTGTAAAATCTTAAATGATCATAGTTTGAACAATTCGCTGCCTGATCGTACTTTAAACTGGTCTCTGATTAAAACACTGAACCATGACACGAAGACACGCGATCATTCATTCAGTCATCAACTCATGAAATCTAAACAAACGTAATCATTGTGATTGAGCTCCTGATGTTTCGCTTCCTGTAACTTGTTCCATGTTTTCTGTCTCTCCCAGCAGACGTCTGTGGAGCAGCTGGATTATCTCCCTTTCCTGACAAAAAGAATCCCTGTAATGACAAATATTTCAATATTTGAGCGTCTCATTTGAGATAAGCCCGACCTCGTGGCGAGGCAATTAAAAAGTCTGAATGGGAATGAGCGGTTTATCGCAGCGAGGCATCGAGGGCGGCGGGAAAGTGACTGAGAGGAAACATCACGGCCGAGGGAGGAACAAAACTCGGGGTCTGACACGGCGACAATAAAAGCAGCGTATATGAGGAGTCAAGTTATTACTCTATAGCGGGTTATTTGGCTCCCCACCAGCAGCGTCTGTACACTTGATGAGGTCCTCTCTGCTATCTGC
>NW_027211704.1:35177500-35182500 GCF_022749685.1 Semicossyphus pulcher | reverse complement strand
AAACAAACTCTCTGTCAAGGCGTGTAGTAGTTGGACCCAAAAGCAGAGACGGTTCAAAGTTACTTATTTAACTTGCAATTGATGTTGAAGATGAGAAGTTGATCTGGAGTATGTGGGAGCGGTGGCAGCAGCAGCTGAAGCCGAGAGCACGGAGAAATGAGGCAGACAGAGAGAGATCCTGGGTGGCTGATGAACCTGTGTGTAAACCAGGAGTTAGTCGAGAGTCAAAAACACCAAAAAAAGATCCACAGATCAAGAAATACGTTTGGCGCAGCACAGCACCACTGATGCAAACTGAACAATCTGGTGAAGCCTGGAGTGAAGAGCCGGGGTATATATACTGCAGGAGCTGATGAGTGAAGGGATCCCAGGTGTGCAGGGAGAGGCACAGCCCGGACCATGACACTCTGGGGACAGGTCACAGACCACAAACTATGAAACCACTTGTTAATCATATTAAAACCAAAATATCAAAGTCCATTGCAATATGACATTAAACAACTTAAATTCACCACATCTATTGTTCTCTCATACGTTACACATTGTGTGGAGGTTTGAGGACAAACATATTAAATTTTCTTGCTTCAGAAGAGAAATTAGAAATAAACTGGAGGCTGGCAGAGCTTCGTGTGGTGGAATAAGAACATGAATTATTAAAAGAACATTTCTGTAGCAGCAGCAGGGTTGGTTTTTTAACTGTCACAACTTTTATATGCTCATCATCACAGACAGCCGATGATCACTCCGTCACATGACGCGTAAAACGCCCCTTTGTCTGTGAGCGCGCTCGGAGCCTGAAGCACAAAGTTCAGAACCACCTTCATGAGGAGCTTTAATCACATGGATTCAATAAAGAGACATTAATGAAAAGTTCATCAATAAGAGCTGCAGAAAACACTTCAGTCTCATCGTTTGAATATCACACCATGTAAAACACACATGAGCGTAAATACAGCCGATGTTAAAGGGACGTCAGCAGAGGATCACAGGCTCGCCACAGTCAGTATGTGTGTATTAACGTGTGCGTGTGCGTGCATGAGCACACTTCCTGCAGGCCGTGCTCCCCGGGGTGACTGAGTGTGCGGATGGACGCTGTGAGAGCTGTGATGACTTTTTCTGTATCCTGATGTCCCCTTTACGTCCTCTCTGCCGCTTCACTTTGTTGCTCCTAAAAAACTTTTAAACTGACTTCAAAACTCGTCCTGGTTCCTCGCTCAATTTCCCCGCCGAGCCGAGCTCTGATATTTAACGCTGATAAGAGCAAACAGGAGAAAAGGCTCCAGCGTTTCTGGAAGGGAAAAGTTTTGAGGTGAAGGTATTTCAGTTATTCAGAGCAGCAAGAAAAGGCCAAGTTCTGCTTCCCCAGCCGAGCGGTGCAAAGTGGAAATCAGGGACGTATTTGCATATGTACCGTCCTGTGTGTGACGGCTGTTCGACATGCTGATAGAGATGGTCCATGTGTGACGGAGCTGCAGAGAGCAGGTCGAATGATGAGCTGAACAGAGAGCAGACGTCACCTGTCTCAGAGCACGCAGGTTTCACAAAGATCACAGACACACACGAGAATCTTTAACGAGAAAGAAAACTGAATCTTTTTAGAGTCATTTAAATCTCTATAACACTCTTAAAGTATCACAGATATAAGACTCTGCAAAGGAAGCCAAACACGACCTTACATTAAAGGCTGCAGCCGTCAGAATGTTTCCTGCTTCCTTTTCTCACTGTTATTTCCAGTTAGCCTTTGCCTAGGGTGACCATATTTTCAAACCTCCAAATAGGGACAGTTTGAGTTCAGCACAAACCCACATGTATGAGCTCATGGTACAGTTGGATATGTCATCAGTGCACCTTTCAGCACCATGGACAGTGCCTCAGCAAATTAAAAATCATGTCTCTCAAGAACAACCGAAACTTTCGGCCTATTTGAAAAGTGTAATTATATAACAGCAGTAAACACAAAACATTAATTTATTTATCACCAGATCGTCATTTCTATTTACAGATTATAGAAATGTATTATCTGTAGAAAGAGACGAGTTTAGGGATGGCAAGTGTTCTGGTTCACGTCTGTAGTACGCTTGTAGTCTGAGTCATATTGACCAATCACGTATCAGCAGGCTGCGACATATGCAGGAAAAACCGTCTGTGTGGAGAGCAGAAGCAGGCGGATCCCATCAGAGTCATCTGACAACGATTTACCTTCTTATTGATCTCTATAAACAGACGTCTGTGTTTAAGTTCAGCCAACAATCCGGACTAGATCTAAAATTCAACTTCAGATAAATTCCCTTGACGCTGTGTCACTAAAGCAGATCAGCGATCAGATTTCCCGACCTCCTTGAATGCATCATCAGATGATCGATCCAACCTCCGTTCAACAAACGAGCATTTTAAAAGTCGTTTTCTTCTCCTCTTGAGGACAGACCTGACAAAGCTTTTTACTAATCTGCATCATGATGTTAAATTTGGGTGAAGCTGAGAGCCGCTAATTAAAGTCAATCACAGGAAAAGCGGGTTCTCTTTCTGAAACAGTGCAGCACGTGGAAAAGTCTTGACTGGAAGTCGTTTTAACAAAAACAAGGTAGGCCTGGAAATACCTCGAGGCCGATGTCACTTAAACAGATATATATAACATAACATTGGCATGACAGTTAGCCTACCTGATGTTACGCAGCAGGTCCTGTCAGTATGATAAGATGGGCTAGCAAAGCAGCAGCCACACACCGACTGACTGACACGTGTACAAACAAATGACTGTTTAACTTTGGCTGGTGGTGCACAGTGATGATTTCTATTGGTTAAAACAGCAACAGCCTTGGCAACGACATTGATTGACATACAGACAAATCACTGTTGTAAGCATGGTGCATCGTTACTATCAATCGGTCAAACCCGGGACAGGGCCTGTTCAGAACCGGGACATGTTAGTGTTTTAGAGATATTTGTTGGGACTCGGGACACAGAGCTTGAAAACGGGACGGTCCCGATCAAATCGGGACGTCTGTCTGTCTGTCTGTCTGTCTGTCTGTCTGTCTGTTAGTCTTCTTTAACTCAACAGCAGGCAGACAGTCTGCTGCAGCTCACACCTCTCCTTCATCCCATCAGGGGTGTGTGTATTCATCCATCCATCTCTCCATCTCTTCATCATCCATCCATTCCAACAGTGTTCTGTTCAGGTAGTCCAGGTGCACCTGCATCACCTGTCTGTCTGCATTTACACAGTATCCTTATTAATGACCCTGTTCAGACAGACAGGTATGTGTTTTTGATAACTCAGGTGACTCATCAGTTTCTTTAACAGCCTGTTGAAGACGACACTGTTCAGCTCACCTGTCTACAGGTACAGAGACTGAATGGGGGCGGTTATATTATATATCTGACTCTAGGTATCTGACTCTATATATCTGACTCTAGGTATCTGACTTTATATATCTGACTCTATATATCTGACTCTAGGTATCTGACTTAATATATTTGACTTTATATATCTGACTCTATGTATCTGACTTTATATATCTGACTCTAGGTATCTGACTCTATATATCTGACTCTATGTATCTGACTCTATGTATCTGACTCTATATATCTGACTCTATGTATCTGACTTTATATATCTGACTCTATATATCTGACTCTATATTTCTGACTCTATATATCTGACTCTATATATCTGACTTTATATATCTGACTCTATATATCTGACTTTATATATCTGACTCTATGTATCTGACTCTATATATCTGACTCTATATATCTGACTCTAGGTATCTGACTCTATATATCTGACTCTAGGTATCTGACTTTATATATCTGACTCTATATATCTGACTCTAGGTATCTGACTTTATATATCTGACTCTATATATATATATCTGACTCTATGTATCTGACTCTATATATCTGACTCTATATATATATATCTGACTCTAGGTATCTGACTTTATATATCTGACTCTATATATATATATCTGACTCTATAAATCTGACTCTATGTATCTGACTCTATATATCTGACTCTATATATATATATCTGACTCTATATATCTGACTTTCTATATCTGACTCTATGTATCTGACTCTATATATCTGACTCTATATATATATATCTGACTCTATATATCTGACTTTCTATATCTGACTCTATGTATCTGACTCTATATATCTGACTCTATATATCTGACTCTATATATATATATCTGACTCTATATATCTGACTTTCTATATCTGACTCTATGTATCTGACTCTATATATCTGACTCTATATATCTAACTCACAGTCTATTTCAGCAGAGAACTGGCGAGTTTAGAATTTGGCGCCACCACTGCTAAATGGTCAAGTATGATTTTTTTTCTCCCACACAATATGATTTTTTATTTTGCATGCCCGTGTGCAGCACAGGCGAGACCTGATTATTAGAGTCGATACTGTGAGAAAGATCGATCATGCTCACTACAATGTGTTGGGATATGAGGACACTGTGGGGCCTTAGACCCCAGCAGGGGGTCGGGGGGGAATTCTCCCCCAGAACTTATTTATAAAAAGCTCTATTTTGATGCAATGTTATGCACTCTTTGTTTACACTGAGAGTAATCAGTGAACATATAAAAACGTGCACCTGAACTGTCATTTAACATTTATTTAATTGACTGTGAAATTCACGAGTTACCATCAGTTTACTGTGATATGATAAGAGTTTGTCTTCATTCATAGACACTCACAATAAACTCTTTAAGATAGAGTTTCTTCATCTGTTTCCATCTCATGCTGCTGTCTCTCTCCCCCTCCCCTCTCTCCCCCTCCCCTTCTCTGTTGTCTGTCTGTCTGTCTGTCTCTCTGTCTGTCTGTCTGTCTCACATGTGGGATTAGTCGAGCAGGGCGAGCTAATTAAACAACAGAACGTACATTATATGTACGACAAAACCTCCTATCCTCCCCTCTATTAAAAGATCAAGTTTGAGTTTTTCCAACTGGGCCTGAACGCAACTCTCCTGTCTTGTAA
>NW_027211704.1:35065000-35172500 GCF_022749685.1 Semicossyphus pulcher | reverse complement strand
ATTCCATGAGAATGCACAGATGATGCTTGAGACAACATGGGATCACTCAGAGCAGCAGGCTTGAAGATAGTTTTCTCTCCTCCCAATGAAGCATGTCTCCTTCCTGCTTGCACTCGCTGTCTTCACAGAAGTACACCTGTTTCAGCAGAGCTGAAGATCTGAGCGATGTTGAGTGGCAGCAGTGGGAACGAGTGAAGGACCAAGTGGCAGGTGAATCTCACCACAACACAAAACGTGTGAAGCACACCGGCACCCTAACAGAACTCACGAGGCTGTTTGAGGACCTGTTGCACGATGAGACAACAACACGTGTGTTTGGTTAAACATCAGTCCAGAGAGTACAGCAACACGACAGACCACTGTGATGAAAACAATGTGACCGTGCATGTTGACTTCAAGCATGGAGATGCAAATATAGCTCAGAAGTACAATCATGGTCAAAACCTGCCCCAGCTCAATCTGCACACCGGCATGTGTTTCACAAAAAGGGAGAAGGCTGGCTGTGTCTGGATCCAAGCGTCAGGATGCTGCCTCCATCTGGGCATACTTCTTCATCCTGTCCTTCCAACAATGAAAGACAAGTTTCCTGGTGCTCACACCATCCACTTCTGGTCTGACGGTCCTAGTAAACAATATATAAACAAGAACAATTTCTCTCTACTGCGTGATGTTCCTTCAAGATTCGGTTTTAAAAGAGACACTTGGAACTTCTTTGCTACATCTCACCAGAGCACCAGATGGAATTGGAGGGACGGTCAGACTGCAGATCGTCTCCCTCTTCAAGGGAACGATGTTGCAAGTGGGAAAACATCCTATGACATGGTGGGGAGAAGTCTCAAGAACACCCAACTCTAATATGCTGAAGAGGAAGAAATGGCCCGCTATGATGAACTCCTTCCACCCATGAAAGCTGAGCCTGGAACACGTTCATCAGGTTGTTCCTGCTTTTGCTGTGATCCAAACATTTGTCCATGTTTCACTCGAGCCATGTTTGATCTCAACGAGCATGTGAAGGTGATGAACTCAAAAAGGCTCGCTGATGGGCGCAGCGCTTCCGCTCAAACCACCACCAAGATGTTACGGTGGAGTTCTTCCATCCTGATGGGCCCAGTGCTCAGGTTGATCCAAAGCCAGGAGCAAAGGATGTGTGCTTCATTCCACACCGACACATCCTGGTAAAGCTTGCTGAGCCGTCATCTCCGAGTCGTGTGAGCAGCACAGCAGATATCTTTGACCTCTCATTGTTTGTTAGCCAATACATGCCTGTATGTGGACAACTGTTAAATGATAATAAGATAGAGGTAACACCTGATTGTTTCTAATGGTTTTAAAAGTGACTTTGTTAGCAGATGCACCGCTGTCTGTTCTCTCTTTGATCTTTGATCAAAGTTTATAAACAACAAAGTCATCGTTTGCTTCGTTTGTTTTATCGCTGCATTGATTGATTAAAGGTAAACGGCTTCATATTCAGGTCTATGTCGCCTCCGACAGAAGAATATTCTCATAATATTTTATCATATTTTTGGAGGGATTGTTGGTCATATGTGAACATGTACCCTGTCTCCTAACATGAGAATATATTTTGACTGCTGTTGGAGGCAAAGTTAAAATTCTATTACTCAAAAAAACACAGAAAATCTTCATAATATTGAACAAATGTAACTCTGAGTCTTTTCTTTGGGCTCTGTAAGCCTCGATGAAACATTTGTTTTGGTCATAGTTTTTATAGGTGTAGCAAAATGTGAGTAAAAATGAATTTGTGTTTTTGGTGTCTGACGGTGTTGATGTAAAATAAGTGATGCAAGAAGCACATTTTGTTCAAAAAGACAAAAGACAGGAGGTTGTATCAAAGCATATCAAAGCATATCTCTCATAGTTTTTCAACCTTGCGTCCTGTTTTGTCCCACAATCAGTGAGCGGCTTCAGTTTGTGAGCATGTCACTGATAAATCCTGTTTTCTGTCTGCCAGGAGCTCAGAAACCTCCCAACAGGGACGGGGACAGACGGGGAGCCCAGCAGCAGCTGGGCCCTGGTTTTCCCTCATGCATGAGGCCGTCGGGGGGCGGCACTCTATTGAGCCTCCAACCCTGATGGACTCATGAGTGGGGGAGAGCCATGAGCACCAAGCTGCTGTGGTTTCCGGAGGTGATGACCCATCATGGGACTCGGCCAGCTGTGCAGATGCTCGGCCAACCTCATCCAGGTCTCCAGGAGAGGGCAACATGATGACCTCCTGCCAAAGGGTCTCCACTTCACTGTGCACCAGTCTGCAGACTGTAGACATGGGAACCTGGGAGGCCCGGGCCACCACACTGTATGACAGGCTGTGTGCCAGCCAGCATAGGTACGCGGTGAGCAGGACAGCCTCGTGTGTGCTTTGATGGTAGGATCCTCATTAAGGCCTCCACAGCCTGTAGTCAGCCATGAGGTCCTGACCATCGAAGTACACAGCAAGGACCGGCACATGGGGATTCATCAGACCGTGCAGCGGCTCACTGTCCATCTACAACGATAAGGATACTGGGTTACTGTTACTGAAGCACCTGGACTATAACAGGTGTTTGGTGTGCGTGCTTCGTTTCATCCACCTGGCTGAATATTCGGTGTTTTGTGTGTAGCTTGTGCATGTGTTATGTTTGGCCAGATGCCGTGATGTCTTAATGCACAGGCTACACTTCACAGCGACGTGTGTCGTATTTGGGTGAGGTTGTTTTAAATTAAGATCGGTTAAAGCATCGTATGAGCTGCATGTAGGCATGGTACCTAGCCCATCAGAGTGTGGAGAGCTATGACAAATGACATCGTAGTCATGTGAACACTAGTGAACAGAAACAGAAGTTACAGTGAGGCATACTTCGGCTGTGTGATAGGTCGGTTAAAACACACACAGGCTGCCTGACAACGATTCCTAACTGGAGTCGATGCGAGCGCGCGGACATCATTAACTTTCATCGGTTTCTTAATAACGATATCGTCATATCTTTGGAACATGTTGCTGATGAGGGAAAACGCTGTCACTGGTTCCCTTTCTCATTTTCGTACGCCCGCACTTTTCTTCACCGGCAGCCGGAATCACCAAAAACACCGAACAACAATGCTTTCAACCCGAGCACTGCGGCATCGCTCGTAGCTCATCTGGACACTTGAGCGCTCGTACGCTCGTTGTATGTTGTGAAGTGGTCGTCACAAACGGACGTCGCTGCACGTGACGCTTCAGAGGAAAGGATGTCTCGTGTCTCCTATAAAACATTTCCTCGTTTCCTCTCTCCTCTCCTGGATTCCTCGCGTCTCTCGATGCATCTCTGATGGGAGGGGCTAAGACGCAAGTTGAAGACACAAGTGAAGGAAGCATGGATGCAATTTAAGAGACCTGGGGGGGCTGACCAGGTGCACAGAAGCCCCGCCTACCAGACACAGAAAAGAGGAAACAAAGCAGGGAGGCCGCCACATCACGGCACACGAGAAAACGTGGCTTCACTTTCAGTCTGAACACACGTTTGAGAATAAACGACGACCTACACGAAGCACTGAGAGTGAAGAAACATCAGCTCTGTGTGAAGAGATGAAGACATGAAGCTCTGACTGACGGGGGGCCGTCGTGTTCTCTTCTCATCAGGCTCGTGAAGCTCTAAACTTTGTGTCTGAAATATTCTCTGCTTCTCTGTGGATTCATAAACCTGCTGCTGTATTTCCCTCTTTTAGTGTCTGCTTATTGTATCTGGTGATTACCTGAATGTGACATAAACAGCTGTACAGGTGAAACGCTGAAATCAAACACGTTCCATTCATGTGTGCCAGTGATGTAAAGCCGTTAATGAGTCTTTGTTGGGAGGATGCAGCAGCCTGTTGCCTCTCAGGTCTGCAGGGGTTCATTCAGCTTCGTCTCCCTCAGATACAATTTCACGGCTGACAAAGTTTTGCGTCTTTAATTTAACAAAGATTTTGTGGCTGTCGCCTTGAGTCCTGTTTACGACTCACGATCGCTTGTAAGGAAATAAAAACCCAGAGAGAGAGAGGGGAACATGACGGAGTACAAACAGAGAGAACAAAGGGTTAAAGGTCTGGACTGGAACTCGACAAACTCGTTCACATTTATTTTAAAGAGCAGATTCTGAAAAGGACCCTGAACTCAGACAGGAAATGATTTTCCCTCCAAATCGGAGTGTTGCTGAGGTTACGCAGGTTTTCTGTTGAGTGTACAAGGGACAGAGCGAGGTCAGGGCCGCTGAAATCACTTATTTTATTCCTTTATAGAAGTCACAAAAACACGTTCCTCTCCCACAATAACCACCAACCAACCAATCATCACAAAGCGCTGAGACGCTGTGCTCCTCCCTGAGGGTCCAGACGAGGCACATGTTTTATTCCTGCTCTTATTGAACCTCATGGAGACAAACTTTGTTTAAATTCCTCTGAAATATAAAAACTATGAGAGACGGAGACTTTATTCTTTGTGCAACAGAACGCAGAGGATCTTCTGTCATCATGGTGACGTCACGTTGTGTCAGCTGTGCTGTACTGAGACGTTTCCTGTTTAAAGTCGAAACAGCATTACCAGAGTATCTAGCTTCCGTATCGTGACACAGGACGTGCAGGCGGGACATATCATTAGAGGGATTTGATTTGATGGTTGAGAAGTGGGCGTAGACAGACGTTCTCCACAGCGCAGCAGCTAGCTAACTGACCGAGCGTTCTTGGTGCTCTGCGGCTAAATGTTGCAGATTGATTGGTTGACATTGTTTGGTGCTAACTTACGTAAGCACGCGGGAAATGTAGTTTTACAGGAAGAAAAAATGATTTTGATATAAGAATACGAAGAAATGGAACTCTGTATTTTTTTTGGCCTATATTGTCACATAGATGCACGATGTTACCGGGGATGTGATCTAAAAGGATTAAAATGACGTTTTTCATTTCACCTTTAAATGATGTGAAATGAAAACTATGAGAGCTGGAACAGGACACCAAACTTACTTTGAAGATACTAAAGAAATGGCCTCACATTTGTCATGTATGATATTCACTTTGTAAGTCACCCTCCCTCGTGTGTGTGATGCTGTACTTCCTGCCTTAGTGTGATGTGTGATCACCTCCCCGCTGTATTTAGCCACGCCCTGCACCGCAGGTCTCTTAGTTCATATTATTCGCTCCTCACTTGAACCGGGAGTAGTTCCCCTGTACCGTTATCATGAACAATAAAATTAACTCTTTATAACAAAACAGATTTTTGCACCAGGCTGTAAACATGTTTATTTCTGCTGTAATGTTATTTCTTGTTTTCTGGAGCCTCTAGTGGACGCTCGAGGAACTGACGCATTTCTGCATTGGCTTCATTTTTCAACAGGGGGTGCTGCTTGGTCTAAACCAATGACTGTATAAAAAGATGGACGACGCGTCTCCATCTGCTCCCATTGTACGTAATTGATGCCAAAATAGCCCCTGTGATAGGCGCTGCCATCTTGCGATGGTGACGTCATACGGAGCCAGAGTCTGTGCGGTAGAGATCGGCGAGTGAAGCGGCCGTAGCCACTTCCGCTAACCCAAACACACACTTAACTTACCGAAAGAACAGCAAGGATCCCGCACGGCGGCGTGTTTAACAGCAGAACAGCTTCTTGTGTTGGTCTGAGGTTAAAGTTCACAGGTATGGAAACTTCAATGACTGTAGTGATTGTTTTAGTTACGTCTCCTCTCGCGGATCGTCTTCCACTCTGCTCACCTGGATCGGCTGCAGGAGCCGAATTTGTCAACAGAGCTGTCAATCATCATTTTGACAGCATCAAATAACTAATTAAAAATTAACTTGTCAGAAAAATGAACACGTGGACATAAATCAGCATGATAAGAACTAACTATAATGACAGACACCATGTTTGAGAAAAATCGGGCGTGTATTTAGATTTTATAGTTTGACTCATGTCCCATCTGTTAACATGGAGGAGGCGGGCTCTATGAGCTATACTGCAGCCAGTCAGCAGGGGGCGCCCGAAATGTGCTGCTGCAGCTCATCGCTCTGTGTTGAGCACCTCAGCTCGACGTCACGGCTGCAGCAGTCAGTGAGGAGTGACACCAGCTGCATCTGCTGCTCTCGGCTCTGTGAGGCGGGTAAACAAGCTAAACAGGTTTACACAGCAGAGTTACAATAATAAGATACCTGTTGGATGGAGCAGTGCATTGTGGGAGATTTCTAACATATTTAAAGTTTCCTGCTTCCTGAAAAGCTGTTCACTTAGCCACTTCCTGATTCCTTGTGCTGAGTCTACCGACCAATCAGAGGCTGTGTTCAGAACTTTCCACCAATCAGAGGTTCTTACTGATGTGTGTCAGCGCTGATCTCAACTAGTCACTGCACAGTGAGATAGTGATCCTCCTGCCTTTAAACTGCTGCAGCAGCTGAGATAACGAGTAGAGATCCTCCTGTGCACGTGCAGTGTGAAAGAGCATTTCATCACTACTGACCTCAGCTTCCTGCAGTTTTACACATTTTATTTGTCCACACAACAGGAAGTGATGTCAGGAGACAAACAGCTCGCTCAGCCAACAGATGCTTTATAGGAGCGTTTGTCGCTCTCAGTGGACGTGTGACGAGTTACACAGAAGAAAAGCCAATCAGAGACAACGCCGTGGGGTCCTGGAGAGCCTGATACTTATTAGCTAACAGGACACGAGGTTAAAGGTTGGAACAGTTCTCTGTGAGACTTTGACTACGTGTGTGTGCTGACCTGTCGCTCCACACAGATGATAACAAAGAGCCGGCTGCAGCCCTGCAGAGCGAGCAGAACAAACAGAGTGAAGTCACACAGGGAGAAAATGTTACATTATTTATACTGCAGGTGAACTCTAGCAGCTAATGTATGAAGATGAATGTTTCATTCATTTCTTCTGTTATTACTGAAGTATTATTTACAGCTGTTGTTCAGCCTGGGGGAAACAGCTGCAACAATAAACAGGTCTGAGTTCAAACTAAAAGACAGTCAGGGATCATTAACACTCACAATGAGGCACCTGGACGGGCGGGAGAGTTCTTCTTCCTGTGCAGGAGTTTCTGCAGACTCTGAGTCTCAGAAGGAAGAAATCTCCATCAATTATTTACTGAGTGTGTCCGAGTTTCTCTGAGACAATGATAGCGCCGAGAAGAAAACAGTCTCAGAGGAGAAGCAGGTATTTAGAGTCAGAAAGGTGAAGTGAGATGATGTGAAACTCTCAGCAGGACAGAAAGAACTCTTTCAAACACTGCGGACGGTTGGAGTTTTATTCTTTGGGCGTTTCAAATGTTGCTTCATCATATGGACAAAGCTTCTCCGACTGCGTCCTGCTGACTGAAGCACACAACGACACTGTGAAGGAAAAGATCCAACTGCCACAAAAAGTTCATTTAGACCACAGAACCGACCAAACGACAGGTCAGTGGGGGGTCAGTGGGGCACCAGACAGACGACGCTGCAGGAACATGATAATGCCCCACAAATAAGAGGGACAGGACGTTAGTTCAGAACGTTTTCATAAAGTTCTGATTTATAAAATACAGCAGCTCAAACTTTGGTCTCCTCCAGCTTGTATGCAACTTATTTATATATTTTTATTTATGTATTACGTTTAGATTTTTTCGCCTTCTTTCTTAGGATCTGAAATACTGTGCCAAAGATTTTTCTTTCAGTGTTGTGGTGGGACATGAACACGTTTTGGTGGTAAAACCTGTAAACAGAGTTTATTGTGTGTTTGTTAGACATGATTTAGGACGTGTCCTCACGTACTTATTTTTCAAACTGTTGCTTTTTCTCTGCGTTTTGGCCGTTCGTCCACACACGGCCTCCGTTAGGTCCACGCTCAGATCAGGTCACTGAAAACAGATCGTTTGTCAAACTCTGGCCAGGGGGAAGACTTTTTGAAACTCCGTTTCCATGGAGACGTGTAGACGGGGTAAACAGTGTTTTTGGCTCGTGACGTCAGGCTGTGTGCCGTTATGAGGCGACATTCCTTACACAACAGGGATGCTTCTGACCGTGCTAACAGGACTCTTTACATGTTTATGTGTACAGTTACTCGTCCACTGTATCGCGGAACCGAGGCGTCGGGATGGACTGCTTCAGGCAGTAGATTTTGTCAGACTTTTGATCGGCCGTGATGTTCTTTTTCTTCTTTGCATGACGGGGTAATATCGCCGCCTGTTGGTGTGGCGTTCTCATGACAGCGTTTCTGTTGTGATTTTTATATATATGCTTTATATATATATTTCTATAATCGTGCTCGTGTGGACGGGTTTTGTTTTTGAAACGAAGGAGGGAAAAACTTGAACTTAAAGAAACGAGCGCCGCTTGTGATGTTTTCCGCAAATGTCGCCACAGACACCCAGTCAGTGTTTCTGCACATGCAAAGCTTTCATCACTGCTGCAAACACAGAAACGATGCAAAGTCACAAACACACAAACCCAGAAAACACATGCAAGAGAAAAACACTGCAGCCCTCACAACGGAAGTGCTCCAGGCCAGTGGGGGGCGCTCGGTGTTTACAGGTTTATAATTGACGGGGGAGAGAGAGGGAGACGAGGCAGTGCATTTATAGTTATCAGACTTTGTAACGTTAGACGCTGCTGGAGCGGAGTCTCTCTGTTGTTCATGAACCACTGACTGCTGTGCACAAACACAACTTTAACATGAGCAAACAAGTCACGGCTTTTGATCGCCAGACAGCGTGACAAAGAGTTTAAATAAGAAGCGCTGAGAAATGTGTAAAAGTTATTGGTCTTGACTACAACTCTCTTCTGCACACACGTCATGCTAAAATGCTAAATGCTAAGTTTGAGTCCGATGATAACCACGTCATCGTTTTAATCCGTGCAGGACGTTTTCTCTCAGTTTCAGCAGCAGCACAAAGACGTGATGATAAAATCTGTCCTCAAACTTCCTCTCAGACTGCTGAGGAGGCTGTTTTTCCTCCACCGTCTTCTTCCTCCTCTTTTGCTCGTTTTGGGTTTTCCACGCTTTCCCTCTAAAGTGTCTGACTTTGTGTTCGTGTGTGTGTGGGTGGAAGAGATGAGTTGTTTGTGCCATGCTCCTTTAAATCAAAGGAGAGGGGAAGGCTGCGCTTTAATCATATTTCATGCCGACCTCACTTATCTTCCTCGCCTGTTGTTTAAGGCCTGTCACTGCAGATATATCGGCCTCCGTTTGACTGCTACAGTGTGGGGAGATCGGAGGGTGCACACACACACACACACACACACACATACACACACACACACACACACACACACACACACAAAGGAAGGAACAGGAATACATACAGCCCAGAGTGCATGCAAATTGTGTATTCATGTAGTCACACACACAGGGAACAAATAATGTGAGGAACAACATACGTGTGAGTGTGAAATGTCTGAGAGAAACAACCTGTTGTACGACAGGATGGAGAGAAATTAATGTGTTCACATTTTCCCTGGAAATGTCAGGGTCTAACATTTCTCACATTTCTGCAGCGAGCAGCAGGTCGGGTCTGCAGCTGTGTTCCTGTGACAGAAGAAGAAAAAGCAGCAGCCTGAAGGTCACAGCGACGAGCGGCTGACCTCCAAAGCTGCTGATTCAAGTTCCACAGATCGGCCTTGAGAATAAAGACGAGGAGGAGGAAAGAAGGGAGGGAGCAGGATGGAGGGAGTCCAGTTTCACAAGTTTAACATCAGAAAAAGAAACAGTAGCTCCTGTTTTAGCTCCTAATTAGGTTTTGGGATGATTAAGTTTTAAAACTTTCCCATGATGCTTTGAGGGTATAAACAGAGCTCACTGACAAGCACGACGAAATCAAGAGAAGAAATGACAATGATAAATAAACAGGATGAAGTAGACTCACACAGAGCAGAGTTTAACTGATGATCTGGAGGATTTTCATGTAAATAAATGTCTGTAAGTCTCTCTCTCTCTCTCTCTCTGAATGAGGTCACACAATGACCGAGTCTGTGGCCCACTGATGAAAGCCTTTACATCTGCAGTATATAGTGTTATTATGGACTGGGTGTCTGTGGCAGCGCCCAGTTAGTGACGCGTCTTCAATCAGCCAGCAGTGGTTGGTCTGCCAGAGAGGGAGGCGGAGCTAATTACAGTGAAACAGTTTCTACAGATAAGACATGAAGCTACAGCTGTGGTTACGTGCACTCTGTAGATTGAATGAAGAGTCTGGCAGCAGCAGACGTTTAAACGGTTAACAGACGTCTGAACACGACGTGATTAAATTACAATGTCTCGGTTCTAAGATAGAAAGGACTGGAGATTCAGCATTACTACAACATGACTTCATTATTATTTTTACATGCTGATTGAATTTAACATTATGATTAGTGAGATATCTAAAGCTTAAGATTACACTGCTGGAGGTTTAACACTGTGTGGGACGATGATAATGATCTGTCTTTTTCAGTTGTACGAGGTTATTACATTATTATTATTATTATCATATTACAGCTAGTGTCTGACTTCATTCATTCATCCATGTCATGAGGGAGTTGCTGCTGCTGGAGCAGAAAGAGAAATAGAGCTGAACGTCATCTGCACATAAAGAATTAAGTTATTTTAAGAAACTGTCATCACAGAAGTGTCAGGGGGTCCACTACTATGTGTGTACTTAGAAACAGTTCTATAAAATATTAGTTACTATTATTATTACCTGTAACTTAATTTTTCATGTTAACTTTGAATTTATTGTCAGTTTAACTAGGAGTCAATATTTTCTCAACATACATGTCGGCCAAAGGAGCTATCAAGGAGGAACAGTTGCCCCACTTAATGACATTTTATGAACTCCATGAGGTCAAAGACAAATAAAATAACATAAAACCTGTCGATCAGTTATTTTTAAGGTGTGGTATTTGTTCTTTGAACTCTGAAATGTTATACAGAACTGAGTTACAGGTGACAAAGCTCCGCTCCTCACACCATTCACCTGAGACAAACCAGGAAACAGTTTATTATTATTCTTCACTGAAGAGAGACACACGGACTGAAAACAGACGATCTGATTCAGACTCACTAGTTTCTCTCATTAAGTTCAGCTACAGGAGAGAAAAGAGGAAAACTACATCACTGCTGCTCTAACCTGCTGACGCTGCGCACTCTGAAGGTGAGTTTGACTAAAAAGTAAACTTCAGAGACGTTAGAGGAGGGAGGGAGCCATGACTGACTTTCTGTCTGCTGTTTTCAGCTTCACTCAGAGACTAAATGGCTTCCAGATCAGGGGAGGATCTCTGCTGTCCGGTCTGTCAGGACGTCTTCAGAGATCCTGTTGTTCTGTCATGTAGCCACAGCTTCTGTAAAGACTGTCTGAAGAGCTGGTGGAGACAGAGACCAACACGAGAGTGTCCAGTTTGTAAGAAGAGATCTTCAAAGAAAGATCCACCTCGTAACCTGGCGTTAAAGAACCTGTGTGAGGCCTTCTTACAGGAGAGAGATCAGAGAGCTTCAGAGGCTCTCTGCAGTCTGCACTCTGAGAAACTCAAACTCTTCTGTCTGGACCATCAGCAGCCGGTGTGTCTCGTCTGCAGAGATTCAGAAAAACACACCAACCACAGAATCAGACCCATCGATGAAGCTGCTCGAGAACACAAGAAGAACCTTCAGGAAACTCTGGAGCCCTTAAAGGAGAAGTTAAAGGTTTTTAAACAAGTTAAAGTGAAGTTTGATCAAACAGCACAACACATTCAGGTCCAGGCCCGACACACAGAGAGCCAGATTAAGGAGCAGTTTAAGAAGCTTCACCAGTTTCTAGAGGAGGAAGAGGAGGCCAGGATGTCTGCACTGAGGGAGGAAGAGGAGCAGAAGAGTCAGAGGATGAAGGAGAAGATGGAGGCTCTGAGCAGAGAGATAGCAGGTCTTTCAGACACAGTCAGAGCCACAGAGGAGGAGCTGAGAGCTGCAGACGTCTCATTCCTGCACAACTACAAGGCTGCAGTGGAAAGAGTCCAGCAGCGCCCCCTGCTGGAGGATCCACAGCTGCCCTCAGGAGCTCTGATAGATGTGGCCAAACACCTGGGCAACCTGAGCTTCAACATCTGGGACAAGATGAAGGGCATGGTCTCCTACACTCCTGTGATTCTGGACCCAAACACTGCTGGTCGTATACTCGTCCTGTCTGAAGATCTGACCTGTGTGAGAGGAGGAGAGAGACAGCAGCTTCCTGATAATCCAGAGAGGTTTGATTCTTCCTACTCTGTCCTGGGCTCTGAGGGCTTTAACTCAGGGACTCACAGCTGGGAGGTCGAGGTTAGAGAGAGTACAGACTGGGGACTGGGTGTGTTAGCAGAGTCTGTCCAGAGGAAGGGAGACACACGGTCGGGGTTATGGGTAATAGGATTCTATAATGGTAAATATTTGGCAGTCTCACCATCACCTCCAGGCACTGCTCTCTCAGTGAAGAAGCAGCTCCAGAGGATCAGAGTGAATCTGGACTGGAACAGAGGAGAGCTGTCGTTCTCTGATCCTGATACTAACACACACATACACACCTTCACACACACTTTCACTGAGAGGATGTTTCCATTCTTTTATACTGCTGCTAAACTGAAGATATTACCTGAGAAGGTGTGTGTGACACAACAACAGGTCTGATTTACTCTTTATCTTTAGGATGGGAATGAGAACACAAAGTACTAAATCATTTAACATTTTTCAGAATAAATCTGTTCATCTGTTTATGATGTATATTTTTGTGACGAGTAATTCAGCAGTTACTTTCTCCTTTGTCTCAATGAGTACCAAACAGAGAGGTTAACACATTATCCATGTGGGAAAAGCACAGTCTGGATTTGTGTAGGAAGGACCTGGATGTGTAACGACGTTTTTGACTTCAGGACAGGTTTGATCAGGTTACATGAGAGAAAATAAAAGTTTTGGGTTGTGAAAAAGAGGCTGACGTGCACCACTCCCCTTTGTACTAATGAAGACTAAAGCATTCATGTTAACTTCCAGTGTTTTTTAATGTAACAGTAAATATGTAAAATCTTCTCCTCAGCCACAGTTGGACTGCTGCATCCTCATGTTGCATCATGTTGTTTTGCTCTGAGTCCAAAATGGCGGAGGGAAAGTTTACCTTTGGATTGGTGATGTCACATCTGGGGAACGAAAAGCTCCGTACTCATTTTAAGCCGGTCTGAATAGAGAGCATTATTTAAAGATGGCTGACGTTTGGTTTCTGCCTCAGTTCATGGCTCTTTTTTCCTCCATCATATGAACCTACACACTCACAGTATGTTTGGATTTTATGGGTATTTTTTCCTCTTATATGACTTGGATTATGCAGCTTCGTCTTCATTCTTGTTCATAACTTTGATTTCTGCTTGAAGATAATTTTTCTCGTTTCCATCAGAGCTCTTGGTAGAAACTGTGTTCCTGTTCATGTTGATATAAAGAGTATCTGCTAAGCTTTACTAAAGCTGCTTAAAGTGGGACATGTTCACAGGTGCACACTGTTCACGTTAACTCACTTTTCATTTAAAGGAGTTTGATGATTGTTTGAGATGGTGCTGATGATGCAGCAGGGTTTTGATCTGATGCAGAAAGATGAAGCATTGTTATTATTTCACGTCCTGTTGTCCACTAAGTTATGTTATTTTTAAAAACAATATTTTACGGTGAATGTTTTTCATCCCGTAGACTTAATTCATCTTAACATGACTTTAATTTTTCGGTGTCTCAGAATAAGTAAATTAACCTTCTGAGGGTTTTTTTTTTCACATGTACACACATGAACTGAATCCTTTAAAACAGCTGCAGAATCAAAAGTATTTGATTTTTTTGATGATTAATGAACTAAGCTGTTGTGATTAAATAAAATGAACGTATAGAATAATTAACAGTGTTGTCCTCTGCTGATTCATTAGTGAAGAAAGAAAAACTATTGTAATCTTTAATATCTTTTCACTGTTATGAAGCTCAGTGTGATCTGTGAAGGTCAGTCGTTGGTTATTCAGCTCGCAGAGCTGTCATGTAAAAGTTGTTTTGATGGTGTTTTAAAGATTAAGTGACAGAAAATGTCGTTTCACACTTGAGATTCAGAGGTTTTCTTCTGGTTGATCTTTTGGTTCTGCTGATGACTTGTTTTCCTTCTTTATGCTGTAAAGTTTTTAAAATCAGTTCAGTTTAAGTTCAAATTAAAAGTGGTGTGATGTTGTTGGTTGTCTGCTGATGTTTTTAAAGTAATGTACGTTTATATTTGTAAAGGTAAGGGAGAGTGTAAGATAAAGACAGATTTCTTTGAAGCGTGATGTGAAATTCTCTCCTGGAAATTTAAGAGGCTATGAGATGTAAACTTTACAATTCAATAACCGCTCAGGCGTTTATGAGCTTCAATCATTAAACTCAACCTGCCGTCATGTGGGACTGACATCCGTACGAGAGAGGCCTTTCATTCTTTTTGTTCAAAACTCTTGATCATCCGAGCTCGAAAGTTAAAGGTTTGTAGAAACAACATAGAAAGCAAAGTTGTCTTACCTCCAACAAAACTCTTAAATACCACATAGAGGGGGTCATACAGTATCTGTGTTCAAATGTGTCTCCATCAGGTCACCTCAGCTGCTGTAGTGCGACCGCCATCAATTTGAGTGAAAAAAAAAACCAATGTGAAATTTTTAAGTACTGAAATAAACAACATCATCTGTGTGTGTGTGTGTGTGTGTGTGTGTGTGTGTGTGTGTGTGTGTGTGTGTGTGTGTGTGTGTAGTCCCATACTTATATAAATGTGGACGTTACACACTCACCAACAGGGGACATTTTGAGGTCCCCTGTTGGTCATGCTTTAAATCAAGCTAAGATCATGTACAAAAATATATAATAATAAAAAACTGCTGAAATTTTATAACTTCTGCCAAGAGGGGACCTAAAGGTGCGTTAACGCGTTAATAACGACTCCGCTCCAAATGGACGGTCGCTCGCCCGCTCTCCTTGTGGAGGAAGAGCACTGACACAGTGACAGGAGACACAGGACATCAGGACGCTCTCTGTCCGCACACAATCATATGCAGTTCTGTAACGCAATGTAAACACTGTGTATCTCCATATGTCCTAACTGTAAATGCATTGATTGTCGCTGTTTATAAAGCTTATCAAAGGTGATGATGTCATTCGGTAACGACTGATCGCTACGTCATTAATAACGTCCCTCATGCACACGCGGCTCTCGTGCTGTGAGAACTGAATTGTGAGAGAAAATATTTAACTTTTGTGACTTCATGAAACAGACTGCTGATGAAGACAGACAGAGAGACAGACAGAGAGACAGACAGACAGAGGGGGCGGGGCCAGCAGCTCTGCAGAGAGCAGAGGTGCAGGTGTGTTGGGGGACTGAAGCAAAGCAAAGTGATCACATTAAAGTAGTTTGTGAATTAAAACGTGACTTAAGGTGAAGCAGAGAGAACAATTAAAGAGTGGAAGGAAGAAATGAGCATTTAGAAAGAGTTTAATCCAGACTGAGTAAGTCTACATGTGATGTGCTTCTCACACAAATCATTGATATATGAGATGATTGCCATGTTCTGCTTTCAGCATATGTTCTGAGCGTGCAGTGCAAAATATCTCTTTAAGGTACATTTACAACAGGTAAAAAATGTGCGATTAATTTGTTATTAATCACGAGTCAACTTTGGACAACCATGTGATTAATCGCGATTAAATATTTTCATCGATTGACAGCCCTAGTTTAAATATTGATAACGTTTAAGTTACATTATCCATTATTAAAAGGAAGATTACATAATAAGATACAAAGATAGTCTTTGCAGTAAATGATCCCTCATTAGGTGAAAGACTGGGGAGAGACAGCTGCACTACAGTATATGGAGGTCTCCTCTTTGAGAGGTAGACATCTCTCAAGTCCCCACTTTGCAACTTCTTTAAAAAAAAATGTAATGCACATTTGAAGTAATGTTAAAGTACATTTTCAAACAGGAGTCCCCACTTGGTTAGTGTATCATGATAGTCCCCTGTTGGTATTAAAGACGTGTATTTCTCTCTCTCTCTGCCTGTGTGTGTGTGTGTGTGTGTGTGTGTGTGTGTGTGTGTGTGTGTGTGTGTCCCACAGGCTGCAGCACACAGCTTATATTTCAGGACACAACATGTATGAAACACAGAGTATCTCAAAATATCTCATTGAAAATAAAACAATGAAGAATTTTATATTTTTAAATTGAGACGTTAGGATGGAATTTAACATGATGCAAGTTGCTGCAACTTTAAGAAAATGAATGGACTATAGATGTAAGTTAAATCTCAATCACCTTAACCAGCGTTGATTCAATTGATCGTTTTTCCCTGTTGGACGGTGAGAGTCGCAGTAAAAGCAGCTTCATGTGATTATCTTGCATCTTTCAACATCCACGTAAACTCCCTCTGCAGCTGCACTTGATGGTCTTTCCTCCTTTTCATTTCTTAATAAACATGTTCGATATGTCAAACTCTTACTGGCAAAACTTAAATAGTTGTTTCTAAAAGCAATATCAGTGGGAAAATCAATAAGGCTAGGGTTGAAAGTATAAGTTGTCTGAGCTAGCATGGTAGCAGGCTAACAACAGTTTAAAACAGTTATAAAAAATAGCAGAAAAATAAGCATCAGCTACAACTGTCATGTACTCAGGCCAGGAGCGTACATGTGTTTATATTGTTCTGTCTTTTTTCCCTGATTGCTTGGATCCAGGTGTGTTTAAATTTTAACATTAAAAGCTGAAAAAACTGAAAACTTCTTTCCCATCCAGACCACATTAGACCAGGTCCAGATAAAAAACCAGATGAAGTGAAAATGACCCTTTTTTCAGTTTTCACAAATAGAATAAAAGTTTTACAAATCTAAAACTGTGTTTTAACGAACCTCTGGAGTCTCCTTGTTAATCTAGTCCTGATTTGACAAGTCTAAGTATAGTGGTTTTTAATCTGGACCTGGACTAATGTAGTCTGGATGGGAAAAAAACAGGGAAATGGCCCTTTTTTCAGATTTCACAAATAAAATAAAGGTTTTGATGTTAATATGAAATAAAATCGCCAGAATTAAAGTGATCAGAATTTAGGACTGTATCAGAAAAAGACCATTTCTATTTATTCTCATTTCATCTTCCTCCTATTTGATAGTTTTTTCAGTGCATTTATTAGTTTGAAAATGACTGAACCACGCCATCTACAGGTGTTATGTCGCTTTCCAGGTGGACCAGGTAATTCAGAAGCTGTGAATCGGAAGCCAACTTCAGCCTCGTACCAACTAAGCAGTAACTCACTGATGTTGAGCACATTTAGCCGTGAGAGCACAGGCACACAGAACTATCAGGAGAAAGTCTGACACGGTCACACTGCCTGGACACGTCACAGAGACATGTTCAGCCACACCGCCATGAAACAACGCTGAACAGCAGCCGCATTGAGAACAAGCTAACGTTAGCCCGACTGCTACACCAACGTAACACAGCGTCACAGTAACCGCAGAAATGAAGCTGGGGTAATTACCTGTGGAGCAGACCTGTCTAACTCACATCGCTTTTTGATCCTCTTAGCTCCCGTAGCTCTCTCCACCTCAGAAACGCCGCTCTGATGTTTAGTCTGTTTCATTTCTGTCTCGGTCCAACTCTTTCTCTTTTGCTTGCTCCTCCTCATGTCTCTTCTTCGCTGTAACGATCTTTGTAGTGTCAGCCTCGCTGGCAGTGGAGGGACGGGCAGTTTGTTCATTCCTGGTGGTTGTTTTTCAGGCTTTGTGGACACAAACTGGCTTACACTGCGCACACTGAACAAACTGAGCTCGACCGCGTGAGCATGTGCGGAGGAGTGGCGCTGCGCAGCGTGTGATTGACAGCAGCCTGAGAGACTGCTCGGCTCTGATTGGTTGTTGTGTTTCGGGAGCGTTGGATTCTTACAAATGCCATAAGGAGCAGGAGGAGGAGCCAGAGGAGCATGATTATCTCTCTTATGTACGACTGCATGATTAAAGTGACAGTTTGAGTAAATATGACAAAAAGTTAGTTTTAATAATGTTACCTGCTGCAGCTTTAACGCTGCAGCTTCATCTTCATTTAAGGTTCTTTTTTTGTCTTTTAAAATTCATCTTTCGGTCTGATCTTGGTCCGTTACAGTCACGTCTTAATAACAGATTAGTGCTAATTACAAAGCATGTATAGCCAAAATAAGAATAAGACAAAAAATGTAAAGTAACATTAAATATACTGAATATACCTACCTTGTTTTGAGACTGCCACCTGGTCTCCGGATCCCATGAAATCTACTCAAGCTAAATTGAGAATTTGACTCAGAGCTCATGGTTCTGACTCACAAGGCACTGCTCTGAACGTTGGAGTATGGAGATCTTATCCTTGATGTGGAAAGCTGCCTCATTTGTCCGTCCCCAGCCGATTGCAAGCTGGCCAACACTCTCGACTCTACCTTCTTAATCCAGTGACACATCACATCCACTGCACCATCAAACACATCTGTAGAATCCAGCTACAGTCTCTGAGTCCCCTAATCTTCACATCACCTCTTGTTTGGACTGTTGCATTGGATCAAGGAGTACCCAGGAAAATCCTTACCAGGGTTTCTCACTTGCACCAACCCTGCAGCACATCACCCCAGCCCTCAGCCTCCTTCAACTGCTCCCAAGCCAGACTCAAAGGTGGAGGGCAACCTACCTCAATCTTGGGTTGAGAGAGAAAGAAAGTGAGTGAGAGACAGATGGAGAGATAGATTGAGAGTAGAACAGGAGAGAGTGAAACAGACAGCAACAACACTAACAATAATTATACCTCTTATAATAATAGACATATGACTAAAAGTAGAAATGAATTACTCTTAATAATTGTACAAATATGACTGATGGGAATAATAGTTGCAGTTGGAGTCAAGCTGGTCTATGGCAGCAAGCAATTCACAGCTACCTGTGAGCGAGCACAAAAACTTAAGGGAATATACAAAGTTAGTAAAATGCATTAAAGGGACATGAATGCATACAGACGGTAAGAGAGGAGGACACAGGAACAAAAGGAACAGTATGTAATGTGTTGAAAGGAATTTATCATAAAATGGCCACGATATGTCATCAGAGATTAAGGAAACATGCTACGTTAACATACTGGCTTCTCCGACAACAACGCTGCAGCCAGTATATTCTCCTCCTGAAGTCTCCGTTCTGGTGCGGAACGTCTGTGTGTGTTTTGGCCTGCGCGATCCCACCCACTGCCCATTTTGTCACCCCGGGTTACCAGATATGAAACAAAGTGGCACACAGTGACTCGCTTGTCATTGTCAAAGCACACGTCTTGCGCTCGAGTAGGTTCAGTGTCCACAACCTGGCAACCCGCGTGAGCTTGGTGTTGTACTGGAAGCGTAGCTCTGTTTGGGAATAGCTGAGTGTGGGTGGTGGAGCAAGTGAGTGAGGGAGACAGGAAACAAGTGTGTGCGTATGAGTTAGGAGAGTGAACGGGAATCAGAGCGGATCAGCGGAGAATGTTATTGGTAACTGAAAATAACCGAACGACTGTACAGTAAGGCTGTGTGTGTAATAAAGCCAACATACTCCTCAAGACTGAAGCCGCGCTCCCGTGTCATGGAGATAAAGTTTTCGCTGAAGTTCAGGAGCAGGACCACACCTCAATCACTCATTTCCTGTCATGTGCCTATATAAGCATCACCGCCTTTTTCACCTGTCCTTTCTCGTTTCTCGTGCACGCTACAGAACATCGAACTCGCTCAACGCAAACAAATTTTTACTTACCATGGATCATTCCCACGCGGACCTCATGTTCCTCAACCCGTCAGACGAAGAGCTCTTCAGCCCGGCCTACATCTGGGTGGGTCTGCCCTGGGTCAGACCGATAAGTCGACGAGAGTGCTTCCACCGGCTCTGCTGCGTCTCCGCTGCCGTCAGTCCGGAGCTGTGACGGCAGCAGAGACACAGGGCTTCTGTTTCTGCTGGAGCACTGCGCATCAGTTCAGCACAAAGCAGATCGAGCGAGGCAGGAAATCAGACACAGAAACCACATTAAAACATCTGGTTATTTTTTTAAATGATGTTGACGCCAGGGTTAGGCATTTCACTTAACTACATCAACAACATTGATTATGAAAAGTTTATCTGTTTATGAATAGGTTACTTACCCATGGTAGAAGCTGAAAAGATCTCAAAAAAGAGACAAATCCAAGCAAGTCCACCCTTCTTCAACTCCTTCAGTTGGGAACAATAACCTCACGTGTGTTTGGAATTGGTTTTATAGCACATATGTCATATTATCTCGCACGATCGCGTGTGATTCTGTTATTACCGCGGGAACTCCTTGGTCTCGCGGCTCCAGCTGTCCGGCGCTGCTGCTAGGTAGAGAACGAAGTCAAACCGCAGCACAGCTGTTACGCAACGGACAAGCAACCAGTGGAAGTCCGCGGTATCTGTCTATGTTACATATTGTTCCTTTAAGTCCCTGGCAGTCTAAGCCTATAGCAACATAAAAAGACTGAAGCTGTATAAGTATGTAGCAGCAAGGCGAGCCTGAGCCAGCCCTAACTACGCTTTACCACAAAGGAGTATTTGAAGTCTACTCCTAAAAGAAGAGAGGGTGTCTGCCTCCCAGACCTTGACTGGTAGATTGTTCCAGAGGAGGGGGGCCTGGTAATTGAAGGCCCCCAGAAAGAGAACCAGGAGGTTTAATTCCTGGCTGTTTAGTCTGGTCAAAAGGTCAAAAGGTCAGTCCAAAATATTCAGTCTTAAGAAGCCCGGGTTAGGAAAGAGCGAGGTTAATTTAGAATGCAGACGATGTCTTTGTGTAAGCATAAGTAACCTCAACTACCATCAATACCCGACTAAACAGACTTTACAACAATACAACTCGGTAACAAATCAAATCAATAACATTACAACACAGTAAACATTCCTGCTTAGCCGGTACTGTGAGTTATTCAAGTGTGGCAGGCAGAAGGGATGGGGAGAGCAGAGCTCCACAACGCCACCCAGGGGAATTTCACCCCGGGAATACACTTGTACTTCTAAACAGTTATTATGATCATTTTAAGGTACACAAGTTCAATAAACACACGGCTGGAGACGTGATTCCCATAAAAAATATAAACACTTTATTTTCTATTTTAAAAGACAATTATCTCTTTTAAAAAGGGCTGGAACAGGCAATTCAAAATGTGCACAAGTGGGGCAACAGAAATAAATCAGGGCTGGGGCTTACCACGGCGGCAGACACTACTCTCTCAAATAATCTGGGCCTCGAGAAGCTGGTTGATATGGGCCTTCACCTCCTCATATTCTGATGGGGGAACACGCCTATACCTCTGCCGCACGGGGACATCATCGACAAGAGGTATGTCATGAGAGAGAAGGTTCGTACACCCCAGGTCACCATCGTGGGCCGAAAACACTGAGCTGTACTTGCGCAACAAGGATTGACCTCCTTCTGCTCCTGTTCTGGCACTGCAGACAGATCCACAGACTCTATGTGATCTGGCACTACACTGGCCCTTGTTTGAGATGAAATCGTTGCCTGGGTGGGCCTCACCTCGGTGACTCCAGTAGGCAGACTAACCACCTGGGCACCTGACAAGAAACCGAAACTCCACTGAACACAACATCAATGGTTGGACATGACAACATTAAACCAGCAATCTCACCTTCCTGTGAGCCTGTGGACTCTGGCTTAGCTATGGCTCTGCAGCTCAGCAGGCTTAAATTTCCCAACTGAGAAGGAAAAGCATCAGCGGCCTGAGAAACAGAGCTAGCGCTAGCATGCAGGGGGACCTGTCCACCCCTGCAGTCTCTCGCATAGTGGCCTGGCCGCTGACACCTTAAAGTATATTAAAGTACCAGCCCGATGGTTGTTACCATGCGACCGGGAAGCCTGCACAGAAGCTAAGGCCTGTGTAAGCTGGCTGAGCTGCTCCTGTTGGTGTTTCAAGAGATCCATGACTTCGGTAAGCTTCGACCGCTGGGGAACAGTGCGTGGAGCCTCAAAAGAACTGTCCTGCACCTCATACTGAAGGCCATAAGCTGAGGGGAGGGAATGACTCCGCCCCCTAGACCCACCTGGGAGGCCCTCCCTCTCCCACCTGATAGCCTCACTGCGCACATTCAACAGAGTGGCAGTCGGCTGATGGCGGACATGTTGCTTCAACTCCCTGCGAAGAGAGCTATCAAGAACATGCCCTATAAATTGATCACGGAGAAGGACAGCTGCGTTTGGAACCCCCTCAGGGGCTCACTGCTTTACCTGCTCCATTAAAGCCATGAGTGCCAAGGAAAATTCCAGCAAGGTCTCACCTTCTTGCTGCTTCCTGGAGAAAAAGCTTTGCTGCAGGGTAACATAATACTGGGAGCAGCCATACAGCTCCCTCAAGATACCAAGGACCTGGGCTGGGTCACTACGCTCTGTATTACTGCGAAATTTTATCTCCTCCTTAGCCTCTCCCTCCACATGGTCAAAAATAAAGAGGGCCTGGTCAGAAGAACTAAGACAGCGGAAACGCATGCATGCCTCAACCTCCTCGATCCAGTCAGCTACGGCTATTCCGGTCCGGCCATTAAACATGGGGCACCCACGGTCTCTGGGTACCACAACTAACCTCTCAGTCACAGTAGCAGCATTACTGGCCATGGGGCGGGACCAGCTGGACCATGGGAACCTGAGGCCGCTCCGCCAGGGCCATCCCCGGAGGCAGCGTGCTCATGAAGCAGCGGCTCATTGTCTGCTTTAAGCTGCAACACAAGCTCTCTTAGGTGCTGTACCTCTTCCTCCATTATGACAATGACTTACCAGATCAGATGCTTACGAAACTGTTTGATGGCAATGAACTAAGACACCAGACGGACACTGCTGTTTTACTATAGAAACACACAAAACCACACAATCCGTCAGGCCACGGGAAAAACAAAAAAAGGAAATAACAGAAATAGAATAAGAAAATATCACGTCTTCGCCTTTTAACTGTTATCCTGCCGACAACGCCAGAATGTGGCAGGCAGACGTGATGGGGAGGGCAGAGCTCGGCAACGCCACCCAGGGGAATTTGAACCCCTGGAATATACTTGTTCTTCTAAGCAGTTATTACGATCATGATAAGGTACACAAGTTCAATAAACACAGGGCTGGAGACGTGATTCCCATAAAAAATATAAACACTTTATTTTTTATTTTAAAAGACAATTATCTCTTTTAAAAAGGGCTGGAACAGCAGTGTCCGTCTATGAGTGGCCAATTAAAGCCGGCGTCCTCCCACAGCTGCTGCCAGGGAGAATAGTTGTATAGGGGGTAAGCTGCGATGTGTGATGCAGGATGGAAGCCCGTATCTGTGCACCAGAGAAGAGTGTGTCACAACCTAACATCCATACATTTAATACAAGCCAGACAAGTGAGACAGCTTACCCCAAAGTCGCGCTGCGTCGGGCACACACCCATGGCCAAGCAGAGCGCAAATCCTACCGGTGCCAGCACCACCCCGCCGGCCACACCAACCACACTGTTCAGGGTTTGCTTGCCTCTTCCGCAGCACAACATTTTCCCCCTGCAGCCACACCAGCTGTGCTGCACGGAGGACAAGAAATCGAACAGCAACGTGTAACGATTAATCCCCATAAGGTACGTCAAGCAGGTGAAAATGTACAGCTTACCTCTATTTTCCTCACACATGCATTAAGGCAACGCCAAACTGCGCACAACTCTATGTCTGCCCATGCCAAACAATTCATCTGTCTCCGTCACACACGGACGCTGACTGTAAGGGCCGGTTTGGTGACGACACCTTTTTAAGGGCGCGCCCCGACCAACACCTTAAGTCCCTGGAGGTCTGGCGCAGCACCACACAGAGGCAAGGAGTGCCCCAAAGGCCCCCACTTTCACACCTACATGCTGATTGAATTTAACATTATGATTAAGGCCGATAGTGAGATATCTAAAGCTTAAGATTACACTGCTGGAGGTTTAACACTGTGTGGGACGATGATAATGATCTGTCTTTTTCAGTTGTACGAGGTTATTACATTATTATTATTATTACTATTAATATTATTATATTACAGCTAGTGTCTGACTTCATTCATTCATCCAATTTATCTTAAGAAATTGTCATCACAGATGTGTCAGTGGGTCGACTACTACTTGTGTACTTAGAAAAGGCTCTGTAAAACATTTATAGGTATCTCAACATAACACAAGTACACATGTTAATACAGGAACCATCACAGAGGAACAGATGACACACTGTATAGTTTATGAACTCCATGAGGGTCAAAGTCTTCTGTGAAAGACAAATAAAATAACATAAAACCTGTCGATCAGTTATTTTTAATGTGTGGTATTTGTTCTTTGAACTCTGAAATGTTATACAGAACTGATTTACAGGTGACAAAGCTCCGCCCCTCACACCATTCACCTGAGACAAACCAGGAAACAGTTTATTATTATTCTTCACTGAAGAGAGACACAAAGACTGAAAACAGACGATCTGATTCAGACTCACTAGTTTCTCTCATTAAGTTCAGCTACAGGAGAGAAAAGAGGAAAACTACATCACTGCTGCTCTAACCTGCTGACGCTGCGCACTCTGAAGGTGAGTTTGACTAAAAAGTAAACTTCAGAGACGTTAGAGGAGGGAGGGAGCCATGACTGACTTTCTGTCTGCTGTTTTCAGCTTCACTCAGAGACTAAATGGCTTCCAGATCAGAGGAGGATCTCTGCTGTCTGGTCTGTCAGGACGTCTTCAGAGATCCTGTTGTTCTGTCATGTAGCCACAGCTTCTGTAAAGACTGTCTGAAGAGCTGGTGGAGACAGAGACCAACACGAGAGTGTCCAGTTTGTAAGAAGAGATCTTCAAAGGAAGAACCACCACTTAGTCTGGCGTTAAAGAACCTGTGTGAGGCCTTCTTACTGGAGAGAGATCAGAGAGCTTCAGAGGCTCTCTGCAGTCTGCACTCTGAGAAACTTAAACTCTTCTGTCTGGACCATCAGCAGCCGGTGTGTCTCGTCTGCAGAGATTCAGAAAAACACACCAACCACAGAATCAGACCCATCGATGAAGCTGCTCGAGAACACAAGAAGAAACTTCAGGAAACTCTGGAGCCCTTAAAGGAGAAGTTAAAGGTTTTTAAACAAGTTAAAGTGAAGTTTGATCAAACAGCAGAACACATTCAGGTCCAGGCCCGACACACAGAGAGGCAGATTAAGGAGCAGTTTAAGAAGCTTCACCAGTTTCTAGAGGAGGAAGAGGAGGCCAGGATGTCTGCACTGAGGGAGGAAGAGGAGCAGAAGAGTCAGAGGATGAAGGAGAAGATGGAGGCTCTGAGCAGAGAGATAGCAGCTCTTTCAGACACAGTCAGAGCCACAGAGGAGGAGCAGAGAGCTGCAGACGTCTCATTCCTGCACAACTACAAGGCTGCAGTGGAAAGAGTCCAGCAGCGCCCCCTGCTGGAGGATCCACAGCTGCCCTCAGGAGCTCTGATAGATGTGGCCAAACACCTGGGCAACCTGAGCTTCAACATCTGGGACAAGATGAAGGACATGGTCTCCTACACTCCTGTGATTCTGGACCCAAACACTGTTCAACCTAACCTCGTCCTGTCTGAAGATCTGACCTGTGTGAGAGGAGGAGAGAGACAGCAGCTTCCTGATAATCCAGAGAGGTTTGATTCTTCCTACTCTGTCCTGGGCTCTGAGGGCTTTAACTCAGGGACTCACAGCTGGGAGGTCGAGGTTAGAGACAGTACAGACTGGTTACTGGGTGTGTTAGCAGAGTCTGTCCAGAGGAAGGGAGACATTTGGTCTAAAACATGGAGTATAGGATTCTATAATGGTAAATATTTGGCAGTCTCACCATCACCTCCAGGCACTGCTCTCTCAGTGAAGAAGCAGCTCCAGAGGATCAGAGTGAATCTGGACTGGAACAGAGGAGAGCTGTCGTTCTCTGATCCTGATACTAACACACACATACACACCTTCACACACACTTTCACTGAGAGGATGTTTCCATTCATTATTACTGCTGCTAAACTGAAGATATTACCTGAGAAGGTGTGTGTGACACAACAACAGGTCTGATTTACTCTTTATCTTTAGGATGGGAATGAGAACACAAAGTACTAAATCATTTAACATTTTTCAGAATAAATCTGTTCATCTGTTTATGATGTATATTTTTGTGACGAGTAATTCAGCAGTTACTTTCTCCTTTGTCTCAATGAGTACCAAACAGAGAGGTTAACACATTATCCATGTGGGAAAAGCACAGTCTGGATTTGTGTAGGAAGGACCTGGATGTGTAACGATGTTTTTGACTTCAGGACAGGTTTGATCAGGTTACATGAGAGAAAATAAAAGTTTTGGGTTGTGAAAAAGAGGCTGACGAAGTACTAATGAAGACTAAAGCATTCATGTTAACTTCCTGTGTTTTTTAATGTAACAGTAAATATGTAAAATCTTCTCCTCAGCCACAGTTGGACTGTTGCATCCTCATGTTGCATCATGTTGTTTTGCTCTGAGTCCAAAATGGCGGAGGGAAAGTTTACCTTTGGATTGGTGATGTCACATCTGGGGAACGAAAAGCTCCGTACTCATTTTAAGCCGGTCTGAATAGAGAGCATTATTTAAAGATGGCTGACGTTTGGTTTTATTTCTTCCTACATATGCATCCTACACATTCACAGTATGTACGAATTTTATGGATTCTGCAGCTTTATCTTTATTTGATGTTTCTTTTTATGACTTTGGTTTCTGCTTACAGAAGATAATTTTTCCTCGTTCTGTCGGAGCTCTTGGTACCTAACTTTGACAGCTCAGTGATCAATAATTATCACTGTTTAAAACACATCTATGGCTTAAATGAAAACATGACTTACATGTTAGTATACATTTTATAGAAAGCTTGTTGCTATGAGTATTAAATGATTGAATATAAAAATGGGTTTTGCTCTTTTAAATATTTTGTGACTTAAACAGCTTTAACATGAGTCATGTCAACCACCGAGCTGACTTTTGTAATTAGAGTGATGTTTAAAGGCTGCTCGTTTTGAAGTTGATCAGTTACAGACATGTCTCTTCTACCTAGTTTAAAATATCAGTAACAAGTCATGTCTCCAGTAGCCACGCCTTCTCCTTCACCCCGTTCTCTGTCAGGGAGGTGTGTAAGGCCTTAAAGGACCTTGACCCTAAAAATCGCCTGGCCCTGACAATCTTCCCCATTATTACTTAGATATTATAGCTGAACCAATATCGCATGTTTTTAATCTCTCCATTCAAAACAATGGTATCCCTGATGTCTGGACATCTGCCTTTGTTATCCCCATATTGAAAGGTGGTGATCCCACTGTGTTGGACAACTACAGAGCCATTTACAAAGGTAAGGTCCTCGGAAGGCTGGTAAAAGATCGAATGAAGGAATATCGGAGCCTGAAGCCCCACTGAGACTGTGACCACGTACAAATATCTGAGCATCACAACTGATGATAGCCTCTCTTTTAAATCTCATATAAATAATCTTTTAAAGACATCAAAACTAAAATTGGGTTCTGAGTCCAAAATGGCGGAGGGAAAGTTTACCTTCAGATTTGGTGATGTCACATCTGGGGAACGAAAAGCTCCGTACTCATTTTTAGCCAGTGTGTTTTTTCACCTTCCTCTCGGGGCCTCTGTAGGAACAGCTGATTATAATGTACAATAAAACAGTGTATAACACAGTAACAAAGATTCACATACAGTGCACTAAAAGTATGTGTACAAATGAGGAATACACATGAATGTAATTCTTTAAAACAGCTGCAGAACCAAATGTTTTAAAGAGCTTACACATTTTATTTTTTAATAAGTGATGAACTGTTTAAATAAAAGATTCAGCTGAACTTATCGCACAGTTTACAGTGTTCTCTGCTGCTGACTCAGTCCTGTTTACTGATCTTGGTGTGTGTGTGTGTGTGTGTGTGTGTGTGTGTGTGTGTGTGTGTGAGTGTGTGTGTGTGTGTGTGTGTGTGTGTGTGTGTGTGTGTGTGTGTGTGTGTGTAGTCACATACCAGTGCAAACACTCCTACTGTGTATCTCCGTATGTCCTAACTGTAAATGCATTGATTGTCGCTGTTTATAAAGCTTATCAAAGGTGATGATGTCATTCGGTAACGATTGATCGCTACGTCATTAATAACGTCCCTCGTGCACACGCGGCTCTCGTGCTGTGAGAACTGAATTGTGAGAGAAAATATTTAACTTTTGTGACTTCATGAAACAGACTGCTGATGAAGACAGACAGAGAGACAGACAGAGAGACAGACAGACAGAGGGGGCGGGGCCAGCAGCTCTGCAGAGAGCAGAGGTGCAGGTGTGTTGGGGGACTGAAGCAAAGCAAAGTGATCACATTAAAGTAGTTTGTGAATTAAAACGTGACTTAAGGTGAAGCAGAGAGAACAATTAAAGAGTGGAAGGAAGAAATCAGCATCTAGAAAGAGTTTAATCCAGACTGAGTAAGTCTACATGTGATGTGCTTCTCACACAAATCATTGATATATGAGATGATTGCCATGTTCTGCTTTCAGCATATGTTCTGAGCATGCAGTGCAAAATATCTCTTTAAGGTACATTTACAACAGGTAAAAAATGTGCGATTAATTTGTTATTAATCACGAGTTAACTTTGGACAACCATGTGATTAATCGCGATTAAATATTTTCATCGATTGACAGCCCTAGTTTAAATATTGATAACGTTTAAGTTACATTATCCATTATTAAAAGGAAGATTACATAATAAGATACAAAGATAGTCTTTGCAGTAAATGATCCCTCATTAGGTGAAAGACTGGGGAGAGACAGCTGCACTACAGTATATGGAGGTCTCCTCTTTGAGAGGTAGACATCTCTCAAGTCCCCACTTTGCAACTTCTTTAAAAAAAAATGTAATGCACATTTGAAGTAATGTTAAAGTACATTTTCAAACAGGAGTCCCCACTTGGTTAGTGTATCATGATAGTCCCCTGTTGGTATTAAAGACGTGTATTTCTCTCTCTCTCTGCCTGTGTGTGTGTGTGTGTGTGTGTGTGTGTGTGTGTGTGTGTGTGTGTGTGTCCCACAGGCTGCAGCACACAGCTTATATTTCAGGACACAACATGTATCAAACACAGAGTATCTCAAAATATCTCATTGAAAATAAAACAATGAACAATTTTATATTTTTAAATTGAGACGTTAGGATGGAATTTAACATGATGCAAGTTGCTGCAACTTTAAGAAAATGAATGGACTATAGATGTAAGTTAAATCTCAATCACCTTAACCAGCGTTGATTCAATTGATCGTTTTTCCCTGTTGGACGGTGAGAGTCGCAGTAAAAGCAGCTTCATGTGATTATCTTGCATCTTTCAACATCCACGTAAACTCCCTCTGCAGCTGCACTTGATGGTCTTTCCTCCTTTTCATTTCTTAATAAACATGTTCGATATGTCAAACTCTTACTGGCAAAACTTAAATAGTTGTTTCTAAAAGCAATATCAGTGGGAAAATCAATAAGGCTAGGGTTGAAAGTATAAGTTGTCTGAGCTAGCATGGTAGCAGGCTAACAACAGTTTAAAACAGTTATAAAAAATAGCAGAAAAATAAGCATCAGCTACAACTGTCATGTACTCAGGCCAGGAGCGTGCATGTGTTTATATTGTTCTGTCTTTTTCCCTGATTGCTTGGATCCAGGTGTGTTTAAATTTTAACATTAAAAGCTGAAAAAACTGAAAACTTCTTTCCCATCCAGACCACATTAGACCAGGTCCAGATAAAAAACCAGATGAAGTGAAAATGACCCTTTTTTCAGTTTTCACAAATAGAATAAAAGTTTTACAAATCTAAAACTGTGTTTTAACGAACCTCTGGAGTCTCCTTGTTAATCTAGTCCTGATTTGACAAGTCTAAGTATAGTGGTTTTTAATCTGGACCTGGACTAATGTAGTCTGGATGGGAAAAAAACAGGGAAATGGCCCTTTTTTCAGATTTCACAAATAAAATAAAGGTTTTGATGTTAATATGAAATAAAATCGCCAGAATTAAAGTGATCAGAATTTAGGACTGTATCAGAAAAAGACCATTTCTATTTATTCTCATTTCATCTTCCTCCTATTTGATAGTTTTTTCAGTGCATTTATTAGTTTGAAAATGACTGAACCACGCCATCTACAGGTGTTATGTCGCTTTCCAGGTGGACCAGGTAATTCAGAAGCTGTGAATCGGAAGCCAACTTCAGCCTCGTACCAGCTCAGCAGTAACTCACTGATGTTGAGCACATTTAGCCGTGAGAGCACAGGCACACAGAACTATCAGGAGAAAGTCTGACACGGTCACACTGCCTGGACACGTCACAGAGACATGTTCAGCCACACCGCCATGAAACAACGCTGAACAGCAGCCGCATTGAGAACAAGCTAACGTTAGCCCGACTGCTACACCAACGTAACACAGCGTCACAGTAACCGCAGAAATGAAGCTGGGGTAATTACCTGTGGAGCAGACCTGTCTAACTCACATCGCTTTTTGATCCTCTCAGCTCCCGTAGCTCTCTCCACCGCAGAAACGCCGCTCTGATGTTTAGTCTGTTTCATTTCTGTCTCGGTCCAACTCTTTCTCTTTAGCTTGCTCCTCCTCATGTCTCTTCTTCGCTGTAACGATCTTTGTAGTGTCAGCCTCGCTGGCAGTGGAGGGACGGGCAGTTTGTTCATTCCTGGTGGTTGTTTTTCAGGCTTTGTGGACACAAACCGGCTGACGCTGCGCACACTGAACAAACTGAGCTCGACCGCGTGAGCATGTGCGGAGGAGTGGCGCTGCGCAGCGTGTGATTGACAGCAGCCTGAGAGACTGCTCGGCTCTGATTGGTTGTTGTGTTTCGGGAGCGTTGGATTCTTACAAATGCCATAAGGAGCAGGAGGAGGAGCCAGAGGAACATGATTATCTCTCTTATGTACGACTGCATGATTAAAGTGACAGTTTGAGTAAATATGACAAAAAGTTAGTTTTAATAATGTCACCTGCTGCAGCTTTAACGCTGCAGCTTCATCTTCATTTAAGGTTCTTTTTGTGTCTTTTAAAATTCATCTTTCGGTCTGATCTTTGTCCGTTACAGTCACGTCTTAATAACAGATTAGTGCTAATTACAAAGCATGTATAGCCAAAATAAGAATAAGACAAAAAATGTAAAGTAACATTAAATATACTGAATATACCTACCTTGTTTTGAGACTGCCACCTGGTCCCATGAAATCTACTCAAGCTAAATTGAGAATTTGACTCAGAGCTCATGGTTCTGACTCACAAGGCACTGCTCTGAACGTTGGAGTATGGAGATCTTATCCTTGATGTGGAAAGCTGCCTCATTTGTCCGTCCCCAGCCGATTGCAAGCTGGCCAACACACTCGACTCTACCTTCTTAATCCAGTGACACATCACATCCACTGCACCATCAAACACATCTGTAGAATCCAGCTACAGTCTCTGAGTCCCCTAATCTTCACATCACCTCTTGTTTGGACTGTTGCATTGGATCAAGGAGTACCCAGGAAAATCCTTACCAGGGTTTCTCACTTGCACCAACCCTGCAGCACATCACCCCAGCCCTCAGCCTCCTTCAACTGCTCCCAAGCCAGACTCAAAGGTGGAGGGCAACCTACCTCAATCTTGGGTTGAGAGAGAAAGAAAGTGAGTGAGAGACAGATGGAGAGATAGATTGAGAGTAGAACAGGAGAGAGTGAAACAGACAGCAACAACACTAACAATAATTATACCTCTTATAATAATAGACATATGACTAAAAGTAGAAATGAATTACTTTAATAATTGTACAAATATGACTGATGGGAATAATAGTTGCAGTTGGAGTCAAGCTGGTCTATGGCAGCAAGCAATTCACAGCTACCTGTGAGCGAGCACAAAAACTTAAGGGAATATACAAAGTTAGTAAAATGCATTAAAGGGACATGAATGCATACAGACGGTAAGAGAGGAGGACACAGGAACAAAAGGAACAGTATGTAATGTGTTGAAAGGAATTTATCATAAAATGGCCACGATATGTCATCAGAGATTAAGGAAACATGCTACGTTAACATACTGGCTTCTCCGACAACAACGCTGCAGCCAGTATATTCTCCTCCTGAAGTCTCCGTTCTGGTGCGGAACGTCTGTGTGTGTTTTGGCCTGCGCGATCCCACCCACTGCCCATGTTGTCACCCCGGGTTACCAGATATGAAACAAAGTGGCACACAGTGACTCGCTTGTCATTGTCAAAGCACACGTCTTGCGCTCGAGTAGGTTCAGTGTCCACAACCTGGCAACCCGCGTGAGCTTGGTGTTGTACTGGAAGCGTAGCTCTGTTTGGGAATAGCTGAGTGTGGGTGGTGGAGCAAGTGAGTGAGGGAGACAGGAAACAAGTGTGTGCGTATGAGTTAGGAGAGTGAACGGGAATCAGAGCGGATCAGCGGAGAATGTTATTGGTAACTGAAAATAACCGAACGACTGTACAGTAAGGCTGTGTGTGTAATAAAGCCAACATACTCCTCAAGACTGAAGCCGCGCTCCCGTGTCATGGAGATAAAGTTTTCGCTGAAGTTCAGGAGCAGGACCACACCTCAATCACTCATTTCCTGTCATGTGCCTATATAAGCATCACCGCCTTTTTCACCTGTCCTTTCTCGTTTCTCGTGCACGCTACAGAACATCGAACTCGCTCAACGCAAACAAATTTTTACTTACCATGGATCATTCCCACGCGGACCTCATGTTCCTCAACCCGTCAGACGAAGAGCTCTTCAGCCCGGCCTACATCTGGGTGGGTCTGCCCTGGGTCAGACCGATAAGTCGACGAAAGTGCTTCCACCGGCTCTGCTGCGTCTCCGCTGCCGTCAGTCCGGAGCTGTGACGGCAGCAGAGACACGGGGCTTCTGTTTCTGCTGGAGCACTGCGCATCAGTTCAGCACAAAGCAGATCGAGCGAGGCAGGAAATCAGACACAGAAACCACATTAAAACATCTGGTTATTTTTTTAAATGATGTTGACGCCAGGGTTAGGCATTTCACTTAACTACATCAACAACATTGATTATGAAAAGTTTATCTGTTTATGAATAGGTTACTTACCCATGGTAGAAGCTGAAAAGATCTCAAAAAAGAGACAAATCCAAGCAAGTCCACCCTTCTTCAACTCCTTCAGTTGGGAACAATAACCTCACGTGTGTTTGGAATTGGTTTTATAGCACATATGTCATATTATCTCGCACGATCGCGTGTGATTCTGTTATTACCGCGGGAACTCCTTGGTCTCGCGGCTCCAGCTGTCCGGCGCTGCTGCTAGGTAGAGAACGAAGTCAAACCGCAGCACAGCTGTTACGCAACGGACAAGCAACCAGTGGAAGTCCGCGGTATCTGTCTATGTTACATATTGTTCCTTTAAGTCCCTGGCAGTCTAAGCCTATAGCAACATAAAAAGACTGAAGCTGTATAAGTATGTAGCAGCAAGGCGAGCCTGAGCCAGCCCTAACTACGCTTTACCACAAAGGAGTATTTGAAGTCTACTCCTAAAAGAAGAGAGGGTGTCTGCCTCCCGGACCTTGACTGGTAGATTGTTCCAGAGGAGGGGGGCCTGGTAATTGAAGGCTCTACCTCCAACACTACTCTGAGAGACTTTAGGTACCACAAGCAGGCCTGCATCCTGGGAGCACAATGTTCTAGAGGCTCAGGGCCAAGCAAAATGATGCCAGTTATTGGGACCAGACTATGCCTCTAAGTCAGGGAGGTATTAAAAATGGCTATTAAAAGAAATAAACAAATTAAAAATAATTATAATTATATAAATGATATGATTTAATCTACATTAAATCACCTCTGTATGGGGCACCACTTAACAAAGTTAAGAAAATAACCATCTAATTACCTCAGTCTCATAAACTATTCTAGACTATCAATATAGACTCTGATTAATAATTAACTTAATAACTATAACCCAATCATTGATAGCTAGTAGGTTGAAGGATTTGAAGTTCAAACGCAGAAGAGGTTGGCAGTATTCATTCCTCTGCAACATTAAATAGACAGCTTTTTATTTCACACAATTATTTATTTGAAAGACGAAACATGTAATCTAACTAATGCTAATATTTACGTGTGTGTGTGTGTGTGTGTGTGTGTGTGTGTGTGTGTGTGTCTGTGTGTGTGTCTGTGTCTGTGTGTGTGAGCAAGAGAGAGAGAGAGAGAGAGAGAGAGAGAGAGAGAGAGAGAAAAGGGCATGTCTGTTTCAGGACAGGCAGAGACCCAAATGTAGGTTGTGTCCATTAAGATATACCACATGGCTTCAGTGGCAAATAGGGAAGACAAAGAATGCTGTCCTTTGTCCCTACCAACTTACACTGAGCACATGGGACGGGTCGAGACCCAGAAAAAGAACCGGGAGGTTTAATTCCTGGCTGTTTAGTCTGGTCAAAAGGTCAAAAGGTCAGTCCAAAATATTGTCTGTGTGTAAGTCTTAAGAAGCCCGGGTTAGGAAAGAGCGAGGTTAATTTAGCATGCAGACGATGTCTTTGTCTAAGCATAAGTAACCTCAACTACCATCAATAGACTAAACAGACTTTACAACAATACAACTCGGTAACAAATCAAATCAATGACATTACAACACAGTAAACATTCCTGCTTAGCCGGTACTGTGAGTTATTCTAGTGTGGCAGTCAGAAGGGATGGGGAGAGCAGAGCTCCACAACGCCATCCAGGGGAATTTCACCCCGGGAATACACTTGTACTTCTGAACAGTTATTATGATCATTATAAGGTACACAAGTTCAATAAACACACGGCTGGAGACGTGATTCCCATAAAAAATATCCCCAAGGGACGAAGTGGTCATGAAAGAAACTTTCAGTAATAGTAGACACCATGGACCCAGTGTCCACCTGACAAGAAACCGAAACTCCACTGAACACAACATCAATGGTTGGACATGACGACATTAAACCAGCAATCTCACCTTCCTGTGAGCCTGTGGACTCTGGCTTAGCTATGGCTCTGCAGCTCAGCAGGCTTTAATTTCCCAGCTGAGAAGGAAAAGCATCAGCGGCCTGAGAAACAGAGCTAGCGCTAGCATGCAGGGGGACCTGTCCACCCCTGCAGTCTCTCGCAAAGTGGCCTGGCCGCTGACACCTTCTGCATATTAAAGTACCAGCCCGATGGTTGTTACCATGCGACCGGGAAGCCTGCACAGGAGCTAAGGCCTGTGTAAGCTGGCTGAGCTGCTCCTGTTGGCGTTTCAAGAGATCCATGACTTCGGTAAGCTTCGACCGCTGGGGAACAGTGCGTGGAGCCTCAAAAGAACTGTCCTGCACCCCATACTGAAGGCCATAAGCTGAGGGGAGGGGATGACTCCGCCCCCTAGACCCACCTGGGAGGCCCTCCCTCTCCCACCTGATAGCCTCACTGCGCACATTCAACAACAGAGTGGCAGCCACACCAGCTGTGCTGCACGGAGGACAAGAAATCAAACAGCAACGTGTAACGATTAATCCCCATAAGGTACGTCAAGCAGGTGAAAATGTATAGCTTACCTCTACTTTCCTCACGTACACATTAAGGCAACACCTTACTTAACACATACGGACGCTGACTGTGTGACTTTGGTGACGACACCTTTTTAAGGGCGCGCCCCGACCAACACCTTAAGTCCCGGGAGGACTGGCGCAGCACCACACAGAGGCAAGGAGTGCTGCAAAGGCCCCCACTTTCACACCTACATGCTGATTGAATTTAACATTATGATTAAGGCCGATAGTGAGATATCTAAAGCTTAAGATTACACTGCTGGAGGTTTAACACTGTGTGGGACGATGATAATGATCTGTCTTTTTCAGTTGTACGAGGTTATTACATTATTATTATTATTACTATTAATATTATTATATCACAGCTAGTGTCTGACTTCATTCATTCATCCAATTTATTTTAAGACATTCTCATCACAGATGTGTCAGTGGGTCGACTACTACTTGTGTACTTAGAAAAGGTTCTGTAAAACATTTATAGGTATCTCAACATAACACAAGTACACATGTTAATACAGGAACCATCACAGAGGAACAGATGACACACTGTATAGTTTATGAACTCCATGAGGGTCAAAGTCTTCTGTGAAAGACAAATAAAATAACATAAAACCTGTCGATCAGTTATTTTTAATGTGTGGTATTTGTTCTTTGAACTCTGAAATGTTATACAGAACTGATTTACAGGTGACAAAGCTCCGCCCCTCACACCATTCACCTGAGACAAACCAGGAAACAGTTTATTATTATTCTTCACTGAAGAGAGACACAAAGACTGAAAACAGACGATCTGATTCAGACTCACTAGTTTCTCTCATTAAGTTCAGCTACAGGAGAGAAAAGAGGAAAACTACATCACTGCTGCTCTAACCTGCTGACGCTGCGCACTCTGAAGGTGAGTTTGACTAAAAAGTAAACTTCAGAGACGTTAGAGGAGGGAGGGAGCCATGACTGACTTTCTGTCTGCTGTTTTCAGCTTCACTCAGAGACTAAATGGCTTCCAGATCAGAGGAGGATCTCTGCTGTCTGGTCTGTCAGGACGTCTTCAGAGATCCTGTTGTTCTGTCATGTAGCCACAGCTTCTGTAAAGACTGTCTGAAGAGCTGGTGGAGACAGAGACCAAGACGAGAGTGTCCAGTTTGTAAGAAGAGATCTTCAAAGGAAGAACCACCACTTAGTCTGGCGTTAAAGAACCTGTGTGAGGCCTTCTTACTGGAGAGAGATCAGAGAGCTTCAGAGGCTCTCTGCAGTCTGCACTCTGAGAAACTTAAACTCTTCTGTCTGGACCATCAGCAGCCGGTGTGTGTCGTCTGCAGAGATTCAGAAAAACACACCAACCACAGAATCAGACCCATCGATGAAGCTGCTCGAGAACACAAGAAGAAACTTCAGGAAACTCTGGAGCCCTTAAAGGAGAAGTTAAAGGTTTTTAAACAAGTTAAAGTGAAGTTTGATCAAACAGCAGAACACATTCAGGTCCAGGCCCGACACACAGAGAGGCAGATTAAGGAGCAGTTTAAGAAGCTTCACCAGTTTCTAGAGGAGGAAGAGGAGGCCAGGATGTCTGCACTGAGGGAGGAAGAGGAGCAGAAGAGTCAGAGGATGAAGGAGAAGATGGAGGCTCTGAGCAGAGAGATAGCAGCTCTTTCAGACACAGTCAGAGCCACAGAGGAGGAGCAGAGAGCTGCAGACGTCTCATTCCTGCACAACTACAAGGCTGCAGTGGAAAGAGTCCAGCAGCGCCCCCTGCTGGAGGATCCACAGCTGCCCTCAGGAGCTCTGATAGATGAGGCCAAACACCTGGGCAACCTGAGCTTCAACATCTGGGACAAGATGAAGCACATGGTCTCCTACACTCCTGTGATTCTGGACCCAAACACTGTTCAACCTAACCTCATCCTGTCTGAAGATCTGACCTGTGTGAGAGGAGGAGAGAGACAGCAGCTTCCTGATAATCCAGAGAGGTTTGATTCTTCCTACTCTGTCCTGGGCTCTGAGGGCTTTAACTCAGGGACTCACAGCTGGGAGGTCGAGGTTAGAGAGAGTACAGACTGGTTTCTGGGTGTGTTAGCAGAGTCTGTCCAGAGGAAGGGAGACATTTGGTCTAAAACATGGAGTATAGGATTCTATAATGGTAAATATTTGGCAGTCTCACCATCACCTCCAGGCACTGCTCTCTCAGTGAAGAAGCAGCTCCAGAGGATCAGAGTGAATCTGGACTGGAACAAAAGAAAGCTGTCGTTCTCTGATCCTGATACTAACACACACATACACACCTTCACACACACTTTCACTGAGAGGATGTTTCCATTCATTAATACTGCTGCTAAACTGAAGATATTACCTGAGAAGGTGTGTGTGACACAACAACAGGTCTGATTTACTCTTTATCTTTAGGATGGGAATGAGAACACAAAGTACTAAATCATTTAACATTTTTCAGTATAAATCTGTTCATCTGTTTATGATGTATATTTTTGTGACGAGTAATTCAGCAGTTACTTTCTCCTTTGTCTCAATGAGTACCAAACAGAGAGGTTAACACATTATCCATGTGGGAAAAGCACAGTCTGGATTTGTGTAGGAAGGACCTGGATGTGTAACGATGTTTTTGACTTCAGGACAGGTTTGATCAGGTTACATGAGAGAAAATAAAAGTTTTGGGTTGTGAAAAAGAGGCTGACGAAGTACTAATGAAGACTAAAGCATTCATGTTAACTTCCTGTGTTTTTTAATGTAACAGTAAATATGTAAAATCTTCTCCTCAGCCACAGTTGGACTGTTGCATCCTCATGTTGCATCATGTTGTTTTGCTCTGAGTCCAAAATGGCGGAGGGAAAGTTTACCTTTGGATTGGTGATGTCACATCTGGGGAACGAAAAGCTCCGTACTCATTTTAAGCCGGTCTGAATAGAGAGCATTATTTAAAGATGGCTGACGTTTGGTTTTATTTCTTCCTACATATGCATCCTACACATTCACAGTATGTACGAATTTTATGGATTCTGCAGCTTTATCTTTATTTGATGTTTCTTTTTATGACTTTGGTTTCTGCTTACAGAAGATAATTTTTCCTCGTTCTGTCGGAGCTCTTGGTACCTAACTTTGACAGCTCAGTGATCAATAATTATCACTGTTTAAAACACATCTATGGCTTAAATGAAAACATGACTTACATGTTAGTATACATTTTATAGAAAGCTTGTTGCTATGAGTATTAAATGATTGAATATAAAAATGGGTTTTGCTCTTTTAAATATTTTGTGACTTAAACAGCTTTAACATGAGTCATGTCAACCACCGAGCTGACTTTTGTAATTAGAGTGATGTTTAAAGGCTGCTCGTTTTGAAGTTGATCAGTTACAGACATGTCTCTTCTACCTAGTTTAAAATATCAGTAACAAGTCATGTCTCCAGTAGCCACGCCTTCTCCTTCACCCCGTTCTCTGTCAGGGAGGTGTGTAAGGCCTTAAAGGACCTTGACCCTAAAAATCGCCTGGCCCTGACAATCTTCCCCATTATTACTTAGATATTATAGCTGAACCAATATCGCATGTTTTTAATCTCTCCATTCAAAACAATGGTATCCCTGATGTCTGGACATCTGCCTTTGTTATCCCCATATTGAAAGGTGGTGATCCCACTGTGTTGGACAACTACAGAGCCATTTACAAAAGTAAGGTCCTCGGAAGGCTGGTAAAAGATCGAATGAAGGAATATCGGAGCCTGAAGCCCCACTGAGACTGTGACCACGTACAAATATCTGAGCATCACAACTGATGATAGCCTCTCTTTTAAATCTCATATAAATAATCTTTTAAAGACATCAAAACTAAAATTGGGTTCTGAGTCCAAAATGGCGGAGGGAAAGTTTACCTTCAGATTTGGTGATGTCACATCTGGGGAACGAAAAGGTCCGTACTCATTTTTAGCCAGTGTGTTTTTTCACCTTCCTCTCGGGGCCTCTGTAGGAACAGCTGATTATAATGTACAATAAAACAGTGTATAACACAGTAACAAAGATTCACATACAGTGCACTAAAAGTATGTGTACAAATGAGGAATACACATGAATGTAATTCTTTAAAACAGCTGCAGAACCAAATGTTTTAAAGAGCTTACACATTTTATTTTTTAATAAGTGATGAACTGTTTAAATAAAAGATTCAGCTGAACTTATCGCACAGTTTACAGTGTTCTCTGCTGCTGACTCAGTCCTGTTTACTGATCTTGGTGTGTGAGTGTGTGTGTGTGTGTGAGTGTGTGTGTGTGTGTGTGTGTGTTTCCCTCAGGCTGCAGCACACAGCTTATATTTCAGCACACAACATGCATCAAACACAGAGGACCTCAAAATGTCTCGTTGAAAATAAAACACATGAACAATTCTACATTTATAACTTCAGATGTGGAGTGGATGTGGGCGGAGTTTAACGCAGACTTTAAAGACCTGGACTCTGTGGTGGTGGGGTGTGGTTTAGGCTCACCTGCAGGAGAAATATGTGTGAGAGGCTGGTGGACCGGTGCCAGAGTTCATTGGCACAGGCGTTATCTGTTGGCTGAATGCTCTCCTTTTTCCATGTAGTAGTTTGCTGGACCAGAGGGCGATCTCACACACACACACACACACACACACACGCACGCACGCACGCACGCATGCACACACACACACACACAGCTAAAGGAGCAGGAGTGTGCTCCATGCTGAAGGAGCATTTTTGTGTTGGACAGTGTGCTGATGGGTTAGATGGTTAAAGAAAGTTCATGTTATTAAAGAATAAAGAGACATAAACCAACATTAGAGGTATAATAATTATAGAAATATAAAATATAGACATTTAAAAGTATAATATAAATCATCTCTTCTGGGCCTCTATACATGTGTGTAGGTGAGTGTGTGTGCAGACCCTTGTGAGACCCTTCCCTCTGCATCTATTCTGTTGTTTTGCTTTGCACGGGACGTTTTCAGGAGGGGCGCTGTCGTGGTTCCCTGAGCCAATCACAGCGTACAGGTGAGTGTGGGCGTGGTTCAAATTAGCAACTGAGGCCATTCAGACCGGCGAACATGGCGAGAGAGCGATGCAGAGTTGGCCTTCTTTCTGTTGGACAGGTAGGTGCCTCAAACCGGGTAGGACAAGCTAACCGGTGGGTAGCATGCTAGCGCAATGGTAACCAGCGGTTAGCATGGTAGCACAAAGGTAAACAGCGGTTAGCATGCTAGTGCAATGGTAACCAGTGGTTAGCATGCTAGTGCAATGGTAACCAGTGGTTAGCATGCCGGTGCAAAGGTAAGCGGGATGCTGTCGTTGTTAGCTCGGCGTGTTCTTGCACGAGAGTGAGAGTGAGCTTCTGGTGACGACGAGCCCAGGAGGAGGGGCCCAGAATGTGTTGTTGAGAAAATACAAGAAAAAATCCTCCTTATTATACCTTTAAAGGGTTAGATTTTACATGTATTCATCAAACATAACTTTTGATTGCCAATGTGTGAAGGGACAGTAGAGGAGCTGATAAATTGAGACCGTCCCAACTTCCTCCATTGCCTCTAACAGCCTGTGGGCAGATTTTTATGTAAAGCACTCGGAAACAAGAGGATGTGACGTATCTGCATGCTCGCGAGTGCCTCTGCCGAGAGCTCATTCTCCACCACTACAGTCAACAGTGAGCAACACAAGACAACGCAGGCTGTGAAATGGAGACAGCCCCCACAACATCACCAACACAAAGTACACACAAGAATAAATAAACATAAACGTTTTATCTGGTGAAGCCCGTCTGCTTGTGATGATTTGCTGGTTCGCCGGCGTAATTTGCCGTTTGGTCACAAAGCACAATGCTGGAGTCATGCAGTGTAGAAAAGTTAGAGCTAGTTGGCTAACAACCATACTATCCGAGTGTGTATGTCAGTGTTGTCAGTCTAGCTTGACAAATAACTTCTCCAGCTAACGTGATACTAACTGAGGTATGATGACAAACAGTGTTGATTTTGGACAACATGATGCCGGTCAGTGAACACGTCTCTTCAGTGAAAAATAAACAGAGCCGGTGAGTTCAGAGACTGAGCATGCTCAGTTTGTGTGTCTTCGGCAAAAACCCTGGATGCTTGTTCCTGCGTGTGAGTGTCCGCACGAGCGCGTACAAGAAGGTCGACTGCAGTTCCCTGAACGGCCGTCCGTTACTAGGAATGAGGATTTTCAGGGTGAGCCAATGCAGAGGCTTTACAACAGGCGTGATGTGTGCTCTCTCTCTGGCCTTTGTCACCATTTGCGCTGTAAGTGCCGTTGCATAATATCCTATTTTCATGATAATTAATTAATAATTGATTCACAATTGATCTGACCATAATTTCATGCAATAAATAAATTAATAGATGAAAACATAATTAATTGATTTCATGTCAAGTTAAAATTTAAATCTGATGTGGTTACTTTTGTTTGTGTCATACAGTAGGGGAAAATAGTGATGTACAAATTAAAAGGGTTGTAGTCACTAGTGCATTGGTCCGTTGTTTATATGTCTGTGTAGGAACTAAAGTTTTCTCTGTTACCACTACGACCTAATTAGTAGATGCACTGGACAATGAAAACGTGAGGCTCTGCTACACTGAAATCAACGTCACATTTATCTGCATCTGAAGCCAAAGCAGACGGTCAAAAGGACTTTGAGAAATATTAAGGATTCTTCTTTTAAAGTGTCATTTTCGTGTGCTGTATAATTTGATGATGCGTTTGTATTACGGTGTGAGTGAGGTGTGATGACACGACAAAAGTGGATTAATCAAAGAAAACATGCCCAGGAAATGAACGTCCGTTTTAAAGAACCGACCTGTGTCTGTGTGTGCTGAAGAGAGCTGCAGGTGCAGCTGAGTTTTGGAGCAGCAGTAGTTGTGAAATATTCTTTTAAGGAAATTAGAGCATTACAGTAATCGATCCTGCAGGTAATGAAAGCGTGAACAAGTGTCTCTGCATTAAGAGAGAAACGGACGTACTCAATGTTCTTTAAATGATAAAAAACCCTTTTAGTGACGTCCCTGATGTGTGGCTCAAAGCTGAGGTCTGGGTCAAATATCACACCTAGATATTTCACCTGCTGACACGGATTAAAAGCCAGTGCTTGTAGTTTTATGTTCAGTTTCTCTCTCTGAGCTCCACCACCAATGACTAAGACCTGAGTTTTGTCCTGGTTGAGCTGTAAAAGTTTCTCTGCCGTCCATGACTTAATATCTAAAGTACAATTAAAAAGGGCGTCAATTGGTCCTGGGTCATCAGGAGACTGTAGAGCTGTGTGTCACCAGCGTAGCTCCTGATGACATTTCCAAGAGGTAGCATATAAATGAAATTGCAACATTGTAACATACAAATGTTAAAAAGTGTAGGACCTAAAATAGAACCCTGGGGAACTCCAGAGTTAATTTCATGAACTTTGGACGAGCATTCACCAATAGTCACGTAAAGTTTTAACCAGAACGGAGGGCATTTTTTGGCAATGTTTGAACTGAGGTCGTTCATAATTCTAACGAGTGCAGTCTCTGTGCTGTCATTTTTCCTCAAACCGGATTGATACATTTCCCGATGTCTTTCATACAATTCATAAAATCATTAGACTGAAACTTTTTCTAACTGTTTTCTTAAGCCAGAGACATACTTGCTTTTAACTACGATGGCATCAGCACGTTCCCTGTGTCTGTGTGTAGAGGCAGAGGGGGTGTGACAGGGTCGACACAGCAGCAGGGACAACAACGGCAGAAAGTTCTGAAGACAAGCTGATAGACCGAGTCCTCAATGATCCACATGTGTACGATATTCGTTGCCGCTGCACAGAGACAAACATGCTGTCAAACAGCTGCAGACAGATAAGTTCTGTTTCAGAAGTCGACGTGGAAACCTGCAAAACTAAACGGGAACAAGTCCGGGAGCGTTACGTCCGTGCACGGAGGAACATGTTGGAGAGACGGAGCGGGGACGGAGCAGACGGTGTGTTCTGTCCACTGAATGCACAAAAGCTGTTTCTGCTGTGATCTCAGAGTGAACATCACAGTAACCTCCTCGAGTGTCTCCATGTCTGTTGTTTACATTTCGCACATATGGTAGTTGCATGCGGCCTGAGCTCTCTGGTGTGCCCTCTTGAGGTATCCTCCAGTAACACGCGTAGTGCATAGGCAAGTATGTGAGCAGTTACGTTCATGATGCAGACGGTTGTGTACGTGAACGCTAGGCCAAGCAGCAAGTATATCTCCGACTGTAAAAACAGCAGATTGGATACTGGTCTGTAGTTATCCAGTACTGATGCATCCAGACTGTTCTTCTTCAGAAGAGGTTTTACTACAGCAGTCTTAAAAGAAATGAAGAAGACACCGATCAGAAGAGAACAATTCACAATGTTATGAAGGTGGAGATTAAAACATTCATAAAATCTTTTAAAGAAGGATGTGGGTATGGGATCTAAAAGGCAGGTCGCTGGTCTCAGTTGGGAAATGACTTTGCCGAGCATTTTAGCATCAACCAGGACAAACTTCTCCAGTGTTTCCTCATTTAAAAAAAAAGGTTCTTGGGTGTTAAAATTCATGAGCTGATATCGGAATAATTTTGATCTGATAAAATCTATTTTACTTCTGAAGTGGACCACAAAGTCTTCACATGCAGAGTTTGTAGACAGATTGCACGCTTAGTTAAAAACAGGGTTAGTTAAAAGGAAAAAGGAGCCTTTCTTTCTTGCTTAATGGCCTTATTATAGATACATTGGTAATTAATTGTCAATTTTTTCTTTTGCCAACTTCTTTCAGCTACACGACAGTTTCTTTAAATGGATGATTTCTGTGTTTTTCCAAGGAGCTGGATTCGTTGTTGTTTTTTTCGATATCAACGGCTCCACTGCGTCAATTTTGACCGAAGTTTACTTTTAAAACTGTCTACATTAAAATCCCAGGAAGAGGGGAACATCTCTGAAGGAGTATCATGTAAAATATTGATAAAATTTACAGCCACATCAGTTGTGAGATAGTGTTTCCTGAGAGTACGCTCTGGGATTATTCACAGTAAGGTCAGACAAGCCCACATCAGCCACAGAGGAGATATTAGCTGACCGGCTTTAAGTTAAAACCAGGTCTAAATAATGGCCTTTGTTGTGGGTGGGCTGGGAAACACGTTGGATAAAATTCATACAGTAAAAGATCTGAAAAGAGTCTGATTGTCCACATGCACATTAAAATCTCCTAAAATAATAATTCTGTTTGGAGTGAATAATTGAGAGAAGTTCTGAAAATTCTGAGATAAAAGAGGCACATCTTTTGGGTGTTCTGTAAACAGTCAAACAAAGTGTGAAAGGACTGCGAAAAACTAAAGAGTGATATTCAAAAGACCAAATAAAGTGAGGCTGAGCAGCCTGCTGAAACGCCACATTCCTCAGGTAAAGGTGGGGCCGGAGAGGTAAACAGAAGTCTGAAACTGTTTGGCGGTGTTAAAAAGGTGGAGGAAGACCCGCTTCAGAAGTTCGCACTGTTGTTAAGGGATGTCGTTAGTACCAGTGAGAATAATAATTCTGTCAGCCTCCGGATGAGATGATTTCATGATGTCCAAATCAGTGGCACCGGGAAACGACCGCGTGAGAGCCCCTTTTACTGGCACGCTCATAACAATACAGTCCCCGACGATCATTGTAGATGGAGGAGTTGTCTGGTGGTGAGGGGGGCATACAGCCGTTTCCATGGTAACGTGTCATGTTTGTGGAGACCAAGATGGACTTGTCTACTGGCTCTTTGGGTGTTTTACCGAGCGGACTGGGGCAGCCTCCAGGTGGCGGTGGAAATTCGTGTTCGTCCAGAATATTCGAGTGCACAGGGAGGTGGACGATGAGGTGACAACTTTTTTCTGGTCTTTTCTGGTTGTTCCTTTAGACTACGGACCACGGCACCTGCATCGGAGTAGAACTGACCGGTTTCCTCAGCTTGGCTCCCTGGAGAAGCCAGCAGTCCTGGGATTGTGGAGTCTTCGGCTGGGCTGGCGGCAGCGGCATCCGTTGTGACCACGGAGTCGATGAACTGCTTGTCCTCCCTGATCTGGTACAGATTGGAGATCTGTCCTTGAAGTTCGCTGATGGTTTGCGTTCAAGTGGATGCAGCCGTCGCACCCAGACGGAGAGGTGAGTGGCGGCATGTTGGGGTGGGATAGGCTGGGGAGCAGAGAAAGACAGGAGGCCAGTACACGGGCTACAGTTACTTAAGTAGGCATTGTTGTTGCTGTTGTTGTGACTAGTTGTGCGGCAGCTCAGCTGCTGATTGGGAGGTCTTACACAGTTACATGCAGGGGCTCCAACCTGGAGCCCACAGTGTTGGTATGGCTCAAACACAAAGATCTCACAGGACAGGAAAGTCATAGGACAGCGAGACTTACCCACACGGGTCCATCAAGTGGACCCGCTGCGGTAATGAGGCTTCGGTTGACAGCTGAATTTGTCTTGGAGGTGTATCAGCAGTCCCAGTTAGCTAGCTCCCATGCTAGCTCAAAACAACTACAAACAGGCGGGTAATGCTAGCCTCAGTACGCTGTCCGGACTGGCGAACGTAAAAGTAAAATCCGAGTGGGTCATCGCTTCAACAATTACAGAAGGTAAAACATGCAGATAAAAACAGCCAGGATCTAGAGGTGCAGCGTAAAATGGGACTTAGCAGTGAGATAAAAACTAGGTACAATGTCAAAATAAGACTTAGCTCCCCGACAAGCACTCACTTTTTTTAACTTCTTTTAAGAAATTGCCATCCTAGATCTGTCAATGCGTCGACTACTACGTGTGTCCTAAAATATTAAGTTATAACTATGATTAACTCTAAAAACATTAATTCATAATAAATTAGAATACATTGTCTGTTAAACTAGAATCCGTATTTTGTGTTATCTCAATATAACACAAGTACACATCTACTATAATATTTTATAAGCTCCATGAGGATCAAAGTCTTCTGTGCAAAACATATAAAATAACACAAGACCTGTTGATCAGTTATTTCAAAGGTCTTCTTAGACTCTGAAATGTAATAAAGAACCTAGTTGCGAGTGACAAAGCTCCGCCCCTCACATCATTCACCTGAGACAAACCAAGAAACAGCTTATTATTATTCTTCACTGAAAAGAGACACAAGGACTGAAAAACTGATGATCGCTGCTGCTTCAACCTGCTGACAGTCTGCTCACTGACGGTGAGTTTGACTAAAAACAGGACTCAGAGTGAAAAGTACACATCAGAGACGTTAGAGGAGGGAGGGAGCCATGACTGACTTTCTGTCTGCTGTTTTCAGCTTCACTCAGAGACTAAATGGCTTCCAGATCAGAGGAGGATCTCTGCTGTCTGGTCTGTCAGGACGTCTTCAGAGATCCTGTTGTTCTGTCATGTAGCCACAGCTTCTGTAAAGACTGTCTGAAGAGCTGGTGGAGACAGAGACCAACACGAGAGTGTCCAGTTTGTAAGAGAAGATCTTCAAAAGATGAACCACCTCGTAACCTGGCGTTAAAGAACCTGTGTGAGGCCTTCTTACTGGAGAGAGATCAGAGAGCTTCAGAGGCTCTCTGCAGTCTGCACTCTGAGAAACTTAAACTCTTCTGTCTGGACCATCAGCAGCCGGTGTGTCTCGTCTGCAGAGATTCAGAAAAACACACCAACCACAGATTCAGACCCATCGATGAAGCTGCTCGAGAACACAAGAAGAACCTTCAGGAAACTCTGGAGCCCTTAAAGGAGAAGTTAAAGGTTTTTAAACAAGTTCAAGTGAAGTTTGATCAAACAGCAGAACACATTCAGGTCCAGGCCCGACACACAGAGAGGCAGATTAAGGAGCAGTTTAAGAAGCTTCACCAGTTTCTAGAGGAGGAAGAGGAGGCCAGGATGTCTGCACTGAGGGAGGAAGAGGAGCAGAAGAGTCAGAGGATGAAGGAGAAGATGGAGGCTCTGAGCAGAGAGATAGCAGCTCTTTCAGACACAGTCAGAGCCACAGAGGAGGAGCTGAGAGCTGCAGACGTCTCATTCCTGCACAACTACAAGGCTGCAGTGGAAAGAGTCCAGCAGCGCCCCCTGCTGGAGGATCCACAGCTGCCCTCAGGAGCTCTGATAGATGTGGCCAAACACCTGGGCAACCTGAGCTTCAACATCTGGGACAAGATGAAGGACATGGTCTCCTACACTCCTGTGATTCTGGACCCAAACACTGTTCAACCTAACCTCATCCTGTCTGAAGATCTGACCTGTGTGAGCGTAGGAGAGGAGCAGCAGCTTCCTGATAATCCAGAGAGGATTGATTCTTCCTGGTCTGTCCTGGGCTCTGAGGGCTTTAACTCAGGGACTCACAGCTGGGAGGTCGAGGTTGGAGACAGTACAGACTGGAGAGTTGGGGTGTCAAAGTCTGTCCAGAGAATAAGAGACATGGACTCTGGATTCTGGGGAATAGAGTCCTTATCAATAGAGTACAAAGCATGCTCACCATCATCTCCACACACTGCTCTCTCAGTGAAGAAGCAGCTCCAGAGGATCAGAGTGAATCTGGACTGGAACAGAGGAGAGCTGTCGTTCTCTGATCCTGATACTAACACACACATACACACCTTCACACACACTTTCACTGAGAGGATGTTTCCATTCCTTTGTGCTGCTGATAAAATGAAGATATTACCTGAGAAGGTGTGTGTGAAACAACAGCAGGTCTGATTTAGTCTTAATCTTTAGGATGGTGATGATACACAAAGAACAAAGTCATTTCACTTTTTCAAACATAAAGCTGTACATTAGTCTATTTTTCTGTGTTTATGACTTCAGAACTGGTGTGATTTTATTTCTATGAATATTTGTCTATATTATTTGTCTATAGAGGCTGACGTGCACCACTCCCCTTTGTACTAATGAAGACCAAATCATTCATGTTTACTTCCTGTGTTTTTTAACTTAAACAGTAAATATGTAAAATCTTCTCCTCAGCCACAGTTTTAGTTTAGTTAGTTAGTTTAGTTTGAGTCTACGTATTCACAGTATGTATGTGTATTATGTGTATTGTATTTTATTTGATGTGTCTTGGATTCTGCAGCTTCATCTTTATTTGAGATTTCTTTTTAATGACTTTAGTTTCAGCTTAAAGAAGATTATTTTCCCTCTTTCTATCAGAGCTCTTGGTACCTACCTTTGACAGCCTAATAGAAGATTATCACTGTTTAAAACACATCTATGGCCTAAATGAAAACGTGACTTAAATGTTCGATAACACTAAATAGACAGCTTGTTGCTGTAAACATTAAATCATTTAATGTAACAATGGGTTTTACTCTATACATTTATAAATATTGTGACTCACTCACTTTAAAATGAGTATCATCAACCTCAGAGCTGATTTTTCTGTTATTTGATCAATTTTTTTTGTCTTGACTTACGCGTGTTTGAAGGCCACTGGTTTTGAAGTTCCTCATTTACAGACATGTCTTTTGTATGTAGTTTAAAATGATTAAAATAATCTTACTTAGAAGAAAATAAATAGTCCATTTATACTTAAAACGAGACCAACGAGATCTTTAATCTAAAATGATATTATGTGCCTTGGTAAGATCTGCAGTTTTTTCTGTTACACTAAAGAAGAAAAACAAACAACTACGTCCACAAAAAACTTCTCTTGAGTCATAAACACACGAGAGAAAAGTATTTAAAACAGAATAAGTCAATTAATTAAAGTGTTCACCTTCCTCTCGGGGCCTCCATATGAACAGCACATTATAGTATACAATAAAACAGTGTATAGCACAGTAACAAAGGTTAATATACAGTGCATTAAAAATATGTGTACAAATGAGGAATACACATGAATGTAATCCTTTAAAACAGCTGCAGAACCAGATGTTTTAAATAGCTTACACATGTACTTTATTTAATGATTGATGAACTAAACTGTGTTTAAATAAAAGATTCAGTTGACTTTGAACTTAATGTTCTGCTGATGTCTTGTTTTCCTGTTTTATGCTGTAAAGTTTTTAAATTATGTTATAAATGAAAGTGGCGTCATATTGTTGTTGGTTGTCTGCTGATGTTTTTAAAGTAATGTACGTTTATATTTGTAAAGGTAAGGGAGAGTGTAAGATAAAGACAGATTTCTTTGAAGCGTGATGTGAAATTCTCTCCTGGAAATTTAAGAGGCTATGAGATGTAAACTTTACAATTCAATAACCGCTCAGGCGTTTATGAGCTTCAATCATTAAACTCAACCTGCCGTCATGTGGGACTGACATCCGTACGAGAGAGGCCTTTCATTCTTTTTGTTCAAAACTCTTGATCATCCGAGCTCGAAAGTTAAAGGTTTGTAGAAACAACATAGAAAGCAAAGTTGTCTTACCTCCAACAAAACTCTTAAATACCACATAGAGGGGGTCATACAGTATCTGTGTTCAAATGTGTCTCCATCAGGTCACCTCAGCTGCTGTCATGAGACCAGGCCACGTGTTTGTTGTATGACAGGTTTGGACAAATAAAGCTGAACAGAAACAACCACACACACACACACACACACACACACACACACAGACAGACTAAGGTCAGAAATAAACATCCAAAAGGTGAATTCCTACAAACAACAGGACCACAATAATGACCGCCATCAATTTAACTGAAACAAAAAACCAACATGTAAACTTTTACAATGCTGACATAAACAACATCATCTGTATGTGTGTGTGTGTCTGTGTGTGTGTGTGTGTGTCCACTTAGTCAGTGTATCTAGATAGTCCCCTGTTAGTATTAAAGACGTGTATGTGTGTGTGTACATACTTGCATACCTATCTAAAAGTGGACTTGGGCGATGTTACACACTCACCAACAGAGGACTTCATGTCCAACAGGGGACATGTTGCTCTCCCCTCTTGGTCATGCTTTAAACAAGCGGCATTTATACAGTCTATGGATAATAACCGCTAGCTACGCTGAGGAGCATATAGCCTGGCTTCATAGCCGTAGCTGGCTGATTCATGCGGCCCGCCCATAGTCCTCAGCCATAGGCTGTAGCTCGGTCGCGCTCCGCCTCTTTGCCTCCTAAATTAGCGCGTTGACGCAGGTTTTTCTGACCCGGGCAGACCTGCTAATAAATGCAGATTGTCTCTTTTCCCATTGCCAGTGAAGTATACTCCTTTCTGTCTCTTTTCTGTTGCGTCAACTTCTGACGTCACAAATGCGCCCGAAACAGGGTTAGTAAGCATTGAAGATGTTTCGGTGGTTAGGTCTTTATTGTATCTATTACTCATTCAGTCTGTTTATCAAACTCAGCGCCCACAAATTTGGAACGATGTTCGAGCGCTGCTCGTACAGAGACAGGCAAATTTGTAGCAGAGATGACGAGGAGTCGGTGAAGTTATAGCATCGCATCGGAAAGGGGGCAGAGATTAGCGTGTCGACACGGGTTTTGTGTTCCCATCAATGCCGATCGGAGCCGAGGCGATAATTACCCGTGTCTACTGCAGAGTCATTTGACCCGGGTCTGAATGCCGATTGTTACCTTTCCCAATAGGGGAAGGTGTTTAGTGTGTTAGCTGGTGTTTGTTTTTTTGTAAGGTTTTTTGACCACTGGAAAAAGGGCTTTAGAGATGTAGAACCCTCTCAAGTCTGCTAAATGAAATTGTAACATTGTAAGTCCCCTCTTGGCAACTTCTTTCAAAAAATGTAAAATCCACAAAAAAGAAAGAAAGGTAGGTAGGTTCCTAGAGTGTCCCACAAGAATTCTGGTGAGTATCTGTCCATCTTAACTTTGCTCAATCATTGATAAGATGTTATTGTTTGTTTTGATCAAGCAGATTTGGTTGTTTTTTGTTTGCTTTGATTGTTTCCTGTTGCTATTCTTTATTCATTTATTCATATTTTTGTTTCTAATTGTTATGTGTGGTTCTGAGCTTGTTTTTAAGCACACTGGGCTGCATCTTTGCATGAAAGGTGCTATACAACTTGCGAGACTCCAGTTCTGACCCAGTCTCAGTTAAGTAAGGTGTTACTCAAGGCTGTGTACTTGGACTCCTCCTCTTCACCATCTATATTATCCCCATTGGTAGGATAAACCACCACTATAATCTAAGCTTCCAAAGCTGTATCAATGATACACAGCTCTACTTCAGCACCGACCATCCACTCAGCTCTCCCACAGTCAGTTGCGCCTGCATGCACAACAAGAAAAACAGCTCGTTGTTCTGACTCCCAACGCATTGCTGAAAGTTGGAGTATGGACACCTTGATGTGGAGGGCTGCCTCAATGGTCCATTGCCAGTGTCATCTTTAATAGCTATATCGATAGATTATATGTTTCTAAGGTGCTTAGGGCCAAGAACAGTAATTCTAGTTTTGTCTTTAATGCGAGTCTGGACCTGACGGTCAGGTGCTTTGCTAAATGAGCAGCAGCTGAAGGCCGGAGTCTTGATGTGCTTAGCCTAGGTACAAAAACAGAAACAGTCCAGTTACACCCAAACCACACATTTGACCTATTGGCTACATATTTGTATATAGTTCTGTAGAATGTTTAAAATGCATCTTTTACACAGTATTGAACTGTCACCACATATGGTTTAGGTGATTTAGACTTCACATTCCTTTTATTGTGTGAAATGTGACAAAGACCAGGATTATGGTGTAGTTGGTGTATTCCTTTGTTGACCACAAGCTCTTCTGCTTGAACAACAGCATCACTTCTGCTATAAAGGTACCATCAAAGAGGAACAGGTGCACCACTTGAAATTTTATGTGCTCCATGAGGGTCAAAGTCTTCTGTGCAAGACATATAAAATAAAATAAAACCTTTTAATCAGTTATTTTTTAGGTCCGGTAAGTGTTCTTTGAACCCTGGACTGTATTCTTGATCTTAATAAAGCCCCAAGTTACAGGTGACAAAGCTCCACCCATCACATCATTCACCTGACACAAACCAGGAAACAGTTTATTCCTCTTCTTCACTGAAGAGAGACAAACGGACTGAAAACAGACGATCTGATTCAGACTCACTAGTTTCTCTAATTAAGTTCAGCTACAGGAGAGAAAATAGGAAAACTACATCACTGCTGCTCTAACCTGCTGACGCTGCGCACTCTGAAGGTGAGTTTGACTAAAAAGTACACATCAGAGACGTTAGAGGAGGGAGGGAGCCATGACTGACTTTCTGTCTGCTGTTTTCAGCTTCACTCAGAGACTAAATGGCTTCCAGATCAGAGGAGGATCTCTGCTGTCCGGTCTGTCAGGACGTCTTCAGAGATCCTGTTGTTCTGTCATGTAGCCACAGCTTCTGTAAAGACTGTCTGAAGAGCTGGTGGAGACAGAGACCAAGACGAGAGTGTCCAGTTTGTAAGAGAAGATCTTCAAGGGTAGAACCACCTCGTAACCTGGCGTTAAAGAACCTGTGTGAGGCCTTCTTACTGGAGAGAGATCAGAGAGCTTCAGAGGCTCTCTGCAGTCTGCACTCTGAGAAACTCAAACTCTTCTGTCTGAACCATCAGCAGCCGGTGTGTGTCGTCTGCAGAGATTCAGGAAAACACACCAACCACAGATTCAGACCCATCGATGAAGCTGCTCGAGAACACAAGAAGAAACTTCAGGAAACTCTGGAGCCCTTAAAGGAGAAGTTAAAGGTTTTTAAACAAGTTAAAGTGAAGTTTGATCAAACAGCAGAACACATTCAGGTCCAGGCCCGACACACAGAGAGGCAGATTAAGGAGCAGTTTAAGAAGCTTCACCAGTTTCTAGAGGAGGAAGAGGAGGCCAGGATGTCTGCACTGAGGGAGGAAGAGGAGCAGAAGAGTCAGAGGATGAAGGAGAAGATGGAGGCTCTGAGCAGAGAGATAGCAGCTCTTTCAGACACAGTCAGAGCCACAGAGGAGGAGCTGAGAGCTGCAGACGTCTCATTCCTGCACAACTACAAGGCTGCAGTGGAAAGAGTCCAGCAGCGCCCCCTGCTGGAGGATCCACAGCTGCCCTCAGGAGCTCTGATAGATGTGGCCAAACACCTGGGCAACCTGAGCTTCAACATCTGGGACAAGATGAAGGACATGGTCTCCTACACTCCTGTGATTCTGGACCCAAACACTGCTGGTCCAAACTTTACCTTGTCTGAAGATCTGACCTGTGGGAGAGGAGGAGCAAGACAGCAGCTTCCTGATAATCCAGAGAGGTTTGATGATTATGTTTGGTCTGTCCTGGGCTCTGAGGGCTTTAACTCAGGGACTCACAGCTGGGATGTCGAGGTTGGAGACAGTTTATACTGGTTACTGGGTGTGTTTCCAGAGTCTGGCCAGAGGAAGGGAGACTTAGAGTCTGAATTATGGGGATTAGTGTTCTATCGAAGTAAATACAAAGCATGGTCACCATCAGCTTCCATTGTTCTCTCAGTGAAGAAGCAGCTCCAGAGGATCAGAGTGAATCTGGACTGGAACAAAAGAAAGCTGTCGTTCTCTGATCCTGATACTAACACACACATACACACCTTCACACACACTTTCACTGAGAGGATGTTTCCATTCCTTGACAGTGATGCTAAACTGAAGATATTACCACTGAAGGTCTGACAGGCTGATCAGTACACAATTTTAGTAGTTAAGCCAGTTTAGCTTTGTCACACTGTTTACCAACTGTTCAAAAAGGTAGAGGACAAATGTATCTTTGGCTCTTTTGGTGACCTACCATTTGAAAAAAGTACCTTGAAAGGTTAGTAACTTATGGTATGGTATCTCGGTTAACTGCTCATCCTTCTTTCCACATATCAATCAATCAATCAATCAAATTTTATTTGTATAGCGCCAAATCATAACCAGAGTTATCTCGAGACACTTTACAAAAAGAGCAGGTCTAGACCGACTCTTTGTCATGTTATTTAAAGAGAGGCCCAACATGAATCACCATGAGTAGCACTTAGCAATTCGGCACATTGGCAGAAAAACTTCCTTTTAACAGGCAGAAACCTCGAGCAGAACCAGACTCATGTTGAACAGCCATCTGCCTCGACTGGATGGGCCGAACATGGGATAGAAGGAGATGCAGGATAGAGACAGGCAGAGAGAGCAACAACAACATATGTCCTTGTTACATGAACAACAACAGACACATACTTATGGTTACAATGCCAATAATAGTGGTAGACTAGGGTGAAGATTAGCAAAATAAATAAATAAATAAATAAATTAGCGAGAGAAGCAGAGTAATGATAAAGGCTGAGGTAATCGTAATTGTAACAGTTGAATTGTAATTGTAACATATGCGTCCTACCTGTTTATAGAATGTATGTTTTTTCATTGGCAAGTTTGTCCTTATACTCACCTTTTATATGAACTTGACTCTGCTCCCTTATTTTCATTTGAGGTTTCTTTTTTAATAACTTCATATTGTTTTAATAATACTACTGCTTAAACATGATTGTTTATGTCTTTCTCTCAGAGCTTGTGGTTCCTTCATTCTGTTGGCCCAATGGAAGATGATCACTAATTAAACACAGCTATGTTAACTAAATACAGTTATGTTTAAATAAAAACATAACTTAAATGTCAGATAACTTTTATAAGTGTTTGCTACCTTTACATTGCACAGTAACCAAGATTAACATGGTGCAACAAAAATGTTAAAAATTAAGTATACACATGAATTTAATCCTTTTAAACAGAATGTAGAACCAAACTCAAATCTCTTACAAAGTATTTTTCTTTATAAATTCAGTTGACTTTGAACTTATAGTACAATTAAGAGTATTCTCTGCTGCTGATTCAGGAGTTTAATCTTTTATCATTATTTACAGTTTGATCAGTTTGATCTGTCATGTCATTGTTTTAAAAAGCGTTGTCAGAGAATCAAAGAGCATGTCGTTTCACACTTGAGATTCAGAGGTTTTCTTCTGGTTGAACTTTTCGTTCTGCTGATGACTTGTTTTCCTTCTTTATGCTGTAAAGTTTTTAAAATCAGTTCAGTTGTTTAAGTTAAAATTAAAAGTGGTGTGATGTTGTTGGTTGTCTGCTGATGCTTTTTTTTAAGATATGGTTTATATTTGTAAAGGTAAGGGAGAGTGTAAGATAGAAACAGATGCACATTTAATATTGTAAAGAAGAGATGGATTTCTTTTAAGCATGATGTGAAATTCTCTCCTGAAAATGTGAGAGGCTATGAGATGTAAACTTTACAATTCAATAACCGCTCAGGCGTTTATGAGCTTCAATCATTAAACTCAACCTGCCGTCGTGTGGGACTAACTTCCATACGAGAGAGGCCTTTCATTCCGTTTGCACAAAACTCTGTCATAGATATCAAAGATTGGATAAAATATTAAATTATTCGTCTTGGATGTCCCAACCTGAAAATTAAAGATTTGTAGAAACAACAAAGCAAAGATGTCTGACCTCCAACGAAGGGCTTTAATGCCACACAGAGGGGCTTATATCTGTGTTCAAATGTGTCAGGTCACTGCAGCTGCTGTCATGAGACCAGGACACGTGTTTGTTGTTTGATGGATCGTATGCTTGGGTTTGGACAAATGGAGCACACACACACACACACACACACACACACACACACACCAATATCAGAAAAAAAAAACATCAAAAAGGTGAATTCCTTCAAACAATAATGACCGCCATCAATTTGACTGAAAAGAAAAAACAACGTGAAATTTTACAGTGCTGACGTAAGCATCATCATCTGTGTGTGTGTGTGTGTGTGTGTCAGCTCTTGGTTAGTGTGTCATGATATTCCCCTGGTAGTTAAAAAGGTGTGTGTGTGTGTGTGTGTGTGTGTGTGTGTGCATTTGCATACTTATAAATGTGAACATTACACACTCACCAACAGGGGACTTAACGTCCAACAAGGGACATTTTGAGGTCCCCTCTTGGTCATGCTTTAAATCAAGCTAAGATCATGTAAAAAAAAAAAAAAAAAAGATATTTTAAAAACTGGTGAATCTTTCTAACTTCTGCCAAAAGGGGACCTAAAGGTGTGTGAGTGTTTAAGATAATGCTCGATAGTGCCTCTACATGGCTGTGTTTTTTTTTTGGTTTTTTTTGCTGATATATGTATCACAGAAATGTTTATATATTCGTAACATTAAACTTAAATCATCCATTATTAAAAGGAAAATTACATAATACGATACAAAGATAGTCTTTGCAGTAAATCATCCCTCATTAGGTGAAAGACTGGGAAGAGACAGCTGTATTACAGCATATATAATAACAATAATAATCCACATGTGTAGTAATATTGTGGTAAAAGCACCCAAGGTCTTAAGGCTTTCCCAGCCAAAATCTGAGACTGATATGTTTTAACCGACTTGGAGGAGGGGCTTGTGGCATACAGGATAACACTTCCTGTAGCCAGTAGGGGTCGCTATGCCTCATGGGAAATACTTGCATGCAGTTGTGTTCAGGCTGGGACTCTTTTTTTTATTATTATTGTTTTTTATATGTCTTTATTGAGAACAAGGTGCACAAAAACTGTTATACAAAAGGATAATATTTTTTGGATTTTTCACAAAACACATATACAAACGTGACAATAAATGAGAAGGCCGTGTTCGCTGTGCTACATCATGCATCATCCCTCAGGTTCTGACAATCATGAGTTATGAGTTATCAGTTATCAGTTATCAGGGAGGGTTTTAAGTTTGTTAATAAAAGATATTACTGGATTCCAGGTGGAATAGAAGAGGTCTCTCGACCCTCTAAGTGTGTATTTGATCTTTTCAAGACTTAAGTGGAGCATAAGGTCACTCATCCATACGGAGGCGCTAGGTGGTTTGGGGGATTTCAAGTGCAACAAAATCTTTCTTTGAGCAAGTAGGGTTGTAAATGCAATAATGTCCTTATGCTTATTGATAATCTGCTGGTCAGCTGGCACTATACCGAAGATAGCAGAGTAGGCGTTAGGTTGCAAATTTAGGGATAGTGCCTCTGAGAGAATTCTGAAGACTGCTGACCAATAATCCGAGAGGGAAGAACATGACCAGAACATGTGTGTTAATGTGGCCGAGGCAACATGACATCTGCTACAATTCTCATCCGCCTCGGGATAAATTCTGGCCAGCCTAGACTTGGAGAGGTGGGTACGGTGCAAGACTTTAAACTGAATTACACCTAGCCTAGCACATGAAGTAGTTCCATTAACTCTCTTCAGAGCTTCAGTCCAGGATTCCTCAGGTATCACATCCCCAAGCTCCTCCTCCCATTTCCCTTTAATTTTATTGAGAGAGGTGTCTCCGAGAGATGATATCTTGGAATAGATTCTCTAAATGAAGCCTTTTAGATTGGAGGACATTTGGAGGATATGGTCCATAGCGGTAGGTTGAGGTGCATTGGGGAAGTTTGAATCTAAATTTTGCATAAAATGTCGGGCCTGGAAATACCGAAAACGACCTGAGCCGGGGAGATTGAATTTTTGAGAGAGATGACTAAAGGTAGAGAATACACCCTCGCTATAGAGATCTTTAAATTTGGAGAGGCCAAGTCTTTTCCACAGGGCAAAGGTATTGTCTAGTCTGGGCGGGACAAAAAGATGATTATCACAGATAGGGGCCAGATGACAGAGGTCTGTTAAACCGAAATGGTTTCGAAATTGTGACCAAATTCGTAAAGTATTAATAACAACAGGGTTAGAGGTATAGAGTGAAGTAGACAGAGGGAGATTCAAAGTGACCAAGGCGGGAAGGGATGTCAGAATACATGACACATTTTCAGTTACACACCACGACAGCTTTGGAGCGCGAAACCAGTATATGATTTTCTGGATATTAGCCGCCCAGTGATAGTGAAGCAAATTTGGCAAACCCAATCCACCCTGGGATCGATGTCGCTGCAGAAGCCTTTTTTGTAATCTAGGGGCTTTACCCCCCCAAATGAATGATGATATAGTTTTATCAATGGACTGAAAAAGGGATTTTGGGAGAAACATAGGGAGACATTGAAAAAGGTAGAGGAATCGGGGTAAAACGTTCATTTTAATACAGTTAATCTTTCCAGCCAGTGAGAGATTAATGGACCTCCAATTCTGTAAATCATTTTTTAGTTTATCAGTGAGGGGTATGAAGTTTTCTTTGTATAGTTTAGAGAAAGTCCGTGTAATATTGATTCCTAAATATCTAAAGCCAGATTTAGACAGATGAAATGGCAGGTCCCTTTGTGGAATTGCAAGAGCTAAGTTATTCACTGGAAAGCACTCGCTTTTTGTAAGGTTAATCTTATATCCTGAAAAGATGCCAAATCTATACAAAGCCTGAACTATGTAGGAGACACACCGTACCGGGTCAGACACGTACAACAGTAAGTCATGGGCATATAAGGCCACCTTGTGTTCCCTCCCCCATCTAAAGATTCCATTTATTTCCGGGGATGATTTTAACATGATAGACGGTGGCTCAATGGCAAATGCAATCAGAAGAGGACTTAGTGGGCACCCCTGACGTGTCCCTCTTGATAATGAAAAACATTCAGATCTCTTCCCGTTCGTGATCACTGAAGCCTTTGGTGAGGCATATAAAAGTTTAAACCAAGCAATAAAAGTAGGTCCGAAACCAAAGGCCTGCAGACATTCAAGTAAATATGCCCACTCCACTCTGTCAAAGGCCTTCTCTGCATCCAGGGAGATAACCACCTCTGGTACCTCCCTGGATGCAGGAGAGTATATGACATTAAGAAGGCTCCGGATGTTAGAGAAGGAATGACGACCAGTCATGAAACCTGGTTTGATCAGGGGAGATCCCCTCATCTGTAACATATTCCAAACGCCGAGCAAGAGCCTTGGCCAAAATTTTAATGTCACTATTCAGCAACGAGATGGGCCGATATGATCCACACTGCATTCTGTCCTTCCCCAGCTTCGGTAAAGGTCTTATGAGTGCCTCAGTTAGCGTCTGTGGCAAGGCCCCAGTGCCCAACGAATCATTAATCATTTCTAAAATAAGTGGCGCTAGTTTAGTTGAAAATTTTTTGTAGAATTCAATTGGATATCCAGGGCCAAGGGCCTTGCCGCTTTGCATTGCCAAAATCGCATTTGAGTCGAAAGGGTAGTTCTAGTTCTGCTTTATGGACGGGATTGATAACAGGGCCGTTTAAGTCCTTAAAAAAGTTTTGCATATCGGTATCGTCACTGAGTGCTTCCGAAGTATAGAGTTTTGAGTAAAATGCCTTGAAAGTATTGTTGATTTCGAGGGGGTCTGTGGTGAGCTCCCCATTTTCTTTTTGTATTTGTGTAATCTGTTGATCAGATACATTTTAATTGATGCACTACCAGTCTACCAGCTTTTTCGCCATGTTCATAGACCAAGCCTCGTGATTTCAGTAATATACGTTCTGTCTTTTCGGACGATAATAATTCGTATTTAGTTTGAAGATCCAGTTTATTTTTATAAAGTTCCAGAGTTGGAGAGACAGAGTATTGACAATCTATATCAAATATTGAACTGAGAAGTTGTTCTTGTTCTTGCTTCCTAGCTTTATTAACCCTAGATGTATATGAGATAATATCCCCCCTTATTACCACTTTAAGAGTCTGCCAAAGCAAGGAGGGGGAGATATTATCCTTCTTGTTGGTTTCTAGGAAGTTATCAATGGCTGTTTGACAGAATCCTTCGTCTGTCAATAGTGTAGTATCAAATCTCCATGGGGCCAGGTCAGAGAAGTTAAGTGGGAAGGAGAGATCTAATATTACTGGGGTGTGATCGGATTCAATTATAGTGGAATATTCTGTATTTTTAACAAAGGGGAGTAATACACTGTCTATGAAAAAATAATCAATTCTACTATACGAATGATGGACATGTGAAAAAAAGGAAAATACTTTACTATGAGGGAAACTAAAGCGCCATGGGTCAATACATCCGACTTGGTTCATGAATGATGACAATGTTTTAGCCATTTTGGAAGGGACTTTTGACTTTGGGTTAGAACGGTCCAAGGAAGGGTTAATTGTACAGTTTAGGTCTCCTCCAAAAATTAAGGAGCTTGAGTTTAAGTCGGGTATAGACGAGATTACTTTTTCTATGAATTTCTCATCGTCCCAGTTGGGTGCATATACGTTAACCAATAGAACAGGTTTGTGGTAGGGGGACCCTGAAACGATAATAAAACGGCCGTGTGGGTCAGATATAATGTTTGTGGCATTGAAGAGTGTTTTTTTATGAATTATAATTGCTGTGCCACGTGACCTTGGGTTAAAACTTGAATCAAAAATTTGGCCAATCCCCGGTTTTTTTAATCTGATGTGATCTTTAACCATTAAATGTGTTTCTTGCAAAAACGCAATTTCCCATTTTAAGAGTTTAAGATGAGCAAATATTCTAGCTCGCTTTACAGGTCCGTTTAAACCTTTGACATTCCATGAAATGAATCTTATATTTGCCCTTCCTGTGCTCTGATTACTTTCCTGTATCCTATTCATGGTCTACTAGATCTATCATTAATGTTTATGGGAATACATGATCCGCCACACCACAGCCCAGCATTCATTCCAAAGAGCATAAAAAAGCCTCCACTTAACAGTATATATTAACATGGTGAAAACAAACTAATAAAACTGCTGAAATGAAATTGAAATCCAGGGATGCACACACCCAATACCCTAAAAGCCCTAACAGAACCCACAATTACCCAAAATAACAACAGAATGTGATAAACCAAAATAAAACAACGCCTATGTTTACCTCCCCAACTGAGGAAAACTGCAGGCTCGCCATATCTCCCCTGTTCTCCCGGGAGTGCCTCCTCATTAACCCTGTTTCCACTCAAGGTACTCCCAATCATTTTGTGCAGGAGTAATCACATCATTATTTAAACTTATAGCTAATGAAGTTGTCAGAATAAAGAAAGAAGCATTATACATTTATATTAAGCATATATGGCACAAAAAATGGGTTTTAACCTAGCATCAGGTATTGAGTTGCTTAAGGGGAAATTTGAAAGTAATAATATTGACATGCCACACAAGTTGTTTCAGCATTTATGCCTAAAATAACCAGACACAGCAATAAAAGAAGAAAAAAAAAAAAGAATGAATAAAACAGAGGAGGATACCTGAGTCCAACGATGAGAGCAAGTATATTGTTTATGTAAAGTCCAGTTAGTCCCGTGCCTGGTGTAAAGGCCATTCTTCTCAATAATGAGCGCCAACAGTCACGGACGTTTTTATCACTCCTTAATTACCCGGCGGTTGTAAAATTCCTGGGCTTCTTCTGGTGACTCGAAGGTGAACGTCTGCGCCTCAAAAGTTACCACCAGGCGAGCCGGGTGCATCAGACGGAACCGGACTCCCTTCTGGAAGAGAGCCTGTTTCACGTCGTTGTAGGCTGCTCGTTTCCTCGCCAGCGCGGGGCTCAGGTTGGGGTAGAACCTCAGAGCTGTCCCCTGGTACTTCACCTCATGGTTCCTGGACCACCATAGGGCTGCCTCCCTCTGCTGAAAGCGAAGAAACGTGATCTATTTTCCATGTCATCTACGCGGTCCCACAGTGCTTGATTCTGGGTTTGGAGAGTTGTAATTGTGGTTTCGGCTGAAGTCAGCCATTCAAAGTTTTCTCCGGCGATGGTTTCCGTGGCTGTAAGGCGGGTCTGGAACAAGCCGACCGTGTCCCGGAGGGCATCCATGGCTGTATGAAGTGGCATTAAAGACTCTTGAATCAGCCCAGATACATCATCCTTCAAACCGGCTCTCTGCTTCGCAAGCTCGGCCACCAGTTGCGACATGGTGATGGTGTCGATAACATCTTCCCCGACAGGTAGGACAATGTTAGCAACTTCGCTATCAATTTTAGCAGAAGCTGCCATGGCTGAGAGTTTGCTAGCTATGCTAGTGCTGGCTCGTGTTGCAACTGGAGTTTGTGCGCTACTTTTCTTTTGTTTAAAGTTGCTCATTTTGGTATCAAAAGAATCGAAATGGCTTTGTGGCGTGCTGTGACAGTTTGATAGAAGAAAGTCCGATGTTTAGGCAGAAAATTTAGCAAATGTGATCGGGAGACCTGGAGCCGGCGTCTGCACTCTTACATCGTCATCCGGAAGTCCCGTAGGGTGGGACTCTTAACATACATTTTAAATATGAAGAAGCCTGAACATCGTGTATGGGAGTTAGAGTGATTTTCATTTTTTGGCATTTTACCATCCAACTTTGACCCCCGGCCAAGTCCACGCCCCTTGATGAAAACTCAAGTTTTTAATAACTTTTAATCTTCAATGTCTTGTCAATACATTGACCAAGTTTGAAAATGATCAGATCAAGTCCGTAGGAGGGGTTAGTCAAAGTATGCAACCTTTGAGTATGGCAAAATAGGCCAAATATGCTCACAAAATACAAAATGGCTGACTTCCTGTTGGGTTTAGTGTATGTCCATACTAGAGTTTTTTGTAGGTCCTGACATCATGAATATGTGTACCCCTTAATTAAACATATTTATGTGATTATTTAGAAACAGTGAAAGGACTGATCAGTTTCAGAATTACCACAGTGTAGAGGAATGTTTACACACACACACACACCTGTAACATGAGCTGCTGTCTGTTTCCTGCAGGCAACTGAACCCTTCATAAGACCGTCTTGTGCATTTGATGTAGGAGGAAAGACAAACTAACGTTTCACACACATCTCTTTCAAAACAATATATTTTATACTATAAGACGTTTTTAGTGGTTATGTTCTCAATTTAATGCTGGTGTCTCTATATGACCTCTATATTACCTGAATACGGCTTTCTATTAAGCTACTTGGTGTTGACCGAACCTGACTCGACCTGATAACTATAAAAGTTAATTGTTCATAAATGTCTTTATTTATTTATAATTAAGCACAGTTCATAGCTTGTCCTAATTATTTCTGCTTAATTGTTGCTAAAAAATGGAAACTGGATAATTCTTATGTCTTTGCTTCATATGCTAAAATTGCTGCCTGAAATAAAAAACTAGATTTATTTGACCGTCATTGGTTTGTCTTCCTCAGCCACCGTAGGGTTGTGTACAAGTGGGCGTGATTTGGAGGAGGCATGGTTTGGAGGATTTACAAGACCACAGCTGGACCCTTTACTTCTCTCTGAGAGGAGACGCACAGACTGACAGACGGTAAGAGTTAGCTTTATAATAAAGCTGAGGGAGGACAGTGACACAAGAGAGTACTGAAGTAAATAAAGTAATAAAGCAGTGAAATATTTAAACTTTAACCTGCTTCTGACTAAAAAACTGTCAAAGACTCAAAGTGAAAGTAACTGAGGCAACTTTCTGCAGGGGGGGGGGGACAACTTCCTGTTTTAACATGCTGTCTGCTGTTTTCAGCTTCACTCAGAGACTAAATGGCTTCCAGATCAGAGGAGGATCTCTGCTGTCCGGTCTGTCAGGACGTCTTCAGAGATCCTGTTGTTCTGTCATGTAGCCACAGCTTCTGTAAAGACTGTCTGCAGAGCTGGTGGAGACAGAGACCAACACGGGAGTGTCCAGTTTGTAACAGAAGATCTTCAAAGGTAGATCCACCTTGTAACCTGGTGTTAAAGAACCTGTGTGAGGCCTTCTTACTGGAGAGAGATCAGAGAGCTTCAGAGGCTCTCTGCAGTCTGCACTCTGAGAAACTCAAACTCTTCTGTCTGGACCATCAGCAGCCGGTGTGTCTCGTCTGCAGAGATTCAGAAAAACACACCAACCACAGATTCAGACCCATCGATGAAGCTGCTCGAGAACACAAGAAGAAACTTCAGGAAACTCTGGAGCCCTTAAAGGAGAAGTTAAAGGTTTTTAAACAAGTTAAAGTGAAGTTTGATCAAACAGCACAACACATTCAGGTCCAGGCCCGACACACAGAGAGGCAGATTAAGGAGCAGTTTAAGAAGCTTCACCAGTTTCTAGAGGAGGAAGAGGAGGCCAGGATGTCTGCACTGAGGGAGGAAGAGGAGCAGAAGAGTCAGAGGATGAAGGAGAAGATGGAGGCTCTGAGCAGAGAGATAGCAGCTCTTTCAGACACAGTCAGAGCCACAGAGGAGGAGCTGAGAGCTGCAGACGTCTCATTCCTGCACAACTACAAGGCTGCAGTGGAAAGAGTCCAGCAGCGCCCCCTGCTGGAGGATCCACAGCTGCCCTCAGGAGCTCTGATAGATGTGGCCAAACACCTGGGCAACCTGAGCTTCAACATCTGGGACAAGATGAAGGACATGGTCTCCTACACTCCTGTGATTCTGGACCCAAACACTGCTGGTCCATACCTCATCCTGTCTGAAGATCTGACCAGTGTGAGAGGAGAGAGACAGCAGCTTCCTGATAATCCAGAGAGGTTTGATGATCTCTGCTCTGCCCTGGGCTCTGAGGGCTTTAACTCAGGGACTCACAGCTGGGAGGTCGAGGTTAGAGACAGTACACACTGGTTTCTGGGTGTGTTAGCAGAGTCTGTCCAGAGGAAGGGAGACATAGTGTCTGAATTCTGGATAATACAATTCTATGAAGGTAAATACACAGCATACTCCCCCTCACCATCTCCACTCACTGCTCTCTCAGTGAAGAAGCAGCTCCAGAGGATCAGAGTGAATCTGGACTGGAACAGAGGAGAGCTGTCGTTCTCTGATCCTGATACTAACACACACATACACACCTTCACACACACTTTCACTGAGAGGATGTTTCCATACATTAGTGCTGTTGATAAACTGAAGATATTACCTGAGAAAGTGTGTGTGACACAACAACAGGTCTGATAGAGTCTTTAGTTTAAGGATGGGAATGAGTACACAAAGTCCAAAATCATTTCACTTTTCTAAATATAAATCTGTTCATATATATTTTTTCTGTGTTCATGATTTCAGGACAGGTGTGATTTAATTCCTTTGATCATTTGTCAAAGTTACATTTATACTTTGTTTTTTCTTTAATGTAAAAAATGAAGAAATAAAAGTTTTGGGTTGTGAAAAAGAGGCTGACGTGCACCACTCCCCTTTGTACTAATGAAGACTAAAGCATTCATGTTAACTTCCAGTGTTTTTTAATGTAACAGTAAATATGTAAAATCTTCTCCTCAGCCACAGTTGGACTGCTGCATCCTCATGTTGCATCATGTTGTTTTGCTCTGAGTCCAAAATGGCGGAGGGAAAGTTTACCTTTGGATTGGTGATGTCACATCTGGGGAACGAAAAGCTCCGTACTCATTTTAAGCCGGTCTGAATAGAGAGCATTATTTAAAGATGGCTGACGTTTGGTTTCTGCCTCAGGTCATGGCTCTTTTTTCCTCCATCATATGAACCTACACACTCACAGTATGTTGGGATTTTATGGGTATTTTTTCCTCTTATATGACTTGGATTATGCAGCTTCGTCTTCATTCTTGTTCATAACTTTGATTTCTGCTTGAAGATAATTTTTCTCGTTTCCATCAGAGCTCTTGGTAGAAACTGTGTTCCTGTTCATGTTGATATAAAGAGTATCTGCTAAGCTTTACTAAAGCTGCTTAAAGTGGGACATGTTCACAGGTGCACACTGTTCACGTTAACTCACTTTTCATTTAAAGGAGTTTGATGATTGTTTGAGATGGTGCTGATGATGCAGCAGGGTTTTGATCTGATGCAGAAAGATGAAGCATTGTTATTATTTCACGTCCTGTTGTCCACTAAGTTATGTTATTTTTAAAAACAATATTTTACGGTGAATGTTTTTCATCCCGTAGACTTAATTCATCTTAACATGACTTTAATTTTTCGGTGTCTCAGAATAAGTAAATTAACCTTCTGAGGGTTTTTTTTTCACATGTACACACATGAACTGAATCCTTTAAAACAGCTGCAGAATCAAAAGTATTTGATTTTTTTGATGATTAATGAACTAAGCTGTTGTGATTAAATAAAATGAACGTATAGAATAATTAACAGTGTTGTCCTCTGCTGATTCATTAGTGAAGAAAGAAAAACTATTGTAATCTTTAATATCTTTTCACTGTTATGAAGCTCAGTGTGATCTGTGAAGGTCAGTCGTTGGTTATTCAGCTCGCAGAGCTGTCATGTAAAAGTTGTTTTGATGGTGTTTTAAAGATTAAGTGACAGAAAACGTAATCGTTTCTTTTTTATTGAACGCTTCCACCATTTCTAGGTGCTGGCCCTTTAATGCAAACTAGGCAGCTGGGGGCGTGTCTAAAGCCTTTTATAGAAAATAGTGGGTGTGGTCAGAAGGCTGAGGCACGAACATGTATTGTCAGGGAGATTCAGATGTACGAGACTTTCTTTAGATTCATAACCTCTGAGAGAAGAAGACATAGGCCTGCACACAGCTTCTACACCTTCACATCGTTTCACACATTTGGCCTCTGTTCTCCGTCTCGGCGTCTGGGCTCGTCTTCAGTTTCATATCTTCACTGTAATTCTCCTTCTGCTCCTTCAGAGTCCCATGTGGCCTGTAGTCCATCTCAGCTCGGCCCTGTAACCACACTGCCATCTGTTTTCCCTTCATAACTCATTGGACAGGCTGCCCAGTGCTGTTCCCTGTGTTGCTAGAAATGGCAGTGAAAGCTATTTGTCAAAAGAAGTTCACCTTCGTTGGTCGAAAAAAGAGGGAAAAAAGGATGTCAAGAAATAAATGATTGCCACTTTGACCCCAGCTGGCCACCAATCTTCCCCTCGCCACCTTTTGAACAGCTGTGGCACAGACAGGCCTGTGAAATCCATACATTTCAAATGAAACAGTCATTGTTCCCCGGGATTAATACATCCTGCTGGTAGTAATACAGGAAAGCTTGATGTACCTGTCAAAAGAGGGCAGAACAGTGTAACAGTGGAGGGAGATTAATCCACGCTCTGTGTTTACAGCTCTGCCCGGCACAAGTGCAGAGGGCTCAACATGACCCTCAGGCTTTTGCTGAGAGAATATTAGCATGCTTTGAGCTAAAGGAAGGCGGTATAGAGGGAGTCAAAATGATTAACAGAAAGCAGCAGTTAATTAAGAGTCGTTGTAATATCCCTGGAGAAGCTTAACTCGATTACTATAAATGATCGCCTCTTTCAATCTGCATCAGTGTAAAGAGAGCTCTGTGTTTTGCACGGCAGATTATTTGAAGTTTGGAAGCGGCGAGGATGCAAAGTGCAGGAAGAGAGAGAAAGTAGCGACGGCCGAACGAGACAGAGCAGAGAAACGGTCATTAGTCTTTAAAGTTTGTTTTTCATTTCAAAAAGACGGTGAAATCCCTGCACAGCGTGCCACCTGTCAATATGAACTAGCTTACATTTAAAGCACGACGTCAGTGCTTTAGCGTCTCAGCAGAAAGCATCCGGTCTCAATACAACGGACATGTTACCTCCCTTATCATTTAACCTTTATCTGTATTAATGCTTGTTAAAGGCTGATAAATAATATCTGGAAATGATGGTGATATGTAAAGCTGCACAACGTGTCCTGCACCGTCAGCGCCATGCAAAGAGCTGCATCGTGAGTCTTTTTTTTTCTTAAACGTAAAAGTCTTTCTGATCTAATCACTCCGATAATCGTTGGAATAATTTGACACATAGTCAATGACTAAAATGACCCTCCTCACCTCCATCCAGAGTTCAGTATAATAGTTAAAAGAAAAAGAAGCCTATATTAAGAGGGAAAATACAACACTAGTGTGTACCACTCTAACAGCTTATTATGGGTTGTAACAAGCTGTTAGACATCCTACAGGGTCATATTCATATGTAACCTGAACTGCTGCTCTGACACTGAGCGCTCTAAAGGTAGGAAAACGTAAAGGTTATAAAGTCCCAAAGGAAAGGGCTGAATATACATAAATGTAGCTATAGATACGCCTGCTTTTAACTCACACTCACGCTTGATGGCTTCCCCGCGTGCCCTGCGTCTGTTTGGAGCGTCGGCTGTGCACGTCCTCAGAAAGTAACGCTACACGTAATTGTGAGCTGCAGTCTGCACGTGAGCAGTAGGGGCAGTGTAGAGGCAGAGCGGATGTGACAGGGTCAACACAGCGGCAGGGATAACAAGGGCAGAAAGCTCTAAAGACGAGCTGATAAACCAAGTCTGTGTGATTACTGGGCTTATCCGACGTAGCAAGTCATCAAACACCCTGGCAGACATTCGAACATTGTGGTGATGTTTTTCACCTTTTTCTCGCCTTGGCAGGACGAGAGAAACATTCTTGCCATTGTCCCAACGGGCTGATTTAGGGGCCTTACATACCACCTACGTTTCACGCTTTTCTGCCGTGATCTCAGAATGACTTAGTAGTACTTACGTCCTCGAGTGTCGCCATGTCTGTTGTCTACATCCTGCACATACGGTAGTTGTATACGGCCTGAGCTCTGTGCTGCGCCCTCTAGAGGCATCCTCCAGTAACACACGTAGTGCAGAGAAAGGTATGTGAACGAGTACGTTCATGACGCAGACGGTGTACGAGAGAACACAAGGTTTAAAAGAAAGTATGTCTCCTGCCTTAAATCTGTGTCTTTCTTTGCAGATGTGTTTCTCATGATCACGTGTACAGTGACACAGAGCTCAGCTTCCATGTTTGTACTCCGACCGGCTTCTCCAAACAGGCGTCATCTACTCTACATTACACTCACTGTTGAGAAGAAGCTTTAAAATACGATCCCGTTAAACACGACAACACAATCAGTGAAAGGCAGCTTCATGAAGTCATCAGAGTGCTCGGCTCCACCGTTCCTTCAAATAATAAATGAACAAGAATACAGAATCATTTCTTGCAAAGAGCCTTTGGCTTAAAACTGTCACTCAAACAGAATGAAACATAAAAGGGGGCAGATGAGACGGATGAACCGGAGCTGACTCGTTGTTTAGCATGCTAACGTACACCTCCCCCTGTGGCAAAGCAAACAATGCTAATTACCTTTATTCTAAATATTGTACCAGCCACGACTCTGAGCCTCCTCCGAGCTGCGTACACAGCCGACGCTCACCCCGAAGTGTGAGAAACACTGAGACTCATTCGCTCTCAGTCTGTTTGTGTTCATATGAAGACATTAAATTATATTACCTGTTCTTTCATCATCTTTTACTCCTTCTCATCGTGTGTTTTACTGAAAAGGCGTCTTTTGAGACTCGTGCTGAGAATGAATCCTGGTTGACTTGGTTAAAATTAATATTATGTCTTTTATATTTTCTTTAATGTAGTTATATTTATTTGGTTTGGTTTATACTTTTGTGTGTGAAACAAATAAACAACAACCTCCTCCTGACTGTAACCAGAGTCACAGCACACCAGATGGAAACTAGTTTTCAAGGTGTTTAACAAGATCTTTGTACAGTGCCTCAGCTGTACCGCTCACCTAGCAAGGTGTTACGCTCTGTGTACGACTTCCTCAATAGGCAGTGACAGGCACAGAAGGACGTGGAGGACTGATTTCCAAACACCTTGAGAAAGCTCCCAAGCTGCTTCAGCCTCGAGGGGCCTGTCTTATACCTGTCAACTCATCGTATGAAGTGGATATTAAACCTGGGCGTGTCGAGTGCAGGTGGAGAACCTCATCAACATGTGTTCATATCAGGTGCCACAGGAAGTGTTTAGCTCCATGAGTGTTCGACTGCTCGAAATTTACAGAAAGCTGCAGAAGGTAAACACAGCTGTGTCAGTGCGCATGTGTAGCTAGCTAACTCAGCTAGCGAGCTGTCAGAGAGGACAGCGTTTACTTTGTGGAAATATTCACATGATTCTGAATGTTTGGGTGAAAGGGACGAGAACAACATGACGGTGAAATGTAAGCTGTGTCTGGAGGAGAAGTGCTCGTCAGCTGTGAAGAGCTCGACTTCAAACGTGAAGAAGCATCTGCAGCTAAACACAGCTCCACAACACTGGTGGGACTGAGAGCCTGTGTTGTATTGTTGTCATGGAAACAGCTGTGCCTAATACTGTATGCCTCTGTCAGACTGTTAGCATCATAAAGAGCTGTAAAGGTTATACTGTGTCTGTCAGTCCTGTTATCAGGCTGCAGAGTTACAGATTATGGGCCGTAAACGAGGCGAAGCAGAGACGGTAGAGTCGACACATTCAGAGGTAGACGTACAGCAGGCTACACGCCGTCCTGACGATATGACACACATGTGGAACGAGTCACAAACAGGCTTTAATTTTTGGTAACGTAACAGTACTCTAACTCTACTCAGGAGGTAACGCAGTAAAGTGACGAGTTACGTTAAAGTTAGTTAAAGTAACGTTAACTATCACTGCTCATTATAGGATGTGAACCTCTGATTGGATGTTTGTTATTGGAAGGTGTCTTCTGTATGTCCACCTGCCTTCTCTAACTTGTTCCATAAAAATGGACCTTTTTCCTCTTGAACTATCAGTTTCAGTGTGTTACGTTGATCTTGGACATGAAAAGCTCCAACTTTCCATTGGGAAGAAATAATGAAATAATGTGACAGCAAGAGCGAGGGATTCCTCTCCACACAGGAAGCTGAGATGCTTTTATCCAAAGGAAAATGTTGCAAATTGTACAAAAAATTTGAAATCTGATAAATCATTAGTTGTCATCGAGATGCGTGTTAGATGACACAATAGGAAAGGCTGGAGTAACGACAGCTATAACATGGTTGAATACTAACATGAGCCTAATGAACCCAGTATGCTATCAAAGATGTGTTTTACCTCACAGACTTTACAACAGCAGTTGAGCTTCCTAACCTGACCATGTCATCAGAGGAAAACGGCCGCCGTGTAAATGTGGTGATGACGCGTCCTGTTGGTGGAAGATAAGACATGAAACCAATCACAGAGATCAGAAATAAAATCTTTAATCTGAAACACAACAACATCCAGCTCATCGTGTTGGGATTGAAGCATTTCTCTCAATCTGTTGGCCTCTCTGTTTGTTGGACCTGTGTGTGTGTGTGTGTGTGTGTGTGCGTGTGTGCGTGTGTGCGTTTACTTCCTGTGTGTCTTTGTGCACGACCTTGTCCGTGCATGTGCTTCCTGGCAGCCTCTGCGTGTCACAATAATCCTTCACTGTCATTCGTGGTCATTGTCAGCTCTCGCTGTGGAAGCCGTTCTAAATTGATTTGTCGCACCGATCGCAGACGAACATAATTGACAATCAGACGCCGAACAAAACATCCGAGTCGGGAGCTGAAATCCTGCCGCCCTCGTCCCGATCAGTCACTGTGCTCCTGCAGGAGATCAGGAGGAGAAAAAAAACACTTTGTCGAGTTTAGAAGTTCAATTATTTCACCCCGATATCAGTCATCTCGTCTGTCATAGTAAAGGTTTGATCAAACGGCTGCTATTTTCATGATTCATCAGAATAACTGACTTTACACCTGCAGCGAACAGAGGCACTAAGAGAACAGAAATAAGAACAATGTAAATATAACGATATTTAAACAATAACACTAATACATGAGGAAACAGGAACAGAATTAACGCACAGCAAACGAGCCAAGCACTGTCAGCGGCATGCTCCTCATAATGCTCCCTTAAAACATCTGTAATAATCGACCAACCGAACAAGACGTTGTGAGTATCGTTTGTTGATTTATTTGGTTAAGTTTAAGTGCGTCCATGAACGTGTAAGTTAATTATCCACTGATGGCGGCGCTGGTTGAGCTCGGTGGGCATCAGAGGGTACAGTCCTCGATGCAGCGGCCCCAGGCTCGACTCCCACCCCCGGCCCTTTGCTGCATGTCATTCTCTACTCTCTTCTCCACACGTTCCCTGCCTCTCTTCAGCTGTCCTATTCATGGAGGCATTCATCAACTGGTCTCAGGACCCACCACCTCCTTTAAGGCAAATCAGGACCCACATTTCTCAAACTTTGTAGCCACTCAAATGTATGTAATAAAAAATTGTGAAACTAGGACCTGAGACGGCTGTCTGACCAGCAGGTAGCAATGCGAGGAACATAGTCCCTCTACAGTTCATCCAATGAGCAGCCTTTTCCCAACAGAAATAAACTGAAAAGTGCGACACAAACGTAACAGCTGTCAAGAATGTAAACCTAACTGTAGCTGGGATTACCCAATCAGTGGACACATGCAGCGTGAACACAGTTCTACTGCACGTCATAATGAGCACACTTCTAAAAGCAGCTCCGTGACCCACTTTTGGGTCCCGACCCACCAGTTGAGAACCATGTGTTTATGTTACACGCTTTTTTTTTTTTGCTCGAGTGTGTTTTTGCTGTGCTTGCTTGATGTATTGAGACAGTGAAGAGAATGTGAGCTGTGTGTACTGTTACTGCAGAACCACACACACACACAGAAACACAAATCATGTGTCACCAGCAATCAACAACCCCACCAGTTGACACAATGAACCGGCCTCATCTACAACCACAGACTGTGTAAATAATGAATGTGTCCACTGTGACGTCGCCCGTTTCTTTACTGTGAAAATGAAGCCAGAATATGGCCACCGCCATGCTGGTTTACTGGAGCCGGGGCATTTTCCATCAGCTGTAATGTTATGTCTTGGCTTCTGGAGGTTCAAGTGGACACTTGAGGAAGTGATCACTGTGAGTCACTGCTGCGGCGAGCAAGCCACCCAAATGGCCGCTGTCCTCTTCCTGCCCGCTGCCCCAGGCCCGCCCAGCCCGCCCCGCCCGCTCCTGACTGTCTGCCCAGTGCTGCTGCGCACGGGACAAGAGGAGAAGGAGAGAGAGCAGCTCGGAGCCTGTGGCAGAGGAGCCGTGGACTGACATTACTCTGAGCAGCAAACACGGGAATGAATTACAGTACGATGCATTTTACGGGTCTGAAAAGTCGTTAAATCTAACACTTAATACTGAGCTAATACTGACCCTGTTAATATGACCTCATTCCATTCCTATAAAGGCAGTTGACACTGACACGCCTTTGTTTAAACCCTCTTTAATTCTGACCTTGACAGCATCTTTGTCCTCCGCTCTGATTTGCATAGAAGAGAAATCTTTAAACCCTCTTTTAACATGAAGAAATATCTTCTGTTTAAAGCGTTAGGCCCCCGGGGACGAGCTGCCCGAGAGACGGTGACCACACTCTGATCTCTGAGCTGCTTCGCTGGTTTATTGGAGGTTCAATGTTCTCATGAAGGACAGTTCAAGCTGACATGAATATTCTTTACACAAGAGGGGGGACCTGATCGATGCGGCGATGTTTCCACATTTAATAAGAATTACACTGAATTAGAACAAAGAGGGACTTCGGCATGTCTTTAACCTCGAGGAGACGATGAACACTTTGCTGACTGGACACAGCTGAAGAGGAAACGAAAGAAGAAGAGGAAACTAAATAGAAAAGAGAGAACTTCATTTATTTAAACACTGAGGGTCTATTTCACTGATGGAGAATCAAATGAGAATGAATTAATATGATTGGTTTACCCAGATGTTGAGGAAATGTACACATTCGTTGCTCTTTCTAATTAATCTTGCCTGCTCATCGAGTCGATCAATAAAACTGAAGTTGGCCAAAACGAAGCGATCACTTGGTTAACATGGATTCCTTGGTTGTGGGCATGTGTTCACGGAGCAGGCCATGCTTGTCGACGCTTCACTGACGCGCAGCAGACGCGGCTGCTGGAGATTGTTGCATCGCGTAACGTTGGAACGTTCTGTCCCGGCACACGTGTGTCAAAAATATGCTTCAAATTCGCTGCCTGTGTAGATTCCCCTTTACTGATACTGTGGATCACATCAGCATCATCTCACATCCTCTTCACTGTTCACCTCTCTGCTGCAGGCTGAGCCCACAGGAAGCATGATCGACAGGAAACAAGGCCGGTCGTACCTCCTGTCAGGTTACAGTTACTGTCACATAACACTTAGAAACGTGTTTTAGGTGTTAATAAAACGAAAAGTCAAACAAAGCAAACAAGCAAAGGTTGAGATGAATAAAAAGCCTGACATGAGGCTTCGTTCAACGTTTCCACATGTTGAACAAAGCTGTGTTTCTGCCCCTTCTTCGGGATGTAACATTAAACACACAGTCTGTGGCAGCTTGTGAAGCCTCGCTGCACCTCAGAAGATCGTTGTGGGGCATTAGGGGTAACAGTCATTGTCCAGCTGTGCTGCTGTTGGAGGGACTTTGCACCAAACGACAGATATTTGGTTTGAGGAAACTAAAGAAGCAGCGATCCGCATCAGCTCGGTCATTCCGCTCAGTCCACAAACATACTGGGAGATCTGCACGGCTTCAGCGGTGTCTCTGCAAAGGGCAGAAACATTCTTCTTTCACTGTGGTCACAAAAAAAGTCATTATGAATCACTGGATTGACTTAAATGCACCACAGAAACAGATCACTGAAGCAGTGGAGATAATGAGACAGGAAAAATAATGAAGAAGAATATTTAGAAACATGGGCGCCAGTAAGAAATGACACCAGCGTAAAAGAGAGGAATGACCACCATCGTCTGCCTCTCGATCCAGCAAATGATTATGCATTTATTTTATTATTATTATTTATTATTACTTCCTCTTTTTTTCATGTTTCTGCCGTTCTCGTCTTGCATGATTATCTGTGTGTAATTTACGGTGATTCATTGTTCCATGTTGTTGAGGAGTTTGTTACGGTGGGGACCAAAGGGATTGGTGTGTTGATTTGATGTAAGAGGTGTGTGTCTCAGTGTGTGTCTCAGTGTGTGTCTCGGTGTGTGTCTCAGTGTGTGTCCCAGTGTGTGTCTCAGTGTGTGTCTCGGTGTGTGTCTCGGTGTGTGTCCCGGTGTGTGTCTCAGTGTGTGTCTCAGTGTGTGTCCCAGTGTGTGTCTCAGTGTGTGTCTCGGTGTGTGTCCCGGTGTGTGTCTCGGTGTGTGTCCCGGTGTGTGTCTCAGTGTGTGTCTCAGTGTGTGTCTCGGTGTGTGTCTCGGTGTGTGTCTCAGTGTGTGTCCCGGTGTGTGTCTCAGTGTGTGTCTCAGTGTGTCTCAGTGTGTGTCTCAGTGTGTGTCTCAGTGTGTCTCTCAGTGTGTGTCTCGGTGTGTGTCTCAGTGTGTGTCCCGGTGTGTGTCTCAGTGTGTGTCTCAGTGTGTCTCTCAGTGTGTGTCTCGGTGTGTGTCCCAGTGTGTGTCTCAGTGTGTCTCGGTGTGTGTCTCAGTGTGTGTCTCAGTGTGTCTCAGTGTGTGTCTCAGTGTGTGTCCCGGTGTGTGTCTCAGTGTGTGTCTCAGTGTGTCTCAGTGTGTGTCTCAGTGTGTGTCCCGGTGTGTGTCTCAGTGTGTGTCTCAGTGTGTCTCGGTGTGTGTCTCGGTGTGTGTCCCGGTGTGTGTCTCAGTGTGTGTCTCAGTGTGTGTCTCTGTGTGTCTCAGTGTGTGTCCCGGTGTGTGTCTCGGTGTGTGTCCCGGTGTGTGTCTCGGTGTGTGTCTCTGTGTGTCCCGGTGTGTGTCTCAGTGTGTGTCCCGGTGTGTGTCTCAGTGTGTGTCTCAGTGTGTCTCTCAGTGTGTGTCTCGGTGTGTGTCCCAGTGTGTGTCTCAGTGTGTGTCCCGGTGTGTGTCCCGGTGTGTGTCTCAGTGTGTGTCCCGGTGTGTGTCTCAGTGTGTGTCTCAGTGTGTCTCAGTGTGTGTCTCAGTGTGTGTCCCGGTGTGTCTCTCAGTGTGTGTCTCAGTGTGTCTCGGTGTGTGTCTCGGTGTGTGTCCCGGTGTGTGTCTCAGTGTGTGTCTCAGTGTGTGTCTCTGTGTGTCCCGGTGTGTGTCTCAGTGTGTGTCCCGGTGTGTGTCTCAGTGTGTGTCTCAGTGTGTGTCTCAGTGTGTGTCCCGGTGTGTGTCTCAGTGTGTGTCCCAGTGTGTGTCCCGGTGTGTGTCTCAGTGTGTGTCTCAGTGTGTGTCCCGGTGTGTGTCTCAGTGTGTGTCTCAGTGTGTGTCTCAGTGTGTGTCCCGGTGTGTGTCTCAGTGTGTGTCTCAGTGTGTGTCCCGGTGTGTGTCCCAGTGTGTGTCCCGGTGTGTGTCTCAGTGTGTGTCTCGGTGTGTGTCCCGGTGTGTGTCCCGGTGTGTGTCTCAGTGTGTGTCCCGGTGTGTGTCTCAGTGTGTGTCTCAGTGTGTGTCCCGGTGTGTGTAATAATAATACTAAAAAAAAGAAGATAGTTTTTCTTCTTCTACTGTTTGGCACACCCCTCTTTATGGTGAAGCTTTTAATTTGAAAAACAACCTCATTTGTCTCTATTTGTGTTTGAGTCTAATTTAACTCCCTCGGATCAGATTTCCTATTTAGACTCCAAAATGTGAAATTGGCTGGATGTGTAAAAAGCATCACCTTCATCAGTACATCTGTTTGTGCTGGTGTGTTTGTTAATGAGAGATCTCAGAGGAACACGAAGACAGAACAGAAAGATGACAAACGTGTTTCAGTCATGCTGAGTGAAAACGATACATCAGGTTTACATCAAATAATCAAACCAACACGATTAATAAAGAAGAACCTGCAATAATACAATATACCATCACATGAGACATACACATATTTAGAGTAAGAGCTCGGTTATTTCCCTTCTCCACAAACTGCGTCTGGATTAACGTTCCTGCTGCTTCCAGCTACGTGACGTTCTGGAGGATAAATAATCCTGGTTTTTAAGTTTTAATAAAGCTTGTGCTGCTCTGAAGGTTTTATTTAAAAACTCTTTGAAACATCTGGATGAACAAAACTCCCGTCTGCTGCAACTTAAGCAGATTTTTTTACGTCTTTTTCAAGTGGTGACTCTTTCCTGTACCAGAAACACAGAGCGCTAACAGCTAGCTCCTGCTGTGTGTTTACACTCTGTTTCCTGTCCCTCCTGCTTTGGTCTCACCGTGCAGGTAAATCTCACCGTCCTGACTGCAGCTTAACAGCACGATCAATCAGCTGGAGTGGGCTGCAGCTTTGTGCTCTCAGGTTCAATCACTCTGGAATCTGAACAAAGTGGAAGAGGCAGCTTAATTCACGAGCAGGAGGGGACGTGTGTCGTTGGTTTCTCATAGACACTAAACGTTCCGACTGTAGTGTTCACAGCTCAGGACGCAGCCGGACAGGAAGTCAGGAGTGTGATCTGTGTAGGGTAAGAACACACTGATTTATAATCTGATCACTTTGCTTTGCTTCAGTCCCCCAACACATCTGCACCTCTGCTCTCTGCACAGCTGCTGGCCCCGCCCCCTCTTCCTGTCTGTCTCTCTGTCTGTCTCTCTGTCTGTCTTCATCAGCAGTCTGTTTCATGAAGTCACATGAGTTACATATCTTCTCTCGCAATTCAGTTCTCACAGCACGTGAGCCGCGTGTGCACGAGGGACGTTATTAATGACGTAGCGATCAAAACGATCGATCGTTACCGAATGACATCATCACCTTTTATAAGCTTTATAAACCGCGAACATCAATGAGTTTACAGTCGGGACGTGCGGAGTTAGAGACAATATCTCCTCATAACAGTATGATATTGTGCAGCTCGCTGGAGGGAGATCGCCAGGGAGCTGAGAGTTTGATACTGAGCGCACAGCTGATAGAGGCACGTGGATTGTTTACACTGCGTGTTAGGACTTCACATGACTGTGTGTGGACAGAGAGCGTCTGATGTCAGCGATGCGGAGCGGACCCTCTTTTGCTGTTAGAAGTACACTGGGCCCGCTGTCGTTTATTTGGTTGCCAAGACTTCGTGAGTGATTGACGTCCTGTGACTCCTGTCACTGTGTCAGGTCTCTGCCTCAACGAGGAGAGGATGGACGAGGATTGACTTGGAGCAGAGATCTCCACGGAGTCGTTTAACTGCAACTTCAGGACACGTGTCCTGATTATTTCATGATTGGTTCAAGGAAGTGTATTACGTCATAAATATCTTACATAACCACGCCCAACTCAACCCCCATGTCGGGGAAGTTAACAAAGAAACAATGGCAGTAACTCGAGGTTGATTTAAACTAATTTCTAACACTCTTTAGATGCTTACTAGTTTGTTCATAAGACCCTAAATGACACAGTGACAAGGATTTTGTGGATTTGGGTTTCCAGGGGCTTTAAAGCAGAGGCAGTAAAGGATGAAAAAAATGATCTTTCTTTATATTTATCATCGTTTTCAGGTGTGTATGCATCCATCCTTTAAATTGGTTAATCATTAATACTGCAGATATAAATACATCGTAGCTCCAGCAGTGAAGAATAACAAACTGGGGAACTGAAGAGAAGCAAGGTGATCAGACTGAAGAAGCTCGGGAATAAAAACTTCAACAAGGTGACGAATGGAGTAAAATGTTAATGGAAAGAACAAAACAAGGTTAATATAGAGAACAATTAAAAAACCACCGACAAGCGAGGAGGAGCAGGAGGCGCCTGTAACCACACAGCCTTTCATTAATTACCGTTGTTGTTTTAATGTGACTGCCCCATTGGGCTCTGTGTCCACGTAGAGCCTTTTTCTGAGCCCCGACATCTTTTCTCAGCTGTTCCTAACGAGGACAGAGCGCACGCGGCCGCCGAGAGAAAACGTGCTGCACCCAGCGTCCTTTTAGAGAGCTCCGCCTTGTTTGTGCGGTCGCTCCAAGCGCTTTCTCAGAAAGGCCCTGGTGTTGTCACCAATGCTTTTCTTCAGGCAACCAATCGGATGGGGCGCCACTCGTCACCCTTTTTCTCTCACCAGGCGCAGCGTTTGTTGGTAGGGCGCTGGGGATGAAGCGCCCTGAATCTGTAAGTCACAACATGGAGCTAATCACTGAAGTGTTTTTTATAAAAACATGTGTAGTGATGTTTGCTGAGTTGAAGTCCTCTCACCTGGGGGCGCAGGTGTAGCTCAGCTGGTAGAGCAGGCGCCCGATGTACGGAGGCTTCAGTCCTCGACGCACTGATCGCAGGCTCGACTCCCGGTCTGCTGATCCTTCGGTGCATGTCAGCCCCCACTCTCTCCCCATGTTTCCTGTCTCTCTTCAGCTGTCATATCTAATAAAGGTTAAAAAAAAAAAATCTCACCTGTGCTCCCAGGTGACCCTCATGTCCTCAGCAGCCTGTCTTTATACATCAGGCCACAGTCTGTCTTCGCTTGTATCTGAGCCGGACTGAAACCTGCACATGAGCTGTTGTTTCAGACCTGATCACCTGTAAACCTCCTGCTCACACCCTGACCCAGCTGAGTCCTGTTAGTCCGCTCATAGTTTCAGCCCCCTCCTCCAGCACACGGCCAAATGGAGCTCAAGGTTGTTTGGGTCGCGGTATTTACCACGGGGCCTCCTGAGGTGTGACGCTAGCATTTTCAGAGAGGCATCAAACTGTGCTGCTGACATTCAGGAAACACAGCCCGAAGCGCTGATGAAGAACCGAACCGTCGCGTCAGCTCCGAGAAGGACATCAAGCTGCTGCTACACGTACACGCCATTTTATTTTCAGCAAGACAGAACTGCAGAAACATCTCTCTGAACCAGGTGTGGATGGTTTGTGTTTGAATGCTTAAAGTTATCCAAACACACCACTTCATGGATCGTATTAAGTATAAATCCGGCATAAATCGAAGTATTAATTTATGCCGAGGCTGCACAAGAGGACTTTAAAAAGACTAAAGTTTGACCCCCTCTCCATCTAAAGACATTTTAGACACAGACTGAAATACAACAAGTAACTTCTCTCAGAGAAATGTAACCTCCGAACACAGGAGCTGCTGGTCCACCGCCATAGATTCGTTTCTTTTTGCGACTTTCGAGTATGAAAGTGTTAGTTTGGATCTGACACAAATAGTTTTGTAACCATTGTTTAACACACAATAACACAAACATACCAACTGATCAAGGCAGAAGTAGAGTTGCAACTCCTACATTCTTGGCTGTAAAAACAGTGTTTTTATGAATGGAGTCTGGTGTGTGTGCAGAGAGCGATGTAACGTCTGTGTGTGGTTAAAACAATCATCTTCCTCTGTAACAAAAAGGTCTATCTCTGTAGGGATCCTTTCTGTCATGTTGTCACACACTTAGAAGAACAATCTGAGCCTGTCAGTGGAAACAACAAGAACTTTTAGTGGACGACCTTTGACCCATCAAGGATTATGTTGCAGACATTACAGCCTGTTTCACTGCTGCAGGATGAACACATCTACTGGAGACATTCACACACTGTTTGTAATTTTCTGTCTTTAAGCCTGTAAAATATATAAATTAGGGCCTAGGTTTTAAAAAACTGGCATTCCTGCGTAAACTCTGTTGAATAAACTCTAAATAAAAAGACTTCAGCCGCTCGCCGTGTTTGTTGGGGACGTTATCTTTTCTGACTCGAGCTCTATATGTTATGTAATATTTCTTTACTTTTATAGACCTAACCAGGGACAAATCCCTCCCTCTCCTGCATCGTTAAAATAACAAAGATGGCCACCAGGGAGGACTGCCCACTCCTCTTTCAAAATAAAAGCCAGCGCAGCGACTACATCCATGTTGTGATCCTCCTGAGTCTCTCCTCTGCAACAAGTCTAATCCACAGGCGCTGCCGCTCCGCTGTGTCCCCTCATCTCTGCCACTCTGATCATGTCAAAGCAAATATTGAGCCTCTCTCTAACTAAACGGCCTCCTTCCTCTTTCCCTGAGAAAGTGGAACATAAACACTCGGCTCCAGCGGGGTTTTCTTCTTCCCTTTTTTTCAGCAGATGTTGTTTAAGACAGCGCGGTTTCCTGAGGAATTAGGATTGTCGGGCTGGACGCCGCCGGCAGACAGTCGAGGTGCATCAGGCTGCTGAAAAATAGTTATTAAAGGCAGGACGAGCCTGCAGAGTCGTTCTCCTTCAGCTGTGGAAAGGATTAAATTCACAGTTTTTTATTTATTAAATGTCCTCTCCTCCCTCCTCATCACTCTCTCTCCATCTCCTGCCTCTTTATTTTCTTATTTCTCTCTATCTCCCCCTCCGCCCCCCTCCCCCCCTCGTCTCACTGTGTTGCTCTGATGCAGTAATGGGCCAGTCTCAGAGGATCAATGACCCGGAGGAGAGAAACGGCAGAGACAGAGGAGGTTTTCAGGAAAGACGCTCTGAATCTCAACTACAGGCCAAGGACGGCCTGCGGGAGATAAAGAGAGGCAGCAACGGCAAGGTGAGGAAGGGGGGAGGTTCTGTCTCTCATCCATACAGCTACACTTTTCTGTCTTCTAGTTTTCACTGCAAATGCACTTCCTGTTTCCTGGATCTGAAGCATTTTTCAGATGGATTTAGACTTTAAAGGTCCTATCGTACACGCTGAGCCGCAGAGCAAGTGTCATTGCTATCTTCCACCCGACGCAGTCGTCATTTTCACGCCCAGCGCCCACGTTGTGTAAATAGCAAGTGATCTTGCACCCACGTTAGCGCCTGTGGGCGTGTTGGTCTTAAAATGAGGCGTGGTCAGGCAAACGGGTAGCGCGTTGCTATCTAGAGGACGCAGAAAGTGACTGCACCTTAGACCAACAAAAACCTGGTCTAAAGTCTAAAGTCTGTGGCGCAGTCTGTCTCTGCTATTTAGAGGGCGCATTATGGACACGCCTGGCTCAACAGTTTGAGCCTGGAGTCAGATTGTTGTTGGCTTTTACCCTCAGAGAAGACGGCGAGTCGCGGAGAGGAAAAATCGGTTAAAGTAACCGGGCACTGTTGCTCTCTCACCAGAGACTCGGGCGAGCGAGTAGTGAGTCCTCTGTGTTCTGTTAAACAAACTGCTTCCACCACAAACAGAATCTCCTCTGTGGGAAACACGGTGATAAGCTAGCTCAGTTGCTAGCTAATGAACTAGCCATGGGCACAGGCTGTATAGCTCCGGTAACTTGATAACCCTCTTGTCCAAATATGGTCACTTCTGGCTCCAGAAAACCAACATGGCAGCTGAAAAAAAGCAGATCTTAAGGCTTGAAAAAGGTAAATGACAAACCAATGGGTCACGTAAGAGTGGCTACGTCCATTATTCACACAGTCTGTGATGCAGAGGGGGACCTAGAGCTTCATGTTTTGAAGCTTAGGGCTGCCGTACATGTTGCAGGACACTTAAATGAAGGATAGTCGGGGACCGATCACATGAGATGAAGATATTTGGGCATCTGAACATGGCAGTGACAGTAAACTTCTCGTTACTGTACTTGTGATCGTTCTTAACTTTACTTTTTGTTGAGCTTACTTAGGCCACAGAAATCGAATCTCCTCAAGTGAGAAAGTACAATAAAAGGAGGTGATGGCGAGAGGAGGTGACACGGAGAAGAAGACGGAGAGACGGAGGGACAATCTTCTGTTGAGACAAAATCACTTTCATGCTGCAGATGGATGTTTGGGTCGATGGGTCTGCAGAGCCTCACAGCGGCTCCTGAACAAGAACCCTCCATAATAGGCACCAAAGGGAGACGCACCACACACACGCACACACACACAGACGCACACACACACAGCTAGTTATCAGGTCCTTCACTCATTGATTTCTCCTACAGGTATTTACGGTGAGAAAGAAATACAGATTGTCCACAGGGCAGCGGGCGTATTTATCTCCTCTAACCGGCCCGCGGCTCTCTTTTAACCGCTTCAGTGCCAGCGCGACTCATCACAGGTGTCAGCCAGGTGACAGTGGAGTCCCTGAGAGCTCCGGCTTTATAGCGAGAGTTAATGATCCGCCAGCTGATGGTGGGAGGCCGCACCGAGAGGCCGGTCGATGAAGAGTGAGCCGCCCCGAGCTGCAGCTGAGGTTCAGCCCTGTGAGGAGTCCATCAGTCTGATCTGATTCATTCATATTCATCAGTTTGTAAACGGCCGCCTCCCATTCTTGATTTTCTTTCTTTGTTTTAAACCGGTGATGGATCGATGCACAGATTGATAAAATGCACCAGATACAGACTGCTCAGACATTCTGCTGTGTCCACCTGTTTATAATTAAATCACAAATGATCAAACCAAACTCCATTCAAAAAACAAGCATTTTAAGCAGTGTTCTTGTCCTCTTGCAGACAGAACTGACAAAGCATGAACTCAGACTCTTTACAAACCTGCCTCCTGATGTAGTTCTCTCAGCATCCTTTCAGCCTGTTTATTGTCATTACATCTCAGTAACGTCTGTTTGTTTTGGCTTCATAGCGCTGCAGTGAGACAGACAGATGGACAGGCGCTCCACAGCTGAAACAGAACACTGGTGTCCACCACAGAAATCCTGGTATGGAGCTGAGCCTAAACTGTGTCCTTACTGCTTATCTCTGAAATCCTGGTTGAGTCAGAGGTACATCTTTGAGTGGCATTTTGAGGAGTTGGTTCTGTGTTAAACAAACTGGTCCAGAGGTTTTATGTGCGTTGTAATATCCAGAACAAACTTCTGGCTTGTGTGAAATTGGACATTTTCAATTGGGGACCCCCCACAGTGTCACCTGCATGGTCATGGTTTTGCAGATTGTAGTAGTCAGCAAGCTCCATGACCTCTGTCAGTACCCGATCCGTCCCGGCTGCCCGATCCGTTCTGCGCATGCGTAAAAGTCAGCGCATGCGCAGAATTGAACCTGTTTTATGACACTGCCTGATCTGTTCCACGCATGCATCGCTCGACTCGAGAGAGTTGTGTTCGTGTGCTGGCGGTCGAATTGGCGTGTAACATTAGATTAGAGAGTTGTGCCATTGGGTTGGCTGTCAAATTAGCTAGTTTTACCAAATTAGCTTATTAGTATGTATAATACAGAGTTCTTTTGACAATCAGTGTTAACAAAACCAGCAGTTGTGCATCCTTTCTGTGCTTTTATGTTGATTAATAACGGCCACATACTGTTATTTGTATTGCAGTGGAGTGTATTTGTCTAATATTGTGTTGTTAATAAAGTTATTTAAAAAAAGACGTGAGGTACAAATCGGGCAGGAATAAATATGAGCATGTGCAGAACGGATCGGGCAGCCTGGACGGATGGGGTACTGACAACCTCCACAGCAAAGCTTTTGTCTCTTTTACCCAGGATGCCGCTGTGTTTCCTGTCAAACTACAATACAACGTTGAGGTACTACTTTAGCTAAAGCCACAAGCTGTTCCTAAACCAAACCAACAACCACTTAACACTGTCAATATATTTCAGCGAGACTTATTGGTAGATATTTTATTACATGTGTAATGTTTTGATGGTCGGCGTGAGAATTAAATGGCAGTCAGGTAAGTTTAATTTGAAAATCTGCAGGAAGTCTGGTTGCAGCAGTGCAGCAGTAAAGTTGCACGTTTCATAAATGTAAGAGTGTCTTCATGAATGAATGATGAGAAACAAACAGAGAATCATCTGTGTGTGAAGCTAATCTGCAGGTTCACACAAAGGTCAGCTTCAGGAAACTCTTTAGCTCGGTTTAGATTTTTTTCTACAGAAAGTGACGAGGTGAAGTTTTTATGATGATTTATCCACACAGAAAACACCAGAGCATAAAGGTGTGCATTGTTAACAACCTCCTTATAGAATATACAGATGCTGGTGCATGAAGTGATTGCGAACATGGTTAAACAGAAGGGGCCTGCATACAGAGGTAGTGAAATATGTATGACGTGTACAGAAACATGCAAAGTGTGTATGCATACGTACACTGAAGAATAAGCAGGTCTGGAGGTCAGCGTGTGCAGCGGAGCAGATGTCTGCAGCAGCTCTCAGCAGGGGAACACAGACAAACAGATTACAGAGACACAGAGTTGTGACCAGACACTGCCTCCCTGTTTCCTGTGTGACTCTGCTGTGACAGGAAGCAGTGTGCAGCCAGATGGTGCTGACATAACTCTCCTCTTACACTGCAGTCTACGGGGCCTGGAGACAAACCACCGTCATGTTTCTTCTTCACTTCACAACAGGGAAGAGAAGTGGCCACCACCCAGTGAGAACAGATGAAGAGTAGCCTGCTGCAAATTCTAAAGAGTGGTACCTCCCTCCTTTATTGAGAAGCTGTGATTGCAAATGAACGATTGTATACGATTGTATATTAGCTCCACTATTTTAAATCAGCCACATTTTGATTTGATTATAAAAAATTTACTTTAAACCTGAAATGTATATTTTCCTACACAGCATGCATGCATGCAAGAGATAGTTAGCTAAAGCAGCCACATACACAATGCTAGAAGTGAATGAGTAGCATAACATGTTCAGGAGTTCAAATAGTTAATGCAGTTATTGAAAAGTTGTCTAAAGGACAAATAGTTTTTGAATTACAACTTATTAATGTGGTTTAATTAGTTAGCTTAATGTAACGAGTAAACAGTTAAAACACCTGAGCTAACAGATATAGATATGTTTGAAATATCCAGCTGAAATAGTTAGCTTAAATTAACTGTTAAGCAGATCAAATAGTTATCTAAAAGTATTAAATATGGTTGAAATAAAAAGCTAAAAGTAATGATGCACTGTTCAAATGGTAAAAAGTTACTAGATTAAATAGTTAGCTTAGCGTAATGGATGAACTGTTCCAAGAGTTAGTTTAAAGTAATGGATAAACAGTCTTAATAGCTAGCTTAAAGTAATGGCTAAACAGTCCCAATAGTTAGCTTAAAGTAATGGATAAACAGTCTTAATAGCTAGTTTAAAGTAATAACTAAACAGTCCCAATAGTTAGCTTAAAGTAATGGATAAACAGTCTTAATAGTTAGCTTAAAGTAATGGATAAACAGTCCCAATAGTTAGCTTAAAGTAACTGATAAACAGTCTTAATAGCTAGTTTAAAGTAATAACTAAACAGTCCCAATAGTTAGCTTAAAGTAATGGATAAATAGTCTTAATAGTTAGCTTAAAGTAATGGCTAAACAGTCCCAATAGTTAGCTTAAAGTAATGGATAAACAGTTAAATGCGTTACTATGTTGAGGCAGCAGGACGCGATTGCACCACTTATCAAATAAAACCTGGTCTGAAGTCTTTTGGGCAGTAGTTACTTTCCGGTTATTAAAAAGGTTAATTATTTGCACAGTAAGCATAGCCTTATTCAATTACAATCTGCTTGACATTCACACAGTGACATGATCACAGCTCTTCTTCTCCTCAGTTAAATGTACGTGTCATTTCACTAGCGAAAGGTTGGTGATGTAAATAAGGGCTTCTAAGAATTCAATATTGTCAATTTTTTAAGCCTACAGTATTTATTTGCTTGTTTTGAAATTGTTTGTATTTTTATATATTGGGTCTTTATACACCTGAATGTATCAGTCAAACTCCAAAGATTTACCTTGATGATATGATTTTCTGTTATTTCAGCCTGTGAAGGGGTCGTGTTCTCCTTCATGTCAGCTGACGGAGGGGAGGGGGGGTTAGAGAAAGAAAGAAATTAAAGGATCGGCTCGGCTGCTCTTTTTCTGCAGCGATCAATGAGCTGCCTCAGAGCTGATCCAACAAACTGATACCCCTTCTGCAGAACGAGACAGAGACAGAAAGTTATCTGCACCGTCAGACCTTTCTCTTCCTCTCACACACACACACACACACACCCACACACACACACACAGAGGCGACTACTACTACTATAGGAAAATCTTAAGACATGCACTTTACTTTGCCCTGATGACTCAGTCTGATTAGCTTAATCAGACTCTTTGTTATACCTCCCCTTTTTCTCAAGTAGCTGTGTGTGTGTGTGTGTGTCTGTGTGTGTGTGTGTGTGTGTGTGTGTGTGTGTGTGTGTGTTGCCTTTGAAAATGTGTAGACTACATTTTTGCCGATTCAGTAATCAATAGAACCGGGCTGTGGGAAGAAATACACTCTTTTAAAAATGTGAAGATGGTATCTCCCTCCCAGGTAATTGACTGAGACAGATGGTATCTTCCTGCAGTGATTACTTTTAGTCGGGATGATGGGAAACTGGAAATGTACCAGCTTAGAAGACTCTCACACTTATACTTGAATGACAAGAATGATATTATAGATCCATTTTTTCTATATGCACACCTGTCGTTATGTCTGAATGAAAGTGACTGAACGTTTGTTTGTGTGTATTTACGTGCTAGTTCCATCATCGGGTCAACATTTCAGTGTATCTAATACTATTTATAACCAAGTACCTGCAGAACTAATCACATTCCCATCAGCCTAAGCTTTTTTATGCTTTGTGCTAATTAGCCAATGTTAGCATGCTAAGACACTAAATTAAAGTTATGTTCAGACCATAAGCAAAGCAAGTTCAGCCTAATGCTATTCCTGAAAGTTTGACAACAGGATCATTTGTTGTTATTATAGAAGGTTAAAATATACATGCAGGTTTAAGCTCGTTCAGATACGTCAAAAAACCAAACACCCTCATATCCATGTTGAAAACATCACCTGTCCTCTCACACAGCTGGTTAACCTCCCTCCTCCTCCTGAGCTGTGTCTGATGAACTCTCCTGCTGCTTCCAGCTCCTTCAGGCTGACCAGTGCCCAGTGTGATGAGCTGTTAGCTCGGATCAGTACCAGGATTTCTCTGATGGACACCAACTACCGGCGTTTTGTTTCAGCTGTGGAGCGCCTGTCCATCTGTCTCTGCTGAGTGGCAGTTTCACTGTATCTAGCAAGTCACACGTGGGCTGAGATCTGTCTCACTACAGCGCTATGAAGCCACAACAAACAGATGTTACTGAGATTTAATGACAATAAACAGGCTGAGAGGACGCTGAGAGAACTACATCAGGAGGCAGGGTTGTAAAGATGCTGAGTTCAGGCCTCGTCAGGTCTGTCTGCAAGACGACGCTAAGGCCGAACTGAAATGACACAGCCTGGTCTACGGAGGATTTCCTGTTTGTGTCACCAGCTGTTCCCGCCCTTACCCTTGAATCACCAGACGTTGCTCCTGTCGCCTTGGAACAGCTGGCTAACTAACTATCATAACTATGTCACATAACTTAACCTATCTATTTAAAGGTAATTTGTTTCAAGACCTCTTTTTTTAACATTTGTACCTCTAGCTATTCGATCGAGATAAAACCAAAAACTTTAACCTTTAAAGTGTATTCTTCGACTGTTCAAGAGTCCGCCATCTTGTTTGAATTGGTGCTCAATGAATTACAGGATACGTAGGGCCATGAAGGATGCACCTCATGCCGGGAAAAGGAGGACGCATTTGTTCTTCGAAATGGGACAGCCTTTCAATGCGCCGCTGTGACGCAATCAGCCTTCAAATATGTCCTTCGAATTTGGACACAGCTTGTGTCTTTCTACAGCCTCAAACAGCTGTTAACATGGCTGCAGACTCTCCCAGTGGCTGCATGTTAGTGGGAAATAAAAGAGGACCCAATATTGAGCCTTGTGGAACTCCACAGGTCAACAGAGTTTCAAAAGAGTGAAATCATTCCAAAGTAGCATCCCTGACATTAAAAACAGAATTAATCACATAATGCACTCATTTATTTCCTCTGATTCTGGATCTGTGACTCTTTTTAACTGTCTGTAGGCTCTTCTCTATACATACAAACGGCATTACTTATCACACATCTTTAACTTTTTTCATTTTAGTTTCCACTTCCGGCACAACATATTTACATTCAGCTGCAATATGTAACAAAATAATACAATATTAAGAGGAAGCACATCTCATAAATGGTGATGAAGACACACCAGTGATAAACGTGTCTGAACACTGAAGCAGTTTATTATTTAATTTTTGTATAAAAACTAACACGCTTTAGACAAGTTATTATATTTCTTAGAGTTTTTGCAGAAGTTGAACTTTACTCGGCTTTAAATTGATTCTTTTGATAGTTTTAAGGAGTCTTTGTGGGTTTTCTAACCCACTATAATAGTCCGAGTGACTCTGTGTGACCCTGAATTATCATTTCAAGATCTGAAAGCATTTAAGCACCTGTTCGAATTAAACTTTCAGGTCTGACATGGAGGAATTTTTTATTCATCAAGGAAATAAAGAGTTCCAGTTGTCAAGGTCAGAGGAAATAAAAGTAGGAACGTGTTTCTTAACTGAATGGAAAGGGCCTCCTCAAGGAAAGGGCCTGACCAAAGATGGCGGCGCGCATAGACGCAGCAGTTCAATGTTCAATGCTCTTCTTCTATTCTTCTGAATGAAACAGGAAGGAGCAATTATCTCTGGCCTTACATCAAAGGTAAGGTCAGCATGAAAGATGAATCACAGGATCCTGTGAGCCGGCTGCATTTACGCCCACAGATCACTGACTTTGTGCTGAACAGGACTTTTTGTCTCCTGTGAACAGGATGACTGAACTTCAGAGTTTTCATCTTTTCACTTCATACATTTTTTTAATCTTCTCAAAGTGGCTCTCTGAGTGTTCTTATGTCCCGCTGGATGTGGTCCGCAGAGAGTCAAGAGATGTGACGTGAGATTAAACCTGAAGGTGTGATGTCAGCTGAGAGGAGGGGGCGTTTTGGATGGTTGGATCATTTAAAGGTAACTGCAGGATTTTTGGGCCCTGTTTCGTTAAAGGACTTTCAAAACATTTAGCAATGTCTCCAGTCGATTGCTTCAGCTTGCAGCATTGAGACTGGTGTAATAGCTGCAACATCATCCTTGATGGATCAAAGTGCGACCACTTTTTTTCCGCTGACTCAGATTGTTATCCTAAGGGTGCTTTCACACCTCACAGCTTTGGCCAAGTCTTCAGACTTTCGTTTAGACAGGTGAGAACACGCATTGAACCAAACCACTGAACCACGGTCCACCAGAAAAGACGGGACTCGGTCCGTTTCAAGGCAGGTGAGAACATACTTAAAGTAGGACCTAAGGCAGGAGGCAAACAAAACACAGTGCATTGTGGGTTGTTAACGAGTGCTGACACTTTCAGAGACGGCCACGCAGCCAGGCAGCACGATGAGCAGAGGAGAGACGTGGAGGAGCAATGTTGTACTTAAAAAATGTTCATGTGAAAAGGATGCTATAAATAAGGTTAAAAAAGAAAGAGTTGTAATGAATACGTTTTAAAAATGCCAAATGTATCGTTATAAATATTTTGTTTTATTTTGAAAAGTTTAAGGTACTAAGAGGAAGTTGTGTATGTGAAGGAGAGAGGAAGCTGGACGGACGAGGTCGCGAGGTGAAGCGTGAGGAAAAACACAGAGAAAAAAGTGTGTAGTTGGTGTCCGGTAACGTCTGCCACGTGGATCCATCACTTCTGTCAGAGGTACCAGACTTTTATTTCTGCTCATCTGAGGGAAGCGGCCAAACAGTTTGGGCCTCACCGCTCACAAGCATCGCTCAGGCCTGTAACGAGACCTTGACTGTTAGCGGGCGCGTGTGTGTTTGTGTGTGAGTGTGTGTGTGTGTGTGTGAGAGAGTGGACCCACTGACTTTGGTTTAAGCTTGAATATATTATTTAATTGTTTTACAGTTGGAGATAATTATTAGAGCTTGAGTATTGCAATGTTTTTTCATTTGAACGTTTATAACATTTATAACTGTGTGATGTTTTGGTTATTCTGTTGATAGAAGTGTGATATATATATATATATTAAGGTAACAGTTTGAAGGTGTGATCATTTAGATTTAGTTCATTTGTGTTCTAAGTGTTTGAAAGAGTTAAAGCACTTTGGATTTGATTATATGAACAGGAGTATTTCAGTTCATTAAGCTGCATGAAAGTGTTAAAACCTGGTAAAAGAAGCGTTTAATTTACTGAGAAGATTAAAAAAATTTAAAATACCTGATAACATTAAACCCTTTTGATTTAAAGGAGAGATATCACTGTCCCCATTTTAGTTGCAGGTTTAAAGGGGAAGTGCATTTTTATTGACAGTATTTTTATTGCTTTATTCTTTTTGAACTATCTGGGAAGAGCAAGAAATGCACAAAACAAAACACAGATTTAAAAAGAATATAAGTCACACAGATACAACGAACTCAGGGCCCTTCCCTAATAACATAGGAACAGGAGGGCTACACAGCGATACCTCTTGTTCTCCCTCTTTGTTTACTTCAGGGAGTTTTCCCACATCAAAATTCTGACCAATCAGAGAGCAGTTTCCTCGCTCCTCAAAACGTTTGGTCTGCTGGTAAAAGCTGCCGTGTGAACAGAAACCAAACATTGTAACAATTAGGTCTTAAGGTGTGAAAGCAGCGTATGTGTGTGACGACATTACAGAAAGGATCCCTACAGAGACAGACCCCTTTGTTTACCACACACAGACGTTACATCGCTCTCTGCAAACACACCAGACTTGTTGTTGTGTTTTAAATATCCAGTTAGGATGCAAAACAAAGTTTAATCCTAAAGGATGAATGTCAGGCAGCGTCACTCGAACCAACTCTTATGTTTACTGCTAATTAGCTATTGTTAGCATGCTAACAAATTTGTATTGTGAACATTTTGAAAAAAATATACCTACTAAACATCAGCATGTTAAACTAGGACAGGCAAATGTATTTGGGATGCACTTTCTGTTATAAGCTAGTTAGCTAGAATCACCCAGTGGTGTCATGCACTGAAATACTTATGCTACCATCAGTGTTTCTGTGTGTGTGTGTGTGTGTGTGTGTGTGTGTGTGAGTGCGTGCGTGCGTGCGTGCGTGTGCAGTGTGTTAAAGACGGCGAGACGAAGTGTTGCTTGTGAAACTCTCTGACCTGTGCAGCCTTGAATCACACACTCAGCCTCGGATATGGCAGCATCATAATTGCATTGTGTTTGTCTCTGTGTACATGCAACATGGTGTGTGTGTGTGTGTGTGTGTGTGTGTGTGCTTGTAGCAGCCACACACAGGCTGTGATTAACAACCATCACAGTGACACTCAGTGTGTTTCCTTTATAAATAAAGGGTTAAGAAGGAGCGAGGGTGATGAAGCATTATGGGTCACCAGCTGGTTGGGGTCAGTGCCAGGTCAGCAGGAAGTGAAAACAGATTTGTAGTTTTAATGGAGAATCAGGAAAAAGTTCTGAAAGAGCTGGAGAGCAGAGAGCAGCACTTATCAAAGCTAAATGCTAATGCTGGCTAATTAGCTAGTTGAAGTCCCACAGATGCGTATTCCCTCTGAAATGTCACCGTACATCGTCTTCTTTGTTGCAAACAGCAGGGTGAGGTCAGAAGGAAAATGGCCACCATGTGAATTTAGGAAATGTTTAGAGTCACAACAATCGTAACACAATCGGTCCTCACAAAGTGTCACTGAACACAGACTGAATAGATGTGTCACTGATGTTAGACTCCAGTTTCTCGGTTGTCTTTTGTTCAACATCGGCGGCTGCATTAGCAGGAAGTTTGATTTGTCATTACCGCCTTCTAACACAAATCCAAACACACACACACACACACACACACACACACACACACACACACACAGAGACACACATTATTCATGTCAATAAGAAAATAAGCGCAGTGATTGAGCATCTCCAGGAGGTCCTCTCAATCTTCACTGCAATCAGCTCTCTCTGCTGCGTCTCCACATCACACTGAATCACTGATGTGTTTTCTTCTTATTTAAGGGACACGAGTCATTACAGAAGATTTGAAAGCACCAGGCGTCGCAGTCTGACTGATACCTCACCGCTGTCGAGACGACTCACTTCATTATCTGCGATAATTTGACTTCTGCAGAATCCACTTTGATTTTACACATATTATGATGCAGCCAGATAAAGCGTAGCATCATGTTGTGTGATGATTGAACAATGATAGGACTGCTTCCTCAGTGTCAGAGCAGATGCAAATTGCAGTGCTGGAGTGACGACTGATGTGTGCTTTCAGCAGGTAGAGACATAATGACAGAAAAGTGATGCATCAAAGGTGCCGCATTTAAGAGTTTTTTTACACAGATTTGAGGACACAAAATGTGTGGAATCACTTTAAAGGACAAGAAAAGAAGCAGAGAGAGAACGAGATGATGATGAGGAGAGGAGGGTTGTGCTAAAGAGAAAGTGAATTTTTACCTTGTATCATCTGTTGGATGGGGTGGTGATATTTACCAGGATTTTATCTTTCCAGATTCAGCTGTTGAATACAAAGCTGTCACTCTTTATTTCTTTTCTTCTTTAGTTCAATGCCACCAAACTGCTGCATCATTTGTCGACCTGTAAGATGCACGTTTGTCAGGCAGTCATTGAGCGAAAGTCAGCAGCAGCTCAGCGTGCAGCCTCCAGAGCCCTTCTGAAGAGCATCTGAGAAACACTGACTCAGCGACTCTGAATAAAGCAGCTTAACGTTAAAAACCTGTTTGTCTTGGATTGGAGGAGACCTCTGCAGACAGTCCGGCTCTCTGTAAGAACATTCTGGATACTGAAGGAATCCAGCTCAGCTCGCAGCCTCTCCTAATGTTCGAGAAGATAAAATAAGATATATCAGTGTAGTGAAAAATGCTCTGGACTCTGTCCTGATTCAAAGAGGACAACAATAATACATACTGCAACAAATAGCCACACAATGCACTACAGTACAAAAGTCACGATTATGACGAGTTCCTGCTCGAGAGGTCCAGATCCTGTTCCGGCCCAGCCAGAGGTCCCGTCAGGTCCAGATCTGGGTTCCCTGTCGGCATCCCAGAACTTTTTATGGCCCAGCCAGAGGATGCCCTCCTCCTCGCCCTCCCCTCCTGGTCCTCCGTCTGCATCCCGGCCGATACCTGCTCCTGGTCCCCAGTCGGCGGTCCGGTCAACACCTGATCCTGTTAGACCCCAAGAGTGTTATAAAACCCAAGGGTACTCACGCTGCCTGACGGAGCTCCTCACGCTGCCGCTGCATTAATATCAGGTCGTAACACTCTGGACTTCCTGCTCTGCTCTCGTATCCCATTGGCTGGATAGAAAGTCTATCAACAGGCAGAGAGCTCCACAGGTGCAGGTAATCACGCTTAAACAGGAAGTAAATAACTTGGTAAAAACCCATTTCAAAATAAAACCCTAAATCTATTTAAACCTGAAATCACACAATAAAACAAGAATAAAATCACACGCTAACAGAAACTTGTGCAAATAAAACCCTGGTATAAAATCCTAAATAAAACCTGTACCTCGCTTTGCGACCTAAATATCTCAAAAGATTTGTTGACATGTCGAAAAGGTTCATTTAAAATGTTCATCTCCTCGTTACAGTCAGTAATTGTTGAAACACTGTTTAATATCTAAGTAGGGCTGCAACTAACAACTGTTTTGATAATCGATGAATCTGTCGATTGTTTGTACGATTAATCGATTATTAATCGGATTTTAAAAAAGCTCAATTTTAGTTTTAGCGTTACATTCAAAACACAAAAATCTTGTTTTCTTGTACACTGCAATGTATCAATTATGTAACTCACTTAATCTTGTTGATTTACTTTATAATGTCACATGAAAAAGGAAAGTTCACACGAGGACACGACAACAAAACAGGACGTTGGGGATGCAGCATGAACTGAGCATAACAGGGAAACTAACCAAAATATGTAATCAGACACTGCTCAAGTTTCTGTTGTGAATAAATACAAGATTCACTTTAGACTGTCTCTGACTAACGGCGTGAAATATTCAAAAACTCCATAACGAGTGTCTGTCCGACCGAATTTCAGCTAATTAGCATTAGCTTATTCTGCCGTCTCCGGCAGATTGGTGTCGTTCTGACGGACAAACACACGATTACAAGTTAATTCAAACACAACGTGACGGACAGAAATACGTTCTCTCAGTTCTCTCTGCATGTTGTGATGTTTAATGAAGCGGGGCGTTAGCTTGATCAAGAGTTGGTATTAAATTAGCTTTACCAGTGGCGTTAGCTTATTAACAGCTTTACTATCAGGGTATACTGTCCTCCGAAACCATAATCGTGCGTTTGTCCGTGTAAACGGACACTGATCTACCGGAGGCGGACACATCATCAGCAAAAATGTAAAAATAATTGTTTATCCCAAAGACGATCGGAGACGGAGTAACTTCCTGTAATTCATCACGTGAGCTACACAAGCCGCGACATTGGCTGGCTGCCCCCAGTGACGTTTTCACAGCGCATGTCGTGCATCATAACAAAGACCCAACTAATCCAAGATGAAATTCGTTGCCAACAATTTTTAACCACTGATTTTAATCGATTTAATCGATTTGTTGTTGCAGCCCTATATCTATGATCAATATTCGTACAGGTGAAGAGGTGTGTGAATCAGTTGTGATCAGACTGTGATTTCTACACGTGCACTTTAACATTTAATAACAATGTTAGCAGTGAGCTGAAGCACCATCGTCCATTTGCCCTTTCAGTGTATGTCATCCTACATCAGGTGTGTTCTTTTGATGCAGACTCATGAATCCCCCCTCACACACACACACACACACACACACACACACACACACACACGCACGCAGACCCAGAGGTTTGTGTAATGGGATCCAGATGTGGGATCGATCTCCTGCCCCCCCTGAATGTTGTTCTGAAGCCCCCTCAGCGTTTTCTCTGAAGAACAAAAGCCCGCAGACTTCATCTTCATCTGATTGCAGAGAACAGCAGCTCCCTCAGCGGGCCGCCGCATCGACAGGCGGACAGGTGGTCAGTTTGTCAATCAACCTGATTGATTTGAACCACGTGGTTGATGAAAGAGAGCTCCACATACACTGCTCTACCCCGAGGTGTTGTTCTGTATGTGTTATAGACTGAGCTCTCCTGGAGAGGTGCACCGCCCTCTGTTGTGCTGGCACAAACACCTGTTACGTCACGAGCACAGAAAAGAAAACACCTGAGATCAGACTGAGACAACTGGTCCTCAAGTTTGTCTGTCGCACTCTGCTGGTGTCAATTATTCAACTTTAAACATCATTTATAACTGAACTGTGCACACACACGCGCACACACACACACACACACACACACACACACACACAGGTCCATATGAAAACACAAACCACAGAGAGGCGTCGTCTCCTCCCTCGCTTCATCAGACCTCACAGCTGAGCCTCCAACAAAGCTGAATCCAGACTGAACTGATCATTAGTGCGACTGATTGATTGCTTTGGTCTGAAGCTGAGCTGATAACTGCAGAAGAAGCTGAAGGAGGATCGATGAGTGTTTGTCTGAGCTGAGTTGATGAGCGAGGGGACGTTAGCAGGAGGCCTGCCAGAGTTCAGAGTGACAGCAGAGCAGCGAGGTTATAATCAGTCTGTGTACAGTCTGTTAGTAATGAGTCATCATCAGGTAACCTTTAATGTGTCCAACACTCTGGTCAGTAACAGGCTTTGTGTTTTTGTGCTTCATTCACCAGCCACGGTGGCAGGTGGCATATACACACACGTGATGCAGTCGCAGTGTTGGGCAGTAACGGCGCTAAAAATAGCAGCGTTAGCTGTTTACCTACATTTCTCCGTAGCTTTGTGTCGCGTTGCGTTTCAGCAGCTTTGCTCTTGTATTCATTAAGCAGTGCGTTAGCGTCCACACAAGTTACAGTCTCCTACTACAAAGTCACAGCACACGGAGCTCTCTGCTGCGGTCTGAAGTATAACTGTTGAGGATCAGTAAATGACTTCACACATACACGGGCGTGTCTGTGTAGCGGACAGCGGTACTGCCTCATGACGGTGACATCGCTGTAATCCTTCAGCAGATGCCTGCTAACTCAAATCTAACATATGAAGTGTCTGGGTTTGTGTAAAAGAGGCGGTGCCTAAAAGAAAAACAACGTTACAATAGTAACAGGTGACTTCTAGTGAGCAAGCTAACACAACCAACCCCTACTAAGTTAACCATCATCAGTCTGCAAGCACCAGTTAGCAACTGGTCAACAGCTAACCACAGAACGTGTTGATACGCGCCCAGGTTTAGAAAAGAGTTTAAATGTGAAGCTCATCCTGATCTATCGTCACTTTTATTTGTATTAAACCTTCAGACACAGAAGAAACCTTCCTTTAGTCGCGCTGGCAGGAATCAGGAAGTGAAGCGTCTGAAGTCTGAGTCTTCTGACCCCTGACCTCTGACTTGTTAACACCTTGAATCTGCTCCTAATGACACGTCTCTGCAGGCTGATGTTAATCATAATCACCCACAGATTACAGAGTAATTAAAGGTTAATCCGAGCTTGTTTCAAAGGCTGCAGGTTTAAAAGATTTCTAAGTTTGAACTGAAAATGTTAAATCTGTATTTTGTCCGCCATTACGGACGTTATATCTGCCGAGCATGAGTAAGAGCTGAAACCTGCTTATACTCTCTGACAGGGTCGGTCACACACACGGTCCTCACCACAGCGCAGGTTTGATGAAATGACGGAGATGTTTCTGTGATTAGATCCACAAACTTTGTGTAAGTGAGATGAATGAAACGCAGGGGGCAGTTTGAGGGGCAATGACACACACATTCGTTTCAGCTCATCCATTAATGCCACATCTGCTCTCCCCTTTGGAAACACTGAGGGGGGACCTGTTCGTGTCTGTTACCTTTGAAACTGAACCGACCTCTGGATGCACAGTTAGATATAAAGAAGGAGACAAAAGTGATGACACTAATGTGCTTCTGTAACGCTGCTGACACATCTGTTCAGGCTCTTTGTAAAGTCATTAAAGTGACAGTCTGCCTGCTAACACACAGACACATCGCTAATTATTAAACAGTGAAGAGGAGAGAGCACAATGATAATGTCCACTGGATTAGCACGCAGTGCAAACAAGGAACAAGAAAGTGAACAGAAATAAACATGTTTACAGCCTGGTACAAAAAACAGTTTGGGTCTCTATAGCTCATTTCTCTCTTCATGACAACTGTACGGGGAGAATCTTTATACAGCTCACCTGTTTACATTATATTAAGGCTTAAAGTGATGCAGCATTAGAGGCGGGGCCTCTTTGAGTGACAGCTGGGAGCTGCTAGCTGTCTGCTAGGTGTCCCCTCAGCTAACTCAGTCACTGAACGTAACCTCTGGGCCGTGTTTGTGCTGTTGGAGCCTGTTGGAGATTTGTTCATGTAAATATCAGACAGATAATCTGTGTGTGCGCTTTATTGGACGAACAGACCATCCAACACGTCTCACACACTTTATATATTATACTGTTACTGTTATTTATATGTTAGCACTGATTAGCAGCTAGCTGTGTCTGTGCTCACCATACCTGCCTGTTAGCTCATTCACTGTTTGTCATACAGTGATTTATTTGCAATCTCGGAACCCATCGGCTATCTGACGACGATACAGGCTCTGTGAACGAGGACCAGTTCTCTGTATCTCTGGTGTAACCAGCAGTTACAGATAAACGACTTCCAGCTAAGACTTCCTTCCCCGTGCGCTGCATTGTTTACAGTCCAGTTAGCATCAAAGTGAAGTGAAATCCTCCCCTCCAGATGTATGAACACACCTTTACAGTGAGGTTAAATAACACACCTGCAATTACTGCTCATGACCACAGGGGCCGCCAAAGAGCAGACACTTAGATCTTACTGTAACCACATGAAGCTGCTGACACGACAGATAGTTTTCCCTGTAACAGTATTTTTAAATAAATGTAGAGTTTCTTTTAGCATCTGAGTACTTCCTGCACTGTGATGCCACACACACACACACACACACACACACACAGAGCTGGAGGATGATTGGACGGCTGAGCTCTGATTTGCTGCTGCAGAGTTTAACAAACCAAGGTCACGCCTGCAGCCAATTCACTCTGTGTGTGTGTGCGTGTGTGTGTTTGTGTGTGTGTGTGTGTGTTTCTATCTACCTCATTACTTCTGTGGCCTTGGTGAACATAATCAGAATTCAGAACTGAAAATGAATCACAAAATGTCTCACACACACACACACACACACACACACACACACACACACACACACACACACACACACACTTAATCCAGCTGTAAAGTATGTGTGTCTGTGTGTCCTCTTCAAGTCGAAATGAAATGAGCTGTCAATATGTCATTTTAAGGTGCTCAGTGGAGGATGGAATACACACACACACACACACACACACACACAGGATGTTGCATGTACACAGAGATGAAAGGATGAAAGTCTGTGAGGATCATCAGGTGACATTTGTTGATTGGACGGCTCGATCCAACTTTACACACAAACACACTCACATGAAAACACACACAACACGTGCCTTTTACATCAGCAGACACACACACATTACACACATACGCACACATTACACACACACACATTGTGTCACACAAACTGTGACGCTGATAAATCATTCACAACAAAGAGGCTTCTGTGGCTCAGTGAAGCTCAACACTGCCCCCTGCTGCCAGGACAGAGAACTGCAGCACAGGAGCAGCAGCTTCAAACATGCGAGGTAAACCAGAGGCGGACTATAAATCATTATGTCACATTAACTGGAGCACTGTGTTAAGTTTACATTTCAGGTACGTGTACTCGAGTATTTTCTTTGTCATCTTCTTTGTGTTTCTGCTCCACCACATTCATCCGACCACTCGAGCCTCTTTTTTATCGTCTCATGTTTCCTGATGTTCTTTCAGTAAACCAGTAAACAATAAGTACATCATCAATACCAGCAACTTTAATGACTATTGACAATTTGTAACTTTTCCATTGAATGGTTTTAATAATTTGTTCAAATTAAATTGGATTGAATTGATTTATTTGATGAGGACGCTGCAGTTTAACATAGCTCCAGTGCAGAGCACAAGGCGATACGTGGAACAGAGTGTATAGCTGTCGCTTGTTCTCACTGAGTCTTTACAAAGCATTTAGTATCACGAAACCACAGATATGAAAATACAGATAAATATGGATCAGATTGGTTGGATGTAAAATCATTAGATTAGAAAGATTTGACATATTTCAGGTGAACACTGTTTTCCAACAGAGAAACACATAGAAACTGTTGATTGTGTTCCAGCCACTGATGGACCTTATCCAAGTGTACAGTTAGGTGAGTGAGCAGCAGCGTATATGACCGCATCATCTGCATAAAGCTGGGAATCGGCCTCAGGGCGAGTTACAGGTCATTTATAAACAGACTAAAAAGCAGAGGGCCAAGGACTGACCCTGAAGGTCATGACAGTGTCAAATGCCTTTTTAGGTAAAAAACAAAAACCCACTGCCCCCACAACTTTACCACAGTCCAATAAGAACTTAGTGCTTTACTACGGTGGCCGGCAAGGGCAAACGCGCTGCAACCGCCAAAACGATTTCGATTAGAAGAAATGAGCTGCAGAGTAGATTGTAGATTCACGTAGATTAAAAAACACATGCTAAAGTCCAAAACAAATGCAATGACGGAAACATGCTGCAAATGAAAAAACGCACTGCAAAATGCCAAAACAAATACATTAACATCAAACACGCTGCAAAAAAAGAAACGATGCAAAGTCAAAAACACACAAACCCAGAAAACACACGCAAAAGAAAAACGCTGCAAACAGAGCCCTCACAACCGAAGTGCTCCAGGCCTGTAGGGGGCGCTCGCTGTGACAGGTTCATTATTAACGGGAGCGAGAGGGAGACGACACACTGATATAATTACTTAATTAGTTTGTCCTTGCCAGCCACCGTACTTTATAGTGTACAAAATATATACAAATACTGTTAATACAATCCAGAATTAAAGATACAATGAAGGGCAGAGAAATATAAGTAGTAAAAATGTTTGTATGGAGAGATGGTAAACGGTAAATGGACTGTACTTCTAGAGCTTTTCTAGTCTTTGCGACCTGCTTTTACACTACATGTCACATTCACCCATTCACACACACACATTCATACATTGATGGCAGAGGCTGCTACATAAAGTGCCCAACTGTCAATCAGATATCACATTCATACCCAATTTGGGGTTCAGTGTGTTGCCCAAGGACACTTCGACATGTAGCCTGAGGGAGCTGGGGATCGAGCCTCCGACCTTCTGATTGAAAGACGACCGACTCTACCACTGAGCCACAGCCGCCCCGCGATGAATATCATCATTAATTTAATGTCTAACTGAACCTTTAGATGTTTATTTTCCCCTCCTCTCTTCCTGGGTCACTTTAGAGCTGTTCAAACAGCAAAAAAACTGTTAGACTAAACAAGCATTGAGAATGTGTCACTTTAAGAAGTGGATGTCGCCTCCTAAACCGTCATTCTCTCTAATGTCCAGCAGGGGGCGACTCCACTGGTAAATCTATGACAAAATGAGATTTATTCCCTCAGTAAACATGTTGCTAATGAGTGTATGGTCTCAGTCTCTACTTTCAAGTTTTCATTTAGTCACTGATGCTCCCATTTAGAGTCACACAGACCAGACAGAGGGGAGGGTTTAGGGCGGGACTACCTGTGATTGACAGGTCTTTCAGCGTTCAGTTGTTCCAAAAAACTCTGAGAAGTCGACTGTTTTTTTTAAGTAACTACATTTAGTTTAAAGCAGTTTTTAGCATCCAAATAATATCAGTTATTGTTAAACAGGATGTACCGTACTTACCGAGCGTGGTGATCACTGATATCTTTGGTAACCCCCCCATCCTGTCCAGCTGCGCCCTCTTGTCCAAATATGGTCACTTCTGGCTGCAGAAAAAGGTGGGCACACTGGAAGCGGGGCGTGTGCGTGGCGGCTGCAGGACATGTTCGTTTTCCACGTGCGGTTCTCGGTGAAAATTAATTGTGATGAGTCCTATTGATCTCTGACAGCAATATTAGCATCTCTGCCTGTAGTAAAAGTCACAGGTATGGACAGTAAAGTAGGTCAACACTTTTCAAAGTCAAAAGCCCGATCTTGACCCTTTGTTTGTACACGATGCTTTTATTTTGAAATGTTTTGCGGGCCACTGTTGTTATTTTTTTAAACTTTATTTGGCTCTGAGAGTACCGTCACTCACTCACTCACTTGCTCAGTCACTCACTCACTCAGTCACTCACTCACAGACCCATGTGCAGGGCTGACCCCTGCGTTCAGCCAAAAAACGCCAAACTCTGAGCTTCACGACAGACTGCAGTCAGAAGATGAGAGGATGAGAGGTGAAATCCAGCTGCCTTTTGGATTATTCTTCAAACATATTGTAATGTAATGTAATTTCGTCCTTTAAATGAGCGGCTCTGTTATTCTTCTTCTTCAGATGATTCCTTTCCCCTCCGGCCTTATGCAGTGTGTTTCATATGTACTGTATGTGATGATGTCTTCAATAAAGTTTATGATTTAAAAAAGCCTGATAAACATCAGCATGTTGATTTTCATTGTGAGAATATTAATGTGCTTTTCTTAGCATTTAGCTCACAGCACCAAAGTACAGCAAAGACATTACCATGGCGAGTGACGGCGAGGTCGAAAAGTGGGCGCTGGCATGCCACGGCATGTGCCACTGTGTGTGCAGGTAGTTCAGCGGCATGTGCCGTTGCCGATGGCATGCCACTAGGGGGCCAGCGGCGTGTGCCCGCTTTTCCTGTGATTGACTTTAATTAGCGGCTCTCAGCTTCGCCCAAATTGAACATCATGATGCAGATTAGTAAAAAGCTTTGTCAGGTCTGTCCTCAAAAGGAGAAGAAAACGACTTTTAAAATGCTCGTTTGTTGAACGGAGGTCGGATCGATCATCTGATGGTGCATTCATGGAGGTTGGGAAATCTGAACGCTGATCTGCTTTAGTGACACAGCGTCAAGGGAATTTATCTCAAGTTGAGTTTTAGATCTAGTCCGGATTGTTGGCTGAACTTAAACACAGACGTCTGTTTATAGAGATCAATAAGAAGGTAAATCGTTGTCAGATGACTCTGATGGGATCCGCCTGCTTCTGCTCTCCACACAGACGGTTTTTCCTGCATATGTCGCAGCCTGCTGATACGTGATTGGTCAATATGACTCAGACTACAAGGGTACTACAGACGGGAACCAGAACACTTGCCATCCCTAAACTCGTCTCTTTCTACAGATAATACATTTCTATAACATGTAAATAGAAATGACGATCTGGTGATAAATAAATTAATGTTTTGTGTTTACTGCTGTTATATAATTACACTTTTCAAATAGGCCGAAAGTTTCGGTTGTTCTTGGGAGACATGATTTTTCATTTGCTGAGGCACTGTCCATGGTGCTGAAAGGTGCACTGATGAAATATCCAACTGTACCATGAGCTCATACATGTGGGTTTGTGCTGAACTCAAAGTGTCCCTATTTGGAGGTTTGAATGTATGGTCACCCTAAATATCGGTAACATGTAAATAAAGGAATGTATACGTTTCTGTCGTCTGGCTTTCATGTGAATTGAAAGTATGGTTGATTATTACCTTCGTGATGACAGAAGTTATATCATAGCGTTAGCCTTTTTTACCGGCATCATTATGACTGGCATCCGTTGGGCTGCATGTATTGATCACACCTGATATAGTTTTACTGTAAGCTCTGGAACAGGAGCAGCATGTCAGTGCAGAACGGTGATCTAGTGGTTCTTTACATGCCGCTCCTGATCCAGAGCTTACAGGAAAACTATATCAGGTGTGATCAATACATGCAGCCCAACATCTATAGCAGTCATAATGATGCCACGCTGAAGCAACAGGTTACGAGCTTACTGGTTACATCACCAAGGATATGGCTATGAAATGACTTCTCTGTCATCACAGAGGAAGTAATCAACCATACTTTCAATACACATCAGAATCGGAATCAGAATCAGAATCGGTGTTTATATAGTGCAAAATATGTACAACAGGTGTGATTAAAAAGTGTACAGGTGTGCAGGATTTTGAACAGTGCAAAGAGCTTACGGTATATATTTAAAAATAGTGCAGCGTAGACTATATAAGTCCAGTGTGCACATGAAAGCTGGACGACAGCAGCGTTAACATTCCTTTATTTACATGTTGCACTTGCGTTGTCAATAAAGACATAAAAAATGTAAATATTTACAGCTTTAAATGTCGTAAAGCAAGAAGAAACACGGGAGGGAGGATCAAAATGTGACAATTCAAAGTAAAACAGTTCATCCAGAGGAATAAAATATAATAAGACAATATATAAAAATCAATAAAAAGGACTAAAAGGCCACATAAGATTAAAGCAAATTAGATAAATAGGTAGGAACAAGATTATTTAAAAGGATCTTAAAATAATGTCTCAAACAAACAGGAAGCTGTTGGCTTGTTTATAGGACAGCTGAAGAGAGACAGGACATGTTGGGAGTAGAGAGAGGGGGCAGCCCGGGAGTTAACCTGCGATCAGTGCGTTGAGGACTGCAGCCTCTGTACATGGGGCGTCTACCAACTGAGCTAAACCAGCGGCCCGATATGTTCTTCAGAGGGAGACCAGAGCAGAGCATCAGGAGTCAGTTATAGAGGTAATCTCTAATGAACAGAGAGAATAAAGTCTCATCTGAATGTTGTGTTTCTGTCACATCCCAGACGAGCTTCAGGGGATCTCTTTGAGACTCAATGTGGTGATGACATCACTAATATGTCTTTAAAACACTGAATTGTTTCTTATGGTGACTTCTCGTCACGTTCTTTATTTGACTCCTGTAATCGTGGATCATAATGTGGCGTTATAATGTGAGGATACTCACTGTGCTCTGCAGCAGAGCTCAGATCCAGCATGCAGGAAACAGTCCTGCGGGGGGCAGCAGCGCTCCGTCAGAGGAAACATGGAGGTGAACGAGGAGGGGGTTTAACAGCCCACCTCTGATTTTACTCTTCTATTGCCACAGTTCAGAACCAAAGCTCACAGATGATTCAAAGTGCTGCAGCTCATAAAGGTTAAGTTAAATACTTTACTGTAAATGTATGTCTGCTCTTTAGTTTAATCTAATCTAATGTTTTAAAGCAAATATTAAATAATAAATTGTCTTCTTTTTGTTTATGCTGCACAATTTAAGGCTCACCCCCTCTGATACAGAAAAATACAACATTAGACATCTGATCCTCTCGTAATCACACGGAAGACCGAGTCCGAGCATGAAGGGAAATCATTCTGAATTTAAACTGTTCTCTGTGAACTTAATACATCATTTATTTGTCACTTGCATGGTAAATGATCTGTTGAAACTTTGACTTCATTTATAATCCGTCCACTGCAGGCTGAAATACATTGGACGTCCACACAGCACCGTCCGTAACCACATGACTGATCCCTCCATCATGTGTTTTCTTCAGGACTCTAACATGAGCCGAGTTCATCCACCTGTTTGTGTGATATCTAATGAAAACATTACGTATTCTTTTTTTGCATGTAATCCTTCGATGTCCAACAAATTCTCATGTCTGCTCGTAAAAAACCAAAGCTTTGTCGTGTCTCCTTTAAGAGTCTCATTCAGAAAAACACGAGGTAGCATCTGTTAGCATCTGTTTCAAGGTATCAAGTGTTTTCTTTCTTTCGAACACGTGGTGAGGTTTTACCACTGTGATATGGCTTCTTGCCGAGCTAGACAATAGCTTCTGAGGCTGATAAGTAGCATGCTGGATTAGCTTCTAGCTAGGCAGGACATGAACTTCCTTAGTGAATAACTCAATAAGCTACAAGCTAGGCAAGTCATCACCTTCCAAAGTGGAAAGTAGCCTCTATAAGCTACTGTAGCAATGGTCAGGATCAGCTACTGGCTTGACGAGGCATTAGCTCCCAAGGCTAGCAAGCAATTTGATTGGCTACTGGCTTTGCTGCATAATTTATGAGGGGGGGGTAACTAGCATACCGAGGCCTGCTTCCCCCTGGCTTGGCTGGACATCAGCTCCCACTTGATTCTCACTTAGCATTTGCTTCAGGGGCTGGAAACTAGCATGCTTAGGCTAGTAACCAACTGCTTGGCTAGGCAATAGCTTCCAAGGTTAGTTATTAGCATGCCAAGGCAAGGATCAGCTACTGGCTTGGCTGAAGATTCTCACTAAAGGCTAGCAGCTAGCAACCTCAGCTAGCATCTCACTTTGGTTTTCTATTAGCATGCTGGACATTAGCATCGACAGCTTTTAAGGGTTCCTAAGGCCTGTAACCCACTGGATTGGCTACTGGCTAGGCTGGACATTAGCTTTAGAGCCTGCTAACTAGCCTGTGGGTTAGTTCTTGATGTAACTTCTTTAAAACAAGCTTCTGGAAACATCAGTGACATCAAATGACGACTCAGACATCCGACACAGAGACAGGAGAAAATATGATTCACTTGTTCCTTCTTCAGATAAACTACAAGATAAAGCACCTGGTGTGGATGTATTCTTTGCTAGTTAAAGTTACTGTGGACGTCTCTCTTTGCTCTGACATTGACCCACTAACAAGCACACACACACACACACACACACACACACACACACACACACACACACACACACACACACAGCAGGTTGCCATTAGAGGACAGGTCATGGTTGGCACTGTGTCTCCATCGATCAGGGGAAAGGAAGGCTCCTGTTCCTCTATAAATACTCTGTGTCCTTGTGCAGTCCTCCTCCATCTTTACCTCCTCCATCTCTCCGCTCTCTCCGGTGCAGCTATTTCTGTCTGATCTATAAACTCTGCCTGGTGTCAGGTCGCTGGACACAACAACAAGTGACACACAAACAGTCCTCAGCTTTGTTACAAGAGGAAGTTACATGTTTCATGTTTTTGTCTTAAAGGGACAGGCAGGTGTCTATAAGAACACTGCACACAGGTGTATCAGAGGGAGGGGCTTCAGTCAAGCTTTAGGTGAAGCTCTTGATGAATACTTTAAGATCTAATATCATTTTATTATATTCAAGGGGAGCTGAGGGAAATCATAAGCTGTGCGTACTAAACGCTGCTTTGCTGACGGTTGTTGTAAAGTAACGACGGGAGCTGTGGGAGTCAGGGCCGGACATTTACCTGAGACCTGAGGATGACCTGTCATAACTTGACTCTGACTTTACAATTTGCTCCATCATCAGGTCACAAACACTTGAATACGTCGTAGATTAATGTCGTGAATTTTGACAGAGAAATTGAACACATCTGTTGAGCACTAACCAGACACACATGACCACATTTGAAAGATTGTTCCTTTTCTTGTTTTTCAGGGCGAGTCGTGGGGATGTAACGGTTCCTCGCGAGACAGTAGAACATCAGTACACATGACGGGCGATTCAAATCGGTGAGATAAAACAGGTTCCTTTTTTAACCAGCATCTCTTACGTCTGTAGCTGAATAAACATGTACAGACATGGCGGCAGCAGGTTGAGGATGCACTGTCAGTGTTTCCCACACAGAGACGGTACCTGGGCGGTGAGGCGTATTTACCCACCATTTTTTTTTATCCGTTGAAGGTCGCCATCCGCTATTGATAAACTAGTGGGCGATCTCTCTCCCTCTACTCCCCACATACCTGTCACAAGTAGAGTCGTCCTCGGGAACGTCCCTCCTGTTAACGTGCTGAGCTTTGTCAGGTCTGTCATCAAGAGGAGAAGAAAGTTTGTTGAACAGAGGTCGGATCCATCATTTCTGATGCATTCAAGGAAGTCAGGAA
>NW_027211704.1:34992500-35062500 GCF_022749685.1 Semicossyphus pulcher | reverse complement strand
TGACAGCTACTTCTCACACTGAAGGACGCTGCTGTCCTCCCGTCGAGTACTCCACTTTTATCAGGAGGTGTTTGGCCGCCTCACAGGGTGAAGTGTGTGTGTGTGTGTGTGTGTGTGTCCTGTTGTACAGAGAACACTGAGTCCCAGGTGTCCCGTCATCTGTCTGCGTCATGGTTTTAGTTCAGTGTTTTTCACACCCCGGTACACAGGTGTGTGTGTGTGCGTGTGTGCGTGTGTGTGTGTGTGTGTGTGTGTGTGTGTGTGTGTGTGTGTGTGCGTGTGTGTGAGTGTGTGTGTGTGTGTGTCTTTCAGGCTCCTGACACTGATCAGAAATATCTCCTGTGTTTATAAAATAAGTTTCATCTCCCGTCAGTCAGAGTTTGTGTGAGGGATCTTTGAAATCTTTGAGAGACTGTTTCTATTTGAATCGTCTCGGGGACCATCAGAGGGTCCTGACCCACAGTTTGAGAACCACTGCTGTAACATTTGTAAAGAGTGTTTATCTTTAGCAGATATAATTTAAGTATAAATATGAAATCACAACAGACTGATTTACTGTGTGTGTTTATGAATAATCTGCCACCTGCTCTCAGTTTCCTTATTCCCCCCTCTACAGGACAGGATCAGGGCCGCCTGTGAGAAATGTTTTTCAGTTAAATTAAAAAAAATGTTTCAGAAAAATGAAAGTTCACGATTTTGTCTTTTATTTTGGGTTTTTGACTATTTGCAGAAAAAAAATAGAAATAATAAAAAAAGAAACTTAAATCTCAAAATTAAAACTTTAATTGCTGAAGGAAAAAAATAAAGTTAAAATAAGTAAAAGAAAAAACAATGACTTCAACTTTAAAATGTGAAGTAATGAAGAGGAAAAAAAACATTCTGTATTTACTTAAAAACAAAAAGAATTCTGAGTTTAAGAAGAAAAATTCTAATTTGACTCTTTTTTTTGGCCCCAATCGTCCTCCGTACCCTCGAACCAGAAACAAAGACTGACGCACACGTAACATCGCTCCAAACTCCCTCTGTGTCTCCTTTTAATTTTGCTTTTATTGAGTTAGATAGGAGGATCACACACACACACACACACACACACACACGCACACACGCACAGTTCAGACCTGTGTGGGAATCTTTGGGTTCACTGATATGTGGTCTGATGTTTGAGTATGAAAGGGCTTCAGACGGGTGAATGTGTGTTTCTTTAACCATCTTCTACAGTTAATGTGTGTGTTGTGTTGTGTTGTGTTGTGTTGTGTTGTGTTGTGTTGTGTTGTGTTGTGTTGTGTTGTGTGTGTGTGTGTGTTGTGTTGTGTGTGTGTGTGTGTGTGTGTGTGTGTGTGTGTGTGTGTGTTAGGAGGAGGCAGGCTTGCTGTAGTCCTCCACCCCGGTGATGGTGGCTTTGCAGAAGAAACAGTCCTTGTTGTTCATCAGATGCTGGTTGATACAGGCTCTGAGGAGGAAGCACAAAGAGGGAGAAACCAACAATCATGTGACTCCTCATGTGACTCATCATGTGACTCCTCATGTGACTCCTCCTTCAGAATAAGAGCACTCTTATTTTTTATTATCCAGATGATGATGAAGATGATGTTTAATCTCTTATGTATTCCCTTTATCTCTCCTTTACCTAAAAGTTTGAAGATTGTAAAGAATAAGTGTGATGTTTTAAAATCCCAGGTACATCAGCTTGTGCTTAGCTTAGCATAAAGACTGGAAACAGAGGGGAACTGCTAGCCTTCCTCTGCCCAAAGGAAAGACAATCCACCTAAAAGCAACAACATGTTCAAACTGAAAGGAATCTTTTATTCCATCTACGACATCTGATAAAGAAGTAACATTTCATGAACTCTCAGTGACTTCAGCTGGATATGCATTTAAAACATGTATTTATTATAATTATAGCACTTCTGACTGGTTATTTATACTGTCACACTTTGTTATTGTTTTTACTTTATACGGTCTAACTCATGGCAGAATGAAGCTGTGCACGTGTGTGTGTCTGTGTATCTATTTTATATGCATTAAAAAAACCTTCCTTTCAATCGCTCCATGAGGACAATAAAAGATCTCTTACACCTCCATCATTGAATCACTGAAACAGAGATTTAAAACTCTGCAGCAGAAACCAGCCCACAGTAAATCTAACGTTTTGTAAGTGATGCTGTGGCTATTATATTTATTATTTTAGCTTAATTTAAACATCATTATGCAAACATAAATCTACTTTTGCAGCCTTAAAGTTATAATCTTGAAGATTTCACTTTCGTTCTCTTTGGCGGCACCTACAGCGATAAATGGTAATGTTGGATATCCAGACGTGTGTGGCGTCCACGGTCGGCTCCGGTTGTAACTCTTGATTCTCCTGGCTGACGGTCGCTTTCCTTTTCAGACTGTTTGCTTCATCTGAGCGTCGAGTTTGTTTCTTCTTCTTTGGATTTTCACTTCTTGTTGAAGTTGTATCTGTAGTCATCCATCTTTCCTTTGTTTGTTCAGCCATAGTAGATTACTGTTTACTCGCAACACTTGCAGAGAGTGGAAAAGCAGCCGCTTAGCTCCGCCTCCCTCTCTGGCAGACCAACCACTGCTGGCTGATGGAAAACGCGTCACTAACTGGGCGCCGCCACAGACAGCCAGCCCATAATAATACTATATACTGCAGATGCAAAGGCTTTCATCAGCAGGCCGTAGGCTGTTTGGCTGTGTTTGTACAAAGAGAAATATGTGTAAAGGACGCACTCACACGAAAACATCAGGTCGATCTCTGACAGCAGCCTGATCTCTTTTCTTTTCTCTCCGCACCCTCCGGGTCACTGTGCGTACACATTTCAAGTTTCCAGCGCGCTCTTTCTAGAACTCTCCAAGGCACGTCCTACGTAACTGTCGCTGACCTACGGCCTTTAGTACAGTAGGAGAGGAGATATCAGCTGTTTCACAGTTGTAAATTTAAAGTGACTATCAGAAGGGCCCATTGAGAACGCTCTGAGTCCAGAGTCTAGGTCTGAGAAACACACAGCCTCTGTGTGAACAGGAAGTCAGCTCTGATCATGCTGCTAGCTTGTTAGCTTTGAGAAAAAAGCTAATAGGCATTCAGATAAAGAAGCTGAAGCACATTAACATTTAACCTTTTTTAAAAATACATTTTCTGACTCAGTAAAAGAGAAATCAACAAAACAACGCTCTCTATGAGGTGTTGATGAGGTGCTTTTATTTCAGTTATTTGGGTTTTGCTGTAAGAACTTATTTATTACTCAAAACCACCAAACAGTTAAACTATATATATTTGAAATCCTTCTTTCTCTCTGGCTAAAGGCCGTCCTTCTGAAACTACCGGGCGACCTGGCTGCCTGAAGGGGCAGTTAGGAAGGGTGATGTGATCTTAGGAAGAATCTAAAGTGAAAGTTTGAGGTGGAGCAGACGCGTGGGTTAAAGGAGCCTGAGTTGAGCCTCGCAGGTGACAGCGTCTCCGTCAGCAGCAGAGCGATCCGAGCAGCCGAGTCTAAATCCGGCTCACCTCCAGGAGAACATGAAATATGTATGCAGGTATGAGTCGCTGCCCACAGAGCTGCCACCATCAGCAGTTACCAAACAGCTGACTCACACATCACACACCTCTGTATGTGTGTGCATGAAGTATTTATGCATCACATATACAGCACTCTGTGTGTGTGTGTGTGTGTGTGTGTGTGTGCGTGTGTGTGTTCTGAGGTCTTTATGTGTGTTTGACGCATTTCTCAGATTCAAGGACGGATTTTAAATAAACAGCTTTAAAGGAAACTCAAGGCTGTGTGTGTGTGTGTGTGTGTGTGTGTGTGTGTGTGTGTGGATCGATGAGGCCTTCAGGTGAACAAAGCAGCGTCACCTCAGAGGCTTCGGCAGGAAATGACCGAGCATTCAGTTATAATGAAACCAATTAAACATAAATTATTTGCTTACTTTGTAAAGTAGATTTTTTGTCGTCTGATGTTTAACGTATGTTGCTGTGTTCTTTAGACTCTGACCGGTCAGCAGTCACTGTTTCGTCAGGCGTGACTGTATTCTGTACACAGCCGTCGACCAGAAACCAACATGTTGAGTCATTTATAACCCAACATATATGTTGCTGTTGAGTTAAAAACAGACTGTATAAAAAGATGGCCGACATGACAGCTCCCTTACAGTGAAGCCAAACCCTCTCCATCGCCCCCTGCTGCCTGGCTGCAGTATAGCTCATAAAGCCCGCCTCCTCCATGTTAACAGATGGGACATGAGTCAAACTATAAAATCAAAATACACGTCAAATACATTTTTCTCAAACATGGTTTCTGTCATTATAGTTAGTTCTTATCATGCTGATTTATGTCCAAGTGTTCATTTTTCTGACAAGTTTACTTTTAATTAGTTATTTGATGCTATAAAAAGGGGGTGTGGCCTCATGATTGACAGCTCTGTTGACAAATGGGGCTCCTGCAGCGTTCTGTTCCCGAGTAGCAGAGTAGAGGAGGAACGGCGAGAGGAGACGTAACTAACACTAACACTACAGTCATTGAACTTTCCATCAGCGTGAATATCTGCTTCAGACCGACACAAGAAGCTGTTCTGCTGCAGACTGAGCCCACCTGAGGGCTCCAACACGCCAAGGACACCTGAGGGCTCCAACACGCCAAGGACACCTGAGGGCTCCAACACGCCAAGGACACCTGAGGGCCCCTCCGACACGCCAAGGACACCTGAGGGCTCCAACACGCCAAGGACACAAGGTAAAGGTGTGTGTCAGGTAGAGGAAGGGGCGGGACGTCAACCCTGCGGCTCCACCAGCCGATCTCTGCTGCACACACTCTGGATTCAGATGATGGCAGCGCCCGCTCCACAGTGAGAGGAGGAGGAGACGTGTCGGCCATCTTTATAAACAGTCAGTGGTTAAAACTAGAATGACAACCATTTTCTTAAATTTCATGAACTTTATCCCTTTTTAGGTTAGTATAATTATTAATAATAAGTGAGTCTGGCTGTAATAACGTGTATCTGCTTGGTCCTGTACCTGTACTGCAGGTAAGTTTCAGTGTGTTCCTGCATCACATCGATATAAATACACTCACAGACAGAATCTGGATTTAACTCAACACTAACTTCTGTTTTCTTCAGGACGCTTCTGTTTGTGAGCGAGGAGGAGATGAAATGTGTGTGTGGGGTGTTTCACATGAAAGACACGGTGTGTGCGTGTGTGTGTGTGTGTGTGTGTGTGTGCGTGTGTGTGTGCGTGTGTGTGTGTGTGTGTGGACTCACTTGCAGGACTTGTGGGAGCAGGGCTTGAAGATGGCAGAGATGGAGTGAGCGTAGCAGATGGGGCAGAGGTCTTCTTCACTGGTCGGCTGAGACAGAGACAGAAACAGGCTGTTTTAATGTTTGTGAGGACGTCTGCTTCACCTCATCCTCCATCTTTTTCTTCCACTGATGCCATCTCAATACAGGAAAAGTTCAACCTTTAGATTAATATCATCGTCTGTTGCTGCTTAGCTTAGCATAAAGACTGGAAACAGGTGGAGACTGCTAGCCTAGCTCGGTCCAAAGGAGAAAAGAAGACGTGTAATTTCAGCTCTGAGACTTCATTGAACATGTGACACACAGGCAGACCATCACTTTACAGGGAAAGGGAAGAACTCTGCAGCAGGAATCAAAGAACCAGAGCATCTGAGTTCGCCAACTCTAGGGCAGTTTGAGGAGAGGTAACCGAGCGTGAGCAAAGACTCGCAGCATGGAGATCAATCTTCGTGGCCACAAACAAAATATTTAATGACAACAGAACACGTTGTAGCTTTTCACAACAAAGACCAAATCTGGAGTGAAAATGTTGAGTAAGAAATGTCTGGACAACGTGTCAGAGCTCGTGAGAACGCCTCCATGTGGCTCTTACCCCTGAAGACACACAGAGCAGAGACAAACCAACTCCAGCCTCGTTCACACCTGCTCTGCCCTCCTGAAAGTTTCCTCCCATCGTCCAGGAGGAGCTGCATGTGTGAACGTCCCGATCCATTCACACCGACTTTAATCGGACTTTTCCCTGCAGCTGTGTCTGTGTGAAGTCGGGGGGAGCCGAGGCGTGAACGCTGCAGGTAATATTCTGGAACATTCACACAGCTCGTGGGCGGAGCCATGATGTTAAGCTGAGTTTCTCTGCTTCATCATCTTTGCTGCTCGTCTCAGGTGTCTGTCTGATGTTTCTAATGTTGTGTTTGTAATGTGGATACAGTCACATTACTGAGACTCCTCCTGCTGCTCGCTCCACAGGCGCCCTCCCTCACCTAAACCAAACGAAATGCAAGGGCACGTTTGACACTGACCCGCTGCGTGGGACATGTTTGAATGGGCAACTCCAGAAAACTTCAGGACCTGAAACTGTCGACGTAATGTCAGGAGGTCAAGTGGGAAAGGGGCTTTAGCTAACACGTTCAAGATTTAGAAAGAGGACGACACAGGAAGTCCTGCGACCAGCAGAGGGGAGAGTCTGTGGTCACTGCAGGACAAGAGAGGTACAGACAGACACGCACCGCGTCTTTGATATAATTATTAATATGTTTAAAAGGTCAGGAATATTTCATTAAGTGTACTTAAAAAACACTAAACTTAATATTCTGATTCTACAAGCAGAGCTGCACGTCTAGCTGCACTACATGTCTGCATGTCACACGCTGAGGGACGATGAGCCTGTTGTAAATATCAGACACAAACGTGGATACATTTCTGTTGAACTGAAGTGAACGCAGTGAGGGTCATTAAAGGAACAACATTTAGATATTTCTGTTAAACAACTTTAAAAGAAAACGCAGACGAATGATCCTGAATAAACATGATCAGTAATTAGATATCTGGATGGTTACAGTCCACAAACTTGTTGGAGAAACAGAAGCAGGCCAAGCCGACCAATCGCACTTCTTGTTTGCTCTCTGTGGTTAACAAGATGTTTTAACACGTCAGTCTTGTAAAAGCTCAGAATAGCACCAGCTTCCTGTTAGCATCCTCAGCCCCAGTGCATCTTGGGACGTCTGCACTAACACCACAGGTGCCGAGGGAAACACCTTCACACCCGCTCCTCACACTCTCAGCCTTTCCCTGCACTCCTCACCCCGTCTGCTCTCCTCATACGTTTCCACCTCACAACCTCTCCTCACTTTCACCTCCCCCGCTCCTCCCCTCTTTCCTCACCTCCTTCACCCTCTCCTCTCCTCTACTTAACCCCTCTCCTTCCCCCTCCCCCTTTCCTATCCTCTCCTCCTCTCTGAACTTTGACACTTATCTTTTCCAAATTTGGCTCATTTATTCACTTATTTAATCTTTGTCGGTTTACTAAACAATAGTTTTAATTTTCTGCCCCCAGAAATATCATTTTGTTGAAACATTCTTTGTTTAACTCTTTGCTGATAATGACCTCTTCACAGCGCGCCTGTGACTCTACACTAATGTTCCTTTTGTCGTTCATTCAGACTTGACAGCACATTTAAAGAAAGGAAACAGCTCTCGCTGACGTTTAGCACCTAGAGGAGAGCAAGACCGAGACGATGAATGTTTTACAGGCTGGAAAAAAAGCTCATTTCACCCACAGCCAACGAGACGTCACCTGTAGTTTCTCGAGTGAAAATATAAAGCCTCGAGTTCTGCATACCGGCCGCTGCCATGTTGGTTTTCTGGAGCCAAGTGACCATATTTTGAAGAGAGGGAGGAGCTGGAGAGGAGCGGGTAGCAGATGCTAAGATATCAAAGCTAAACAGTGTGTGCCTGAGGCTAATTAATTAGCTGGTGAATGAGCTGGTTAAACATCGGTTTGTGGTTGAGGCTGACCGGAGTTTATTTATCAGACTGCAGAAGCTCAGAGAGCTCGTCGAACGTAGCGGGCTGTCAGCTTGCTCGCCCGAATCTCCCCTGAGAGAGCGATGGGTTAACGATACATGACATTAAAATAACAAGTCCTCTCTACAGGAAAGGACAACAACCATCCTGACTGCCTGCACGGGCCACCACCTATAAATCACTGTATGACAAACAGTGAACGAGCTAAGAGGCAGGCATGGTGAGCACAGACACAGGTAGCTGCTGATCAGTGCTAACATATAAATAAAATAACGAGTGTAAAAACTTCAGATTATCTGTCTGATATTTACATGAACAAATCTCCAAAAGGCTCCAACAGCACAAACACGGCCCAGAGGTTACGTTCAGTGACTGAGTTAGCTGAGGGGACACCTAGCAGACAGCTAGCAGCTCCCAGCTGTCACTCAAAGAGGCCACGCCCCTAATGCTGCATCACTGTAAGCCTTAATATAATGTAAACAGGTGAGCTGTATAAAGATTCTCCCCGTACAGTTGTCATGAAGAGAGAAATGAGCTATAGAGACCCAAACTGTTTTTTGTACCAGGCTGTAAACATGTTTATTTCTGCTGTAAAGTTTAACATGGGGCTCTATGGGGACTGACTCACTGCTGGAGGCAGCCTCGAGTGGACACCAGAGGAACTGCAGGTGTAAAGACGCGAACATTTCTCGGCCCTGGAGGACGCAGCTTGGCGGTTTGAGCCGGTGTTGCTGCAGTCGTGGATTCGGCAGAGTTCACTTCAGACTCGTGTCGTGTAGAAAAAGATGCAGAAATGTTAAAAAATAACTTCGCTCTCTCCTTCCTGTTTCTCCCCCACAGTCCTTCTCTCATACTTTCTCTGCAGCAGCTCTCTCCTCGGATCTATCAGCACGCTGCCTACAACGAATCAACACCTGTCCCGGCCCCCCCCACCTCCTCATTTTCTCCTTCAAGTCCTCCTTTATTCCTCCTCCACACGAAGCACCACCTCTGCTGTCTCCTGCTCTGACACTTTCACCACCCACAGCACTCTGCCTGTGGAGCTGCTGCACAACATCTCAGCTTAATTACATTCAGTCAAAGCATCACACTCCCAAGTTACATTTTAGGAAACACTATTACATAATCATTTAGAATGTGAAGGAAGCATGTGAAGTGTTTGACGGAGCTCATTATGAGACTGATCCTGTAGAATATTCACTGACATGTTGGTTTGTTGTAGAAGTTATTCAGTCTTAAAATATAAATATATATTCACACATAATACAACATTACTTGTGTGCTGCGTTCATTTTTTTGTTAATGATGGTAAACGATAAAATATTTACTTGACTGCATAAATCTTACAGCCAATCACACAGCGACAACAGCCACATAGTCAGCTGTTCTGAGCTTGCACTTTAAAGGACACAAACTCAAAGCATCGTTTCAGCGACCGGTGAAGGAAGTGCCCCCCCCACCCCCCCCCAGGAAAAGAGGAGTGTAGCCTAAGAGCGACGTGAAGGTAAACTGGTGTTATCCTCCGAAGCAGCGGACAACCTGAAAAGAGAGTTAATGATTGTGTTGACAAAGTTTCAATCTAACATATTAATTTAAGAACTTTGTTGTTTCAACTCCATCTTTACCCAGATCAGGGATTAAAGTCGTTTGATGTGTGGATCTTAACTTAGTGTAAATGTGAGCAGCAGCTCGGCTCGCAGACGAACTGTAGAAAGGGATTTAAAATGTGAAGCTGCTTCTTTCAGTGTTTTTACTGCGTTCAAAGAGGAGGAGGCCTCACAAGGTACGAGGTAGCGTCAATTTTAAGGTAGCACCTGCTTTAAGGTATTATTTAGTGTTGAGTTAAGCTCCCCTTCAGTGTCTGTTACAAGGTATTTAGCGTTTCTTTCAAGGTGACCTTTAATGTCTGTTTTAACCCTTTGTTGCTATCCTAATTCACTCTTTAGTGTCTGTTTGAAGGGCCGCTGAAGCGCCATTTTCAAGGCCCTCTAGAATCTGTTTTAAGGTACCCATCAGCAGCTGGTGTAAGGGACCTTGTCACTTTAAAGGTCTGTTTGGTTTAGGCTCAACAACTTCATAATTACTTGAAGAAACACAGTAGAGCAGGGGTTCCATACCCCCGGTCCGCGGACCGGTACCAGGCCGTAGGTTGCACCGGGCCGCGAAAGCCAATAGGTGTCATTACAAACATTCGCAGAGTCAGAACCGTCGAATGGGCTGTGTGAAGTGTGCAACCGCACAGGGCCTCACGCCTCTAAAGTCGCCCACTTCAGCTGGAAAAACCGCGGACCTGGCAACCCTGGCTTCACATCACATGAAACTTTGATCAAGAAGCCTGATGCCGCTCTAAAGCTCTGTGTTGATCAGTGGAATATATGAACTACACAGCATATGGGCATGTGACAGCCTGTGGAGACGAAGTTTATACGTGCGCAGACATACGGACGGATCGCGACGTTATTGATTCAGGTATGAGCATCAAAACACACACAGGTCTGCGTCATATCTGCTCCTCTCCTAACGGCTGTCTCCTCCCCGCGCGGCGTGATAACTCTGATAAACGTGGATCACCTCCGGCTCATCTCAGTCACAGCGTGTGAAGACGTATTTTATGCTTGATTAAGGGTTTTCATGGAAATACAGGACCGATCGCGACGCTAATGAGTCAGGGGCAGACGTTGAGAAACACACAGATCAGACTGTGCGCTGCATGATTAGAAACTGCTCACTGCTGGATCACATTATAAATTCAGATAAACTGGATCACACTATGGATCATATGGATCGTGCCGTCCCTCTCGTCGGCTCGTCCCGTATTAAAAACTTAGATGCAGTCTCCTCACTGAAAACAGTCCCGTGCAGGGCTCTGAAACACTCCATGGTTTGAGGTAAAACACTAACTCGCCTCTGACTTTGTGTTTCACACAGGACTCACACCAGTGAGGGTTCCTGTTAGAGTGGGTTTTATCAGGATTGTGATGCAGTTTTACCGTTTCCTCGTCACTCAGGTGTTTCTCTGTGGACGACTCTCCTCAAACCACCTGTAGACTCTCAGTGTGACACAGATTGTTCTCCTCCTGCCTCGGTGTCCTCCCGCCTCCTCTCCTTACTGTCTTCCTGTCATGTCATTATCTGAAGGTGTGTTCGACCTTCTTCTCTCCCGTTCCTTCATTAATTCTCATCTCTCTCTCTCCTGCGTTAATCCCCCGCTTTTAAAGAAGTCAATCCTCCTCTCATCTTTCTGCGTTCACTTGTCTCCATGTTGATCGTTCATTTAAGTCCCTTCTCAGCTCGACCTTTGACCCCTGAAGTCAATCTTCCTTCTTTTAGTCATTCTTCAACAGCCGCGTGTCACATCGACAGATTTAACAGAGCATCTCAGTGTGCGTGTGTGTGTGTGTGTGTGTGTGTGTGTGTGTGTGTGCGCGTGCGTCCGCGTGTGCGTGTGTGCGTGCGCGTGTGTGTGTGTGTGTGCGTGTGTGTGTGTGTGCGTGTGTGCGTGCGTGTGTGTGTGTGTGTGTGTGTGAGCTTGTTTGATGAAGAAATGATCTTCTGTCCGAGCTGAGACGTTTGTTTTTCAAAATATCACCGATCTAAAAAGCGCTCTGTGATTTTCTGTCCTTCCTCTTGATTTCAGACGATCTGTGTTAAAATAATAAAAAGTTATTTTGTAACTTTTGCTTTTAAAGCTTCGTCATGATGCTATGAACCAGAATGATCGGATCAGATAACATTGTATCACAGGTCTCTGTGTTGTTGCTGTGTCAGTTATTCTTTATGTCTTAAATTGCTGTCATGTGTTGGGTTTAATGATTGTGTTGTGACAACATAAAAAAGGTCAATGCAAAGACGTCTATAGACTCAAAGTGCTCCTGGCGTTGAGATGACAAGATATTGATAATATTCTGTATATTGATATTTTTGCATGACTTGATGTGCCATGTTAGCCAATCAGCGTTTAGTTTTTCCTGACGTCCAGTATTTGCGTCAGAAATACTCAAACCAAACTCCATTCAAAAAACGAGCATTTTAAAGTAGTGTTCTTGTCGTCTTGCAGACGGACACGACAGAGCATGAGTTCCGCCTCTTTCCAAACCTGCATCCGGATGCAGTTATCTCAGCAGACAGAGTTCAGCCAACAGTGGAACTAACACGTGTGTTGAGCCGAGAACACAAATGAACCTGCGGTGAGTTATGCAGGGTGAAAATCTGATGTACTTCTTGAAAATACTTGAAGCAATGACATCACATGAAGTAAAAATACCAGCGCAGGCACTGGAGGAGAACGTCTGTGGCAGTTCTGAGACAGGAGCTTCTCTTGGAGGAAGGTGTATTATAGTCTGCTCGGAGAGGAGGAGGCGTCGGTGAGCTGCTCGGAGAGGAGGAGGCGTCGGTGAGCTGCTCAGAGAGGAGGAGGCGTCTGTGAACTGCTCAGAGAGGAGGAGGCGTCTGTGAACTGCTCAGAGAGGAGGAGGCGTTTGTGAGCTGCTCGGAGAGGAGGAGGCGTCTGTGAACTGCTCAGAGAGGAGGAGGCGTCTGTGAACTGCTCAGAGAGGAGGAGGCGTCGGTGAACTGCTCAGAGAGGAGGAGGCGTCTGTGAACTGCTCAGAGAGGAGGAGGCGTCTGTGAACTGCTCGGAGAGGAGGAGGCGTCGGTGAGCTGCTCGGAGAGGAGGAGGCGTCGGTGAGCTGCTCGGAGAGGAGGAGGCGTTTGTGAGCTGCTCGGAGAGGAGGAGGCGTCGGTGAGCTGCTCGGAGAGGAGGAGGCGTCGGTATGCTGCTCGGAGAGGAGGAGGCGTCTGTGAACTGCTCAGAGAGGAGGAGGTGTCGGTATGCTGCTCGGAGAGGAGGAGGCGTCGGTGAGCTGCTCAGAGAGGAGGAGGCGTTTGTGAGCTGCTCGGAGAGGAGGAGGCGTCGGTGAGCTGCTCAGAGAGGAGGAGGCGTCTGTGAACTGCTCAGAGAGGAGGAGGCGTCGGTGAGCTGCTCGGAGAGGAGGAGGCGTTTGTGAGCTGCTCGGAGAGGAGGAGGCGTCGGTATGCTGCTCGGAGAGGAGGAGGCGTCTGTGAACTGCTCAGAGAGGAGGAGGCGTCGGTATGCTGCTCGGAGAGGAGGAGGCGTTTGTGAGCTGCTCAGAGAGGAGGAGGCGTTTGTGAGCTGCTCAGAGAGGAGGAGGCGTCGGTGAGCTGCTCGGAGAGGAGGAGGCGTTTGTGAGCTGCTCAGAGAGGAGGAGGCGTCGGTATGCTGCTCGGAGAGGAGGAGGCGTCTGTGAACTGCTCAGAGAGGAGGAGGCGTCGGTATGCTGCTCAGAGAGGAGGAGGCGTCTGTGAACTGCTCAGAGAGGAGGAGGCGTCGGTGAGCTGCTCGGAGAGGAGGAGGCGTTTGTGAGCTGCTCAGAGAGGAGGAGGCGTCGGTATGCTGCTCGGAGAGGAGGAGGCGTCGGTGAGCTGCTCGGAGAGGAGGAGGCGTCGGTGAGCTGCTCGGAGAGGAGGAGGCGTCGGTATGCTGCTCGGAGAGGAGGAGGCGTCGGTATGCTGTTCGGAGAGGAGGAGGCGTCGGTGAGCTGCTCAGAGAGGAGGAGGCGTCGGTGAGCTGCTCAGAGAGGAGGAGGCGTCGGTGAGCTGCTCGGAGAGGAGGAGGCGTCGGTGAGCTGCTCGGAGAGGAGGAGGCGTCTGTGAGCTGCTCAGAGAGGAGGAGGCGTCGGTGAGCTGCTCAGAGAGGAGGAGGCGTCGGTATGCTGCTCGGAGAGGAGGAGGCGTCGGTGAGCTGCTCAGAGCCGTACTTCTCTTTTCCTTTTGTCTCCACAGAAACAGAAACTCTGAAGCTCTGTTTCTGCTTCTCTCTTTCCCTTCTTGGCAGGTCGCTGCGTACCAGCAGAAGGTAAACACAGCTGTGTCAGTGCGCGTGTGTAGCTAGCTAACTCAGCTAGCGAGCTGTCAGAGAGGACAGCGTTTACTTTGTGTAAATATTCACATTATTCTGAATGTTTGGGTGAAAGGGACGAGAACAACATGATGGTGAAATGTAAGCTGTGTCTGGAGGAGAAGTGCTCGTCAGCTGTGAAGAGCTCGACTTCAAACGTGAAGAAGCATCTGCAGCTAAACACAGCTCCACAACACTGGTGGGACTAAGAGCCTGTGTTGTGTTGTTGTCATGGAAACAGCTGTGCCTAACACTGTATGCCTCTGTCAGACTGTTAGCATCATAAAGAGCTGTAAAGGTTATACTGTGTCTGTCAGTCCTGTTATCAGGCTGCAGAGTTACAGATTATGGGCCGTAAACGAGGCGAAGCAGAGACGGTAGAGTCGACACATTCAGAGGTAGACGTACAGCAGGCTACACGCCGTCCTGACGATATGACACACATGTGGAACGAGTCACAAAGAGGGTTTAATGTTTGGTAACGTAAAACTTATCCAACACGTTACTTTACTCAGGAGGTAACGCAGCAACATAACGAGTTACTGACTTTATCTGAATTGTACATGAAAAAGGTTTTTACAGGAGTTTAAAGAAGGTTTACAGCGATGCGACACCACAGTGTTCACTTTCACCACAAACAGGATTCATATCGAGTTCTTCAGACCTTGGTTTTTATAAGAGAACCAAAAACATCATTGGTTCTTCATCTGTATGAGGTTTTAATACATTTAAGGATGTTCTTGAAGCGTGACTCAACAGTGAGATGATACATTTTTGGCTCTTTAGAGTTTGTCCATATTTGGCTTCTTGTTCCTGTTTCACTTTAAAGTCTGACAGCTCTTTGCATCATGGCGCTTTATTTGGTTCCATCAGACCTCAGAGAGTTTTCTTTGCGTGTTTCAGGCCGATAACAAAAGCTTCAAGGTGTGTTACGTGGCTTTTAAACAGAGAGGAACTGGTGGCGAGAGAGGAGACATAAAAGATTGAATAACAGATTCATTAATGTCACAGTGAATCCAGAACTCAACATCACTTTCACCGCTGCCACAACTCATTCTTCACACACAAACTTTTTCCCTCATATGCTGTGAAAGTTTTATCCTGAAATATAAATAAAAGAATAAAAGTGCAATAAAACCAAATGTGCTTCAGAACCATCTTTTAAACCCAAACAACTGCAGGAAACGTGAACGCGGAGGTCTCTGAGACCCGATAACATCGTTTACAACACAGACGTGTTTTCATTCAGAAGTCAGACAATTCACTGAACACACACGCACACACACACACACACACACACACACACACACACACACACACACACACACACACACACACACACAGAGACACACACACACACACACACACACACACACACACAGAGACACACACACACACACACACACACACACACACACACACACACACAGAGACACACACACACACACACACACACACACACACACACACACACACAGAGACACACACACACACACACACACACACACACACACACACACACACACACACACACAGAGACACACACACACACACACACACACACACACACACACACACACACACACACACACACACACAGAGTCACACACACACACACACACACACACACACACACACACACACACACACACACACAGAGACACACACACACACACACACACACACACACAGAGTGCACTAAGACCAAGTCATCTGGACAACATTAATGCAGAGGTGTAGTCTACCTGATACGCAGGTATACGCTGTATACCCACTACCCACTTAAAATGCTCAGGAAACGTAACAACACGTTTTCATTCATAAAATTCACTTCAATACGATGCGCGGACTTTTGGACCAGATGGCTTTCCGTCGGCCGTGACATGACGTCACCTTACGTTACCAAGGAAACAACACAGTTGCTTGGCGGTGAATTCTCTGGCTCGTCAGCAGCTATGTAGCGTTTCATGTTTAAAATCAGCGAACCTTAATGTGTAGAATCACCACAGAGATGTGAAAGCAAAGCAAACTCAGAAAACACTCTCAGTGTTTTCGTAAGTCCGCTGGCCCTGAAGCTGCTGGCGCTCTGGGTGAAACTGCTAACGTTACGGAAAGTACAGAAAGAGAGCCTGATAGCTGCTGTAAGGCTGATGCTACCGTAACGTTTAGTGACAGTGATGCTGTCATAGTACCTGGTGAGTGGAAGTTGCATTTAAGTTATACTAACGTTACTGTAACAGCAGGGGATTGTTTGGTATATTTAAGTTACATCTAGAGCGAGCTAACTTCACTCATGTCTATTAGCAACTAAGAAACGCAAAACATCTGCAAGGACACACGAAACAACTATGAAGAGACAGAAAACAACTACACACAAAGACAACCGTTTAACTCAGTCAACCACAAAGAGACAAAATAAGTACAAAGAGGAAGAATACGACGACAAAGAAACAACATCAAAAACACCAACTTCAAGTAACTATCTGCAAGGGCACACAAAATCACTGCAAAAGGACCGAAAACAACTACTTAGAGACACAAAGCAACTACACAGAGATGCAGATCATTAAAAAGATAACAAAGAGACAAAAAACATCTGCAGACAAACAGAGACAGAAAACAATTAGCAAGTGATGCAAAGCAACTACACAGAGATTCAGATCGTTAAATCAAGCCTGAAGACTCACCTGTTCACAGCTGCCTTTTGTTTTACTATTTTAATACATTTATTTTAATAACTATTCTAATTATTTATATCTGCACTGTAGCTTTTATTTTATCTTCTCTTTGCTTTTTAATGTCCTGTTTTATGATGTGTTTCTCTCTGTATAAATAAACTTGCCTTACAGAGAGACGCGAGACAATTAACTTTAAAGAGACACAAAACATTTGCATGAAACATAAAACATCAGCAAAGAGACAGAAAACAACTTCAAAGAGACGCAAACTGGCTACAGACTAACTCACAAAGACTTTAAACTGACACGAATATGAAGGACAAAAGAAACTACAAAGAGACCGAACCACAGAGACACAAACGCACCAGAAAGAGCCACAAAAACACCATTGGCTTTAAAGGACAACAAAGAGACAAACAGACCACAACATGACTCAGTAAACCACAAAGAGACACAAAGAGGCAGATTAACACTATACAGAAACACAAATCAACTGCTGAGATGCTAAATAACTTCACACAGGCACACACATCTGCAAGGACCCAAAAATCAGACACAAGAGACAGATTACAACTCCAAGCGGATAAATCAACCACAGAGAGATTGATACCATGAAGGACACGATAAACCATGAAGGACACGATAAACCATGAAGAGACACAAAACAACTACAAAGAGACAAAATGCTACAAGACAATCAGCAGCATCACAAGCGAACTGAAGAGGACCACAAAGAGACGCAAAACGGACACTTGTTAATAAAACAAGCCTCATGTGTGTGATTTAATTTTGCTGACTCTTTATGTCCGAACAGTGTGTCGGTAAAAAGACGACTTCTGTCAGAAGCTGCGGGACACGTTTCATCAGCAGCAATGTGCTCACTGCAGTAAAATATAAATATAAACCCAGAGAGAGGGAGGGATGACTAAAGAGAGGCACAGCTGAGTTCAGAAAGCAGGAATAAAATAAACATCACAACCCAATCTGTCACATGCAGCCAGAGAAACCCAGGGAGGTCAGCGTTCGCCCGGCAGGCTGCTCGTTTGCATGTTTGAGCCAGAAATCAGAAGGCAGAAGGTTTGAGGGACGGCAGGTCCAGAGGAGGACGGGGCCGATGTGATTGGTGCAGGCGCTCGGGGAGCCACCGATCATCCTGAAATATCAGCGCGAAGGAGAAAATGTGTCTGGTCTCCGGGGCGAGCCGAAGAGTGCCAGAAATAAATAAGTGCGGCAGCTTGTGACGGAGAGAGGGGCAAACATCAACAGCATGGGTGAAGACAAAGACGACAGAGGGGGCAGATGATGGATTATATTGATATTGATATTGAACACCAGGATTAAAGAGCAGAAGTATTCGAAGAAAACGATGCAAAAGCAGAGTGATGGCTTAAAATAACAACTATTTGATTTCATAGAAATTCAATATTTCCAAAAACAGTGAAAAACAGCCGTCACAACTTTTCATGGTGTCGTCGGCAAAGTCTTAATGTTCTTGGAAACATACACGATAAGGAGTCAACAGCCATAAGCTAAACGTATCTTAGTTTAGCGTGTTAGCATGCTAACATGAGCTAATTAGCAGCAAACACAAACTGCAGCTGAGGTTGGTGCCATTAGTGCTCCAGGTATTTGCTCATAATAAAGTGTTTTTTCACCTCCGTGTGTTCCAGGGTTTGGGAGCTCTACAGGATGTGTTTCACGATGACTTTTAAGCAAGCGTTAGCCTCCGGTGAAAAATGAAGTCAATGCAGAAGTGCAAAAAAGTGCAGTTCCTCGAGTGTCCACTTGAGGCTCCAGAAGCAAAGAAATAACATGGAGATGGAAAAGTGCCCATTTTTACATTAGAACAAACATGTTTACAGCCTGGTACAAAAAACGGTTTTGTTATAAATAGCTAATTTTATTGTTCATGATAACTGTACGGGGGGGGGGATTCTTTTATAACACACCCGTTTTAATTATATTAAGCCTTAAATCATAGGGGCGGGGTCACTTGATTGACAGGTGGATCCTGCTGGCTGTCTGCTAGACGTCAACACAGACACAGACACTGAGCTTACCTTCACCTGTCTGTGTTGTTGGAGCCTTTAGAGGACAAATAATCTCTCTGTGTGTTTATGGAACTCATAACTATTCATGTTATGGAACTATGAGACTATTCGAGGTGTCAGGAGTTGTCAGGAGAGATTACAGCGGACCGTCGTGATGAAGAGACCGGTTATTTTAACATCAATAAACACCTGCAGTCCGTCACCGTCACAAACAGAATCTCCTCTGTGGGAAACATGAAGTCAAACCAGCTCATTCATTATTTATACAGTCTATGGCTAATAAACGTTAGCTACACTGAGGAGCATGTAGCTTCATAGCCGTGGCTGGCTGATTCACGCGGCCCACCCACAGTCCTCAGCCAGAGGCTTCAGCTCGTTAATGCTCCGCCTCTTTGCCCGTCTCTGGATCAGCCGGCTCTGGTATTTCCAATATGGCGACAGCCAGCGCCGGCGCAATTCGGGCTTCAAAACGCTTCTTCAGAAACCAGTGGGTGACGTCACTGAGACGGCATCCATTCTTTACAGTCTGTGGCTTTAACCTTTAGTGTCCCCAGAGAGCTGTGAGAAATCTGATCAACATCCTCAAGTGACTTTTGGCTGCCTGATAATAAAATATGGAAACTTACTGAGGCTTCACATGAAATCAAAAAAGGTAAAGAGTGTGACGATATCGATAATAACATATATGATGAGAAATAAATGATGAGAATAATATAAAGATGAGCGTACATACAATGCATAAAATCAAATAAAAAACAACATATAAAGATATATATACTCTGTGTGGATTCAGCTTAAAGGCTAAAGAGGTTTGAGCTCTAAGTATACATCAGGTTTCTTTCCACTGTTTCTGAACCTCCTGTTAATGAAGAATAAAAACTTTGTGTTAATAAGATGTAAAATCAAAAAGGCTCAAATGACAAAACAAATGAAAGTGAAGAAGTTAAACCAGGAGGATAACGGAGGATTACTGTCGGCACTGAAGGCTGAACAGAGGAGCTCAGGACTTTTCCAGCCCAGTGGAGAAGTGTGTGTGTGTGTGTGTGTGTGTGTGTGTGTTGTGCACTGTGGAGGCTGAGATATGAGTCGGGAAGGTTTAAAGTGTCTGTGCTACAAAAAATCAGAGTGCAAGTCAAATATTGTCCTGAATGTGCAGCTCGCTCGGTCGGACACAAACACGATGGAGGTCGATCGTAAAGGGAAATATCAGAGCTCTGCTGCTGCATCAAAATAAAGAAGCTTCAGCAGAGCTGCTGTGCTCGTCACTTTGAAACACGTTCAATTCAAGTTGAAAATCATCACTTTTATTTGAGTCTGTCTTTTAAAAACTGATCTGAATCAGAGAGCAACACCTGTATTTAAGTTAAACTCATTCAACATCTATGTTTAGTGACGATTCATCGACTACGTAATTCTTTCGTGCAAAAATTCTAGATGTTTTCAAGATACAGCTTCTTAAATTCCTGTTGTTCTTCTCCAAATTAAAAGCTTTCCCAGGGCGACCCTACAGGAGGCTTTTATTGTGAATTTTATTGTTTCACTGTTACACCGTGTCCCAACAGCATGCGAGCGTCGGACATCGTGTTGCATCGCGTAGCAACGGACGCTCTCTGTCTGCACTGCGTCCATCAAATACACTCTTCTGTTACGTCATGTAAACAAACACACGATCAGCTGAGCGCTGGAGACCAGAGGGCTGCACCACGACGAGAGATCAGAGGGTGAATCTGTTGAGGTAGCTGAGTTTTCCTAAATGTCAGTGAATGTGTCAGCTGACAGCGGTGTTATTAGAGATGCTTAACAGTCACCTGTGCTTCCTCTGACAGTGATCTGTGTACGATATCACGCCTGTGATTGGCCGAGAGCGAGAGAGAGGTGGGCGGTTGTTCTTCCTGCTCCGTGTTGAGCTCGGTCGGTCTGTGAGCGCGGAGCTGAAGCTCACAGCTGGTGGTGATACAGACGGTTATACTGGTCTGTTGCTGTGGCGTTGTTTACGGCCCACAGTCGCCTGTGTTGGGTGTGAATAATAAAGCAACACAAACCTGGAAACGCCTTGTTAGTTTATTATTGTGGAGCGTTACAGTACTAACAAGCGCTGAGATCAATATGAAAAGACGTTGATATCGTTGTCCGGATGGAACACATGTCAGGGTACAACATCTGGATCACAGACTGAAGAGAACAGTAAAAGAAAATCAATTAAACGTTATCTGACCGGACGCTCGCAGCGCCTTGGCCACCTCCCTCCAGCCAGCTGACACTATATTTAGGTGTTTGTAGTGTAATGAGGAGGTATCACACAGGTAACTCCTCACCTGAACTTCATGAATTTACCCCTCCCTGCGAGCGACAGGAATGAAAACAGAAACAGGGCATCGTGGTCAGAACGGCGTGTCGCTCGCAGCCAGTTAGGACACTCAAACAGGAAACAGTGTCATCGAGCTGATGTCGTCACTGACGCTGGCTCGCGTGGCACGCTGCGAGGACACGGTGTGTGTGGTTATTGTCTTCAATAAGTACCAGATCTGGAAACGTTGAGCTGTTATTGAAGAAGACACAGACACAGCCACAGGAAGAACGTAACATGTGGGCAGTTACTAAAGTTTAGTTTCTAGAGAGTTTTTAGAATCTTCAAACGTCTACACACACATAATGACCTCGTGTTAGAAAGTGAACCTGCACGTCCAGTGTCTTGAAACGTCTCGATGATTCATGTGTGAGAATCTGCCGTCCACAGATCTAACAGGGAAACCATCAAGGCTGATTTAAATGAGAGCCTGATGTAAGAGGCAAAACAGCAATCATTATCACTCTCATCATCCTACGCGGCCACTTTTAGCATGTTTAACCTGCAATCATCAGACTGAGCCGCCTGTAACAGTGTGTCATTATGCTGATGATTATACTGTGTCCCAGGTGGAAGGTGACATTGGTCAGACTCAGTGATGCGTGGAGAGGAAATAAGAGAAAAAGAAGAGAATGATCCTGTAATCCTGAATATGAAGCATTTTAAATATCTGTATTGTTTCCTCTGACGCTTTAATCAGGATCAGTCACCCTGTTAGTGTCAGAGATTAAACACGAGCTCGTAGACGTGTCGGCCGCGGAGTGAAAATAAAAACTGCAGACAGGATGTCGGGGTAATCGGTTTGTTAGCGCCGACAGCAGCGGTGGAGGTGTGAAGAGAGATGCCAGGAGTCATTGTGGAGCTGTCTGGATTTGTCATGGAGCAGATTTAATGAAAACTCTTGATAAGAGACGCTGAATTAATAAGAGAGTGTTTCCCTCCTGTTTCCTTCATGAACTGAGCGATTCTAAATGATAAAGACTAATTGAGCTTTTCTTTACTGTGACATCTCATTTCAGGGTCTTAGTGACTAAGTACAAACAGTGTGTGAGTGTCTCCAGTAGATGTGTTCATCCTGCAGCAGTGAAACAGGCTGTAATGGCTGCAACATAATCCTTGATGGGTCAAAGGTCGTCCACTAAAAGTTCTTGTTGTTTCCACTGACAGGCTCAGATTGTTCTTCTAAGTGTGTGACAACATGACAGAAAGGATCCCTACAGAGATAGACCTTTTTGTTACAGAGGAAGATGATTGTTTTAACCACACACAGACGTTACATCGCTCTCTGCACACACACCAGACTCCATTCAGAAAAACAACCATTTTATGTCGCCCAAAATGGTGGCAGCTTGTCTACGGATGCCTTACTTACTAAGTTAATTTGAGTTATTCTGTGACATTAGTGTTTTAAAGAGTTAGTTTGGATCCAATATTATACACACACAACGACACAAACCAACTAACCAATGGAGCGAGAAGTAGACCACGACTACCATGTCATTTGAGTTAAATCAGTGTTTTTCTGAATGGAGTCTGGTGTGTGTGCAGAGAGCGATGTAACAACTGTGTGTGGTTAAAACAATCATCTTCCTCTGTAACAAAAAGGTCTATCTCTGTAGGGATCCTTTCTGTCATGTTGTCACACACTACCTAAACAGACCGAGTGCTTTACAGGAGAAACTCAGGATTCAGAGTTTTACTCAAAGATACTTTGACATGAAGAGATGAGGAGCAAAGATTGAAGGAAAAGCCCAGAGGGAGCTTTCATTAACGGAGTGAAGAACATGTCTGACAGAGTGACGGACAGAGACACACGAACAGAAGCAGGAGGTGTTCTTTCACTGACCTCACAGTTCAAACCCTGTTTCCACATGTTGTGTCGTGATCAGGAGCTGATGGGAGCTGACAACGAGAGCTGATGCTTCACTAATGGCCTTTCCACTGGGGTTAAAGAGAAGCAGACACACTGGCTTAAAGACAGAAAACAAGGCCTCCGAGCCAAACGACCCTCTGATCCCACCCACAGGAGAGGATCCAAAATAAGAGCCTTACCGCTGGCAGGCAAAACGCAGTACCATACACTCATACTGGAAAACACAAGTTAACATTGTTAAATGGTCATAGTTTGTTCTGGTCAGGGTTAAGTACGGAACATAGTTTGGGTGAAAACAGGAAAGCAACTTGCAGCTAATAAATTGGGTTGGCTAAGTCTTGTTGCTTAAAGGAGCAGTCCTCCCCTGGAAAAAGCCGCTGTCAGTCAAAGCTGGTGTTCTCTGTAATCCATAGAAGCAATAATATTTGAAATTGGCGCCATAGCTGTGGATAAAGTAGTACAAACAGCTCGTGGTTTCGCCCATTCTACAGTCCTACAACACCCAGCATGCATTGCGCCCCTCCCTCTGAAGGAACGGCCCAGCGAGAGATGCTGGAGTGAAATACGACCGTTTCTCTGCAGGCGACGGCTCAGAGCGGGACAGAGTCCGAAACAAGACGAGAATATACCTGAGGATCGTCTGAAACATCTTCAGGTCTGCAGTCGACTTTTCACACCTGACGATTCTGAACGAGACATGACGTCGAGGCGGCGTCCTGGATTGAGGAAGTGTAGTTTGGCGAGCTCCCTGGCCTCCGCCAAAATAGCATAACAGGACTGAGCTTCCCATTCCTGAATATCTGCTTCAGACCGACACAAGAAGCTGTTCTGCTGCAGACTGAGCCCACCTGAGGGCTCCAACACGCCAAGGACACCTGAGGGCTCCAACACGCCAAGGACACCTGAGGGCTCCAACACGCCAAGGACACAAGGTAAAGGTGTGTGTCGGGTAGAGGAAGAGGCTGCGATCTCTACTGCACATGCTCTGGATACAGATGAGCACGATGGCAGCGCCCGCTCCGGGGGTGTCTAGGCTTCATTTATGTACGTCGAGAGGAGGTTATATGCGGTATAGTATGGCAGACTGATATTACAATATTATCTCCATGAGAGCAGCCATGACCTTTCTTATTGAGTTAAATACATGAATCAAGTTCACACTGGTTTGATTGCTGAAGCATGATGCGGTCTAACAGCTGTTGAATTAAACTGATCAGGTGGAACATGCAGTCCAAACCTGAGCTGCTCTCCGTGAACGCTCAGCAGGTTTAACACAAAGGTCAACACATTGGTAGTCATCAGACGCCAGCTCACTGCACACACACGTACACACACACGTACACACACACGTACACACACACGTACACAAACACGTACACACACTCTCTCCTCCTGTTTGCCTGCTCCCTCCTTCACTTAGCAGAGAATGATTGGAGCTGTGGATCTGGTTGCCCTGACATCCCGAGCTGTTGTCTTGGCAAACATAAGCAAACAGGAGAGCTTCGTCCTCGCTGTGAATATAAATGAGTGAACCTGCAGAGTGTTTGGGGATATCTGTGTACTTTGTATGTGTGTGTGAAGGTGTTAATCGTCTATGGAAACATTCAGAGAAAAAAAGCAATCAGACAGCGGCAGCGAACCAAGCTGACAGCTTTTCAAACAGTCCGATGATTTAACAACAACCAGCAGCTGAAGGTGGCATCTGCAGCACAGACGAGGAATCGCACTGAGGGTCACACACTGAACCAGCTCGTCTCCTGTCTCTGCTTCTGCTCCTCTTTCTACAGTAAAGTTTATCCAGTGACAGACTTAGGTCAGAACAAAGGGGAAGGAATAATCCCCAGCAGATAGTTTGATGTTGTCAGGCTGTTTGGGGCAAAAAGGATCTTTTCAGTCTCGTCCATAAGAAGCTCCAGAAACCCAGAGCCGACTGTTAACTCCCTCAATCCTGATCTCAGCAGCCCAACGCTTCAGAATACGACACTGTAGGTTCCTCTCTAGAGACATTTCTGGATGCTGTCCTCTAACTCAGTGGTTCCCAACCTTTTGTCCTTGAAACAAATACTCAATGTTGACCTCATACCGTCACCTGTAACCTAGCATGTATAGTGTCTGAACCTAACCGGGTTTATTGGATATATGATATTAAGTCTAAATCCATGGATCGGACTCGTTTGTCCAGCACATCCCACAGACGCTCCACTGGACTGAGATCTGGGGACTCTGGAGACCAAGTCAACACCTTGAACTGGTCGTGTAATGGCTGATCGGTGCGTACCGATATATTATCTGCATACAATGAAACAAGTGAAGCTCCGAGTGACCAGAGAAATGTGTGTCTGTGAGGTTTGAAGAAACTTTAAAGACGCACACATCTCCCTCCATCTCTTCCCAAAAACATCCTCCTCCTCCTCGGTGATGAAAGGTTGGTGCGTTGTCATAAAAAATGGAAGAATTCTTGTTGCTCCTCTAATAAATGTTTAACAATCGCATAAAAAGTTACATAAAACCTAAAGAGTGAAGGTTTCTCTGGGTCAAACACGCTGAGAGCTTTCAGAGACAGACCATCGTGTCTGACGTAGCTTCTGCTGTCTATCTTTGCTTTGAGGCGTGACGTGTCTTACACCAAACGTTAATGTTGAAACGGTCTGTTCATTCGTTTTAAGACTGTGTGTTTTTGGCCTTTGTCTTCGACATGAGAGTGGATAGAGTCTGAAATGTGTGAAGAGAGAGAGAGGGAGACATGCAGCAAAGGGCCGAGGGTCAGAGTTGACCTGGGGTCACTGTGTGGACGACTGAGCCTCTGTACCTGCGAGGAGCGATGAACCGCTGAGCTAAACCGCCGCCCCACAAAGGTCTGTTTTTATAGAGTAAAAGTTATATAAAAAAAGTTATCAAAAAGTAAAGAAAACAAAATAAACACAGTTAGATTCAAGCACGCCGGCCTCTATGCAAGAGTCACACAGTGCTAGCTCAGACCACGTTCCACTCCTCCGTCTCTGTGTGGACTTGAGAACATTTTCCAATCATGTGGAAAAAGCTTTCATTAGACGGAATGCGATTTCCTTCTTGAAGCCAAGTGAGCGCAGAGCGTCTCCTCCCTGCAGAGGAGCATTAGTGGCTCTGTGGAAACACACCTCAGGCTCACTGCACTTTAACTCCAAACATCTATCTGTTTTATTTTACTCCCTTTTTTATCTCTTTGCTCTTCTTCACATTCGCAGCCTCTCCTCACACAGGCACAGAAAATGTACAGACAAGATGTAAAGAATTATTGAAGAATCTCTGGTTTGACTGCCCGTTCGAGAAGCATGATGTTGCAAAAAGAAGTGATTTATACGGCTCCATCTCCTCCCTGGCTCCTTCTCTTTTTCCCTCCTCCTCCCTTATCAATAATAAATCCTTTCTCCGGCCGCTTTAGCTCTGTGGTGGATTCTAACAGCGAGAGTAAAAGATCAGGTTTCCTCTGCGGAGAGGAAGAGAGGGCCGGGCGGAGGAGGAAATGGGTTTCTCCTGACCAGGTTCACCCTCAAGGGCAACGAGATGTCTGAGCCGACAACTTCAGCGGCTTTCATCCAACAAAGATCTGATTTTTCTAAACTTCCTCGGACTTCTTCTGTTTTAAACATGTAAGTCGTACCTTCATAAACCTGCCGTAAAAGTTCATGAAGAGGAGACGGTTCATTGATAGTAAGCATAATCCAGCAGAGACATGAGGCAAAACGTTCGTTGATATTTGTAGAGAAGCTAAACCGGGGGAAGCATTCGTGTTTCACTACGATGCTGAAATCGCCACCATTATCAAAACCTTCTCCCAAATAACTCAAACATTCTGTGAGTCATTTTGAATGTGTTCCATCTTTGGACCAACTGAAGGCACTGTACTCTACGTAGAAGAGCTACGTCCACAGCAGCTGCAATCCTAACATACAGCAGTTTGTGCGTTCAGGTATCTGCAGGTTAAAACGGACGGGTAATCTGAGAGAGCACGCGTTGTTAGCAGAGACCGTGTTTGCTCCACAAACCAATCTGGTGGTTGTTTGTGTGCTTTCCTTCAGGCTCCATGCTGGCTCTTTATGAAAACAGAAATATATGAAGGTACGAGTTCCTTTGTCTCTCTGCTGTTTGTTTACCTGCCAGCCGGAAAACTTCAAACTGTTTCTATTTTTTACTTTTGTGTAGAGAAAGCTCTCCACAACATTCTCCGACACTCTTCCTGTGTGAGCGCTTTAGAAAAACGTCTGTGATTGGATTTATCTTCTAAAGTCTGCAAACTGACGGAGTGAGAAAGCTCTCATCGCTTCACTAACCAAACCTGACACATGAGCTTCTCAGATCAGTCGGGACAAACATAAAACAGCCTGCGTTTACCGAGCATTTAAACAAACACCTCTCAGGGTACACGAGGCTCGGCTGTGTTTCCATCACACCACCGACACACACACAGGATCTGTGGTGTCCTGACAGCAGCAGGAAGCTGTGCAGGTGTCTGCTGAGACACGCAGAGGTACTTACAGCTGTGCTGGCTGCAGCCTGTTTGGACTCTTCTGTGAGAAACGCCAACATCAGCTCCACCTTCTGTTTCTCCTCCTCGCTGATGTAGTCTGTGTCTGTGGGAGGAAAACACACACACACACACACACACACACACACACACACATCTGTTAACACGCAGTACAGTACAGTGTGTAGTCAACATGCAGTCTATGTGGAAGCTTCTCTGCAGAGCCTCCGTCATCGTCATCTCATCAACTGAACTTTAGTCTGATTCTCACAGACTCGGACCGCTGACACGCTGTGAGGTCATTCTTATCATCTGAACTCTGCAGAAGTCTGTCAGTGCAAACGTCGATAGTTTAGCTTCCAGTGATGTCATTTCTTAGAATATCTTTAATTGCTTGACAACCTATGCTAACAGGTTGTGTAAGAAAATAAAACTTAATACACGATACGTTGGATTTATTTTGACATAATTTGCTGAATAAACACATGAAACATTTTTAACCAAGACCATTCTGAAAGCAGAAACATGAACTAAATATTTCCTCCAGAAGTTATTTGAACTTTTTCTTTTCGATATTCTCATTTTCATGAGCAGAGTGTGACGGTGTTTGGCAGCTTGCTCTGCATTCTTTATTTGAGATCATTTTAAAGATGCACACAACGCCCGTTTATGTGTATAGGGATGAAGTGTGAAGCAAGTAAATCGATGCCACACACTACAGCATGAGAGCCTTGATTCATTTGAAATGCCCGTCCCTTTAAATACATGAAGTCAACAACAAATACACACGAGAGTATAAGAAAGACAGGAAGCACAAAATCATACATGACTACATGACTGAGACGAGTCACGTATTATAATGACGTCATCACTGAACAGACAACATGACGACTGAAGTCTGAGCTTTCTTTTGCACAATAATACAGTAAATATAGTTTTTATTTTAGCTCACTTCAAACAGGACTACGAGCCAGAGGTCAGAGGTCAAATCGAGCAGGATGAATTCATTTTGGTGATTCAAACTTTATTCAAATATGGATGAGTAGTTAAAATAGGAGGGTCATGTGATTCAGGGGTCAAACGTGGGTCGATAAGATGCTGGCAAAGAGGTCATTTAAAGGACGGACAAATTAAACGCACACGGGTCATTCAGCGTCTTCTGTAACACGACAAACTGCAGAAACAACGAGACGCATCATTGATTTCTTCATGAAGCAGCTGTGTAATAGGCCGGATAATCTACAGCAGAGGGTTGTTAAAGCACGTTTCAGTCTGCGATAAAACCATCAGCTGGAAAAGTACATGTCAGGACATTCAAAGAGAGACATCACTGAATTATTTGCGTCTCAATCATGTCCTGGGCTTCTGCTGAGACAAACGTACGTCTACAAATAGTCCTAAAAGATCAAAAGAATACCGTGACACCTGAGGAGTGACAGGAAGGACACTAATACTTCCAAAGTGAAACTATAACACGAACAGAGCGGTAAACGAGGAGTGTGTGATCCATATCTGGGAAGCTGAGCCCCGGTGTGTGCAGCTGTAATCCATACTGTGGAACATGATATCAGACCAGTGTAAGACAGGGACGTCTACAAAGGACATCTGGGAAACACTCAGAGATCCTGTTACTGCTGAAGCTCCAAATATAAACCGCCAAGCCAAAAGGTGATGTAAAGTAGGTCACTGCATTCACTGACACGAAGCAACGCAAAGATCAGACAATCGTGGAGAGCACGTGAGTCGGCTCAGAGGTGCATTCTGGGACATTTCCTGCAGCTGCACTTTAAAGCAAAGAACAAGATGGCTTCATCAGCACTTTGTCTTTAAACAGTTGAAGAGACGCGCTAACCTCAAGCTGGTAAAAGGACAGGAAATGGACCAACCACGAGAGAGAGCCCACTTTATGCCTTCAATGGACGAAGCAGAGCTGGAGGATGTGAAGAGGGTCACTGTCCACTTCCCTCCCCGACACTGAGGTCGGTGTTCAGGATGTCCTCGTTCACTGTTCCTACCGACGAAAAGCAGCATTCACAAAGCCGATGTGAACCCTTCCGTGGCACTGTGAGCTGCTCATGTTTCTGCTGTCCAGCAGGCCGGATGATGTAGAAAGGCCGCCTTAGGTCATAGTCAGTGGTTAAAGTCAAAGTTGAGTTATGACTTTAACCAACACTTGACCAGGTGGCTGTTGTTCCTGAACCTTACTCAACTGACCGTTAACCAACATTAACCATGTGTTCAAGGGAAGAACAAGGACAGATACTAAAGGTACCTTTAAACAGTTACTTTGTTTGTGTTCAAACAGATGCTATTTCGTGCGTCTATGAAATACTAAAGGATACCTCGAAACATACACTTAAAATATCTAGCTTTAAACAGATGCAGAGCTTAAAGTTGTAATCTTGAAGATCTCAGTGTCGTTCTCTTTGGCGGCGCCTGTGGCGATAAACGGTAACTGCATGAGCACACCTGCCAGATATCCACACAGTGCTGCCTGTGTGGCGTCCACGGTCGGCTCCGGTTGTAACTCTTGATTTTCCTGGCTGACGGTCGCTTTCCTTTTCAGACTGTTTGCTTCATCTGAGCGTCGAGTTTGTTTCTTCTTCTTTGGATTTTCACTTCTTGTTGAAGTTGTATCTGTAGTCATCCATCTTTCCTTTGTTTGTTCAGCCATAGTAGATTACTGTTTACTCGTGACACGGTAGCTTGAAATGAATGCTAAAGGCCACCTTAAAACAGACCGTTAGGGGCACCTTGAAACAAACAGTAACAGTTACCTTACATACTTTAGTAATGAACATCTGTTTAGAATTAGCTGGAAACACCGACACGCTGATCTCTAGATGCTCACTTTAAGAAAATGAGAGCTCAGCAGAGATGAACAAGCTAAACGACGTGGACACAGCACAGGTGACAGGTGATGTGAATTGTTAACAGAGCTGAAACCATGCCAACCAAGACGGTAAATAACACAAACTTATTCAATCAGCTGAAGCATCACAACGAGAGATTGTAGCCTCCTCAAATAAAGAAGTTTAAAACAAGATGTTGTCCACCAATGGGAGCGCTCTCTGCGGCACCGAACAGGAAGCAGCAAACCAGGAAGATAGTAAACATGGAGGAGACTCTGAGGAGGGCCGCTGTCACCGTGTCCTCACTGAATGAGACGCCAAAGATGGACGGCTCACTTCCTGTTAGCACCGCAGTGTTTAGCTCTGGAAAATCGACCTGCTAGCTTGTAATGCTAACCCAGCTAACTTTATAGCCTCGATCACCGCAGACAAACCCCTGCACGCACACATTGCTTCTTCTCTTGTAAATCTCGAATCATCTTGTAGTCAGACTTCAGTCCTTCAGTGTACGCTCGGCATCAGTCCCCGAGTGAGGGCAGACGGGACTGAGCTGCTCACAGACACAAAGCAGGACGCGGCTGCAAGTAACATCGTCGATCACCGGTATGTTCCCGATTCAATTTGCCAACCCACTGGCTTGTTGCACAGCCTCATGCAGCTGTGTATGAGAGACAATTATGCAAATGCAGCGTTGGGATGAGTGAACTTAGGGAAGATTTAACCACAAACTGAGCAGGTCACATATATACTGACTGCAGCATTACCCCGGCAGCTCAACATCTGCTGGCTTAAACCAGGACCATTAAGAGACATCTAAGAGCAGAAAGACTGAGGCACGAGTCAGATCAATTTGACGAACACTCCAAATGAACATGAGAAACTTCTGTATCAAAAAATAAAAGCTTTTGATCCGACCAGTGAAGGAGCAGATGTTTCACTGAAGTGCAAACCTTTCTAAGTTCTGTGTTCAATCATTTAGCACCTGTACACATACAAACAAGGTTTCCATGCTCGAGGTATCGTCCTCGTTTGTCGTAAGAAATTAACGTAATGATTCTCTGACTTGTTCAGGGTCCAATATTGTCAGATTATTTGGTTTATAACCAAAAACCTGCACTGATGACTAGGCTAGCTAGACTTTACTGCTAGCTTATGTTAGCATGCTAAACTAAGATGGTGAACATGGTGAACATTACAAAAAGCATGTTAGCATTGTCACTAGCTTTTGTTAGCAATTAGCTCCAAACACTGCTGTTTGTTTAAAGTCAATCTGAAGCAGGTTTTCATCATTAAGGGCATCCCAAAGGCCGAAGCAAGGACGGAACACAGAAGGAGAGTGCTCGGGAAAAGTGCAACCATGGGAGTGTATGATACGTGCTTAAAATATGTATCTGGTTCCTCCACAGATCAGTTTCACTCTGCTGCAAACCAAGTTAGAATGAGCATTAATGGAGAAAAGTGCAAATATTATGCGAATGACAAATCAGATTATCGTCATCATTTACCAGAGAACACATCGACATGTATTTGAATGTTGTTGGAGAGTGGTGGGTTTTTAAATCTGTTTCTCAGACTGCAGAGAGAGAGAGGGGGGGGGGGGGGAGAGAGAGGGAGAGAGAGAGAGAGAGAGAGAGAGAGAGAGGGAGAGAGAGAGAGTGGGAGGGAGAGAGAGGGAGAGAGAGAGAGAGAGGGAGAGAGAGAGAGTGGGAGGGAGAGAGAGGGAGAGAGAGGGAGAGGGAGAGAGAGAGAGAGGGAGAGAGAGAGGGAGAGAGAGAGAGAGAGAGGCTCAGTGAGAGCAAAGGTCATGATCAGACCCCGGAGTATAAACATGTGACACGGATCGTGTGCATGACGTTCTCCGTCCAGCACACAGCTGCTCACCTTCTCTGCACTAACTAAAGCGCTGCTTATCCACAGTAACTAGCTCAGACCGGATGCAGCAGCCCTGCAATGAATGTTGGGGCCTAACATTTGTTCTCAACAGCCAAACCATCATCTGATGTGCATTTGGTCTCTGAACGGTTGTAAAGTTTTCTTCCATGTTCCTGATTGCACATTCATGTCATCACTGTTGGATGGATGAAATGTGTTACAATACCTGCAGGAGGAAAAGAGAGGAATGCAGAGTGGAGCAGATAAAGTTCAGTGTCCTCAGTGCACTTATAATAATAATAATCAATCCTGACGTTTCAGGGCACACTTTGCATGAGCTTTTACATGATTTATTAGTAACCTCATGTTGGTTCTATGTAGAGAGCTGTTCAGAGACCCAGGCAGGGTTTGATACGTCTGATGCAGCCAGTTGTTTGAACATGAAATAAAGAGACTGAACGTGTCCTCACACAACAGCTCACGTGATAGTTACAGAAGTTGAAGGTCTGTTTCAAGCTGTTTGTGTCTGTTTGGAGATTCATCGCCGTGCTTGTTTCAAGGAACCATCCGGGCCTGTTCAAAGTATCTTTAATGTCTCCTTCCTGGAAGCCTTAGGGCATGTCTAAGGTATGTTTTAAGGTACCCTCTATTGTCTGTTTCAAGGATCATTCAGCATCTGTTTTAAGGTCAACGTCAGCGTTTGTTTGACCTTTTGCATTTGTTTGAATCCCTTTAGCACATATTCTGTTGGTGCCTGTTTCACGGGATCGTGTAGTGCTACATTTTTTAAGGTTCTCTTTCTTTCTTTCTAACATGAGCTTATCCTGAAATGGTTTGTGGTTACGTTAAAGAAGCACAGCATGATGTGGGCTGACTTTACCCAGGCCTTACCCCACACTGCCACCATGACGCAGTCGACAATCATATTTCTGATATTTCAGCTAAACTGCTAATCCCTGCGCATGGATCCAAATGGTCTCCACATTAGGTGGGTTATATTATAGTGCATTTCTTCATAGTAGAAGTACGAACAGTGGAGGAGAACAGCCTGAATAAATAGACTGAGAAACAGAAAAGGTCTTACTCTTTCGCTCTCATTGCAAGTCCAAACCAGTGCTGCTAATGTCTGATGGTCAGTGCTCAGCTATAAAACACGTGTGTGGTCCTCAGTGGATGAACTCTGACAACATCCAGGGCAAAGTTCTCATTAATCCTGAGAAATACCTTCACATCATCAGGGTGATGTGGTGGGAAAATCTGTGCAGACAGTCACGTTCCCCTAAAGATGAACTCTATCAACTTTTGTGGTCCAACGACGCTTCCTGTAGCGCCATCATCAGGTCAGTGTTTTTAGGTATCCTGTGGTTTAAGACAGAACGTCGGCTCTATTTCGTCTTCTTCTCTTCTCTTATGAACTTTCCTTAAAGCTCTCGGACCAGAGGCCAACATGTGGACGGGATGAACAGAGAAGAGGGTAAACTGGTAAGGACATATTTACCATTACTCTCTTTTAATGTCGTCATCGGTCGTGAACCTCATTAGCTAATTAACAGCGAGCTGAAAATGGCTCCATGTCAGAAACATTCTTCTTCCCTGCTGCTTTCATTTAACTTCCTGCCTCTCTTTGCTCCGTTTATTCATCTGCTCCTCGTTCCCTCGTCTCTCTTTCCCTGAACATTCACCCTCACACTTGATGGCTTTCGATTTGTCTTTCCATTTTCTCCCTCCATAACCCTCCACCCCGCCCTCCCCCCCCTGCAATCAGACGGATCCTCTTTCAGCGGAGGAGTGGTAGCACCCTGGTCTAGGCTGTGATATTAGCTTGCTGGACAGCTGCCATGTTGGTCTGCAGTGAGAGATTACAATCACTACACAAGATATCTGGAGGGATAAGGAGGGGGAAACCAAGAGGGAGAGAGGGAGGGACACAAACAGAGACTGAATTAGGGAAGTTAGGACTGGTACACAAACTGACAGGCAGACCAGTCAGGCATGTTCCACAGACAAAGGCATCAACTTGGTCCTGGCCGTGTGTCAAACGAACCCTTTCCATCTATTGTGACACTGACAGCCTTGGGAATAAAAACATGAATGCTATTCTTTAAGCTGTACAGTCTGGTGACAAAGTGCCATGGAAGAATGTAGCCCAGCCAGCCCGCCAACTTATCTCTGCACACAAACATCTAGATGTGAATGCAGAATCTGAGGAGAGGGGGCAGATGTTGGTGTCTGAAGCGTTACAGTCAGTCAGCATTGATCAATCATGTTTGGTGCATGCAGGAAAATAATCCCTGTGGAGGGCAAAGAGGCGGAAATGCAACCCCACAGTCCATCAGCTTTAACTGCACAACAATTAGGCTTTTTTTTATGTCTATGTAACCCTGGATGACGTCTGCTTCGCCCTTATTCAAAGTAAAAGTTTTATCTTGTTGTTTGTGGATAGGAGTCGCAGAATAAGCGTAGGAGTCGTTCTGTTCTTGCCGTAGAGCAGAGCAGTGTCTCTCCCTCTTCATTTCAGCTCATCACCTCCCAGAATGGAAACAGAACTAAACAAAATAAAATAACTGTCTACACTCTGATAGACATTCACTCACCACGGAATGCCGTTATTTCACTGGATTTTTCCAGGTAAGTAAATAAAACGTCCCTAAATAAAATAAAAAAGCATTAAATTAACATGTGTAACATAAATATAGCGGTTAGCTAACTTTCTGCACTCATGTTAACAGTGGTTTCTATGTGGACGAGCTCGCTAACAAACCTGCACAATCGTGTCGATTAACTTGAACAAATAAACAAACTCTGACACATAACTGTAGTCATACAATATCACACTTCTTAACATTCATGTTTCACAAATAAAATCAATGAATGGTAAATCTAAATCATTTTAAACGTATTCCTGAGAGAGGGCGATTTTAACTTCCGACCTTCCAGAAAGGAAGCAGAGTTGTGGAAACAGGACACTGGTATTGAAACAGAAACAGCAAAAAACATAGGAGCGCCCTCTGGTGGCCTCTCTAATAAGAACACCTCCTTACATCTATAAAAATATATCGTTATTGAGAGCTGATTACAATTTGGTCTGCCAACTCAAACTCCATTCTCATGACTCAAGATGCCGGTGAGACTGCTAACAATAACCAGAGCACGGTTTAAGAAGTCTTGGCCCACATCTTTGTACCTATCAGATATACGCTGGCTACACCAGAAGCCCCCCAAAATTAACTGTCACTGACATCACTGACTTGGCTCTGAGGTTGCTGGCTAACGAATCGTCAGTCAACTCGACAAACAATATCTAGCCCTGAAACACTAACGTTGTGCGCTGATTCTGAACACTGCCATTGCGGCTCAAACAACTGCTACAAAATCAGCCTGAATGCAGTGTAAAATCAATATTGCACTATTGCTATTGTCTGGAGTCAACAGAGCCTCTGGGAGCGACAGCAGAGTTCTTCTTCATGGCTTTATGTGTAGCCAGCGTTAAGCGATAAAGGACTTGTTTTATTTGCGCTGCTTTGTTTCCAGTCTGACCAGCAACCTGAGAAGTGAAAATGAAGTTGAGAGACGACGTCTAAGAATGACTTGTTAGCTGTACTAGCATGCAGACGTCTGTTTATAGAGATGACTTGCCTGCATACACTGAAGCCTGCTGATACGTGATTGGTCAATATTACTAGGACTACAAACATACTACAAAGGGAAACCAGAACACTTCAGACTCCAAATTCCGGTTCAGCGCCGACAGATTGTAAATTGTTTTGACAATGAGGGATTGACGAATCAGAAAACAAACCTTAAAGCACTGATGTGAGTCATCAGTGTGGAAGAGATAAATCCAGCAGGCAGGTAACAAGACAACTACTTTTTGTTCAGCTGGACCAGCAGTGTGTTAATAGCCTGCTCTCTGCTGCAATAACAACCATTGTACGTTTTCAATTTCAATTTCAAGACGAGAACTTTTTAAGGCTCTAGGATCAACTGGAATATCTTTTGTGATCCCGAGACTTGGGCTGCATAGTGGTGCAGTGGTAAACGCTGTGGCCTCACAGCTAGAAGGTTCCTGTTCCCTCCGGGTACTCCGGCTTCCTCCCACAGTCCAGAGACATGCTCGTTAGGTTCATTGGTGACTCTAAATTGCCCGTAGGTGTGTGTGAGCGTGAAAGGTTGTCTGTCTCTGTGTGTCAGACAGGTGACCTGTCCAAGGTGTACCCTGCCTCTCGCCCGATGACAGCTGGGATAGACTCCGGTCCCACACGATCCTGGCACGATAAGCTTCGTTTTGGAGCTCAAGGACTCAAAAACTTGTCAGAGCACACACAAGTCAAGTATTTAAATGTAAGCATATTGATTAAAGCAAAGGTGAAATGAAACAACTGAACTACCGTTAGGTTTTCTTTATACATCTTATATCCCTCAAGGGCATTGAGCAGTAGACCAGCTAAGGATTGATGCCATGAGAGGCCTTGAGAGCAGCAGTAGGACCACGCTCCCTCTGAAGTTTACTGCTGGCACTACAGCTTACACATTTCATGTGGCCACTTACCAAATACCTCTAAGGCAGACAAGCTAAAGAGGCTGATCATATCACATGCAGGTAAAGATACTGGTCTTCCGAGGCGCCTAATCAGCTTAGGATTTTGTGGCAAAGGAGTCCTGGAACTTCCAATCTCCTGTGATACAGAGAAGTACATGTGTGCCACTGTTAGTATGTAGTTGATGCGAACATAGTCACATGACCCTTTTGGTCTTGGTCTGGACATCCATACCCGCTTATCTGAATAACTGCCTGCTGCACCAGAGGCACCAAAATATCAGCTGCCACTGAAATCATTGGCTTGTTTCCAAGATTGCCTGATAACTTATCGTCAGTCAACTCAACAAGCAACAAACTTGCAAACCTAAAACATGCTAACATCAGTGTGCTAACCATGAACACCACCAATGCTGCGTCATAGACTTAGATATTAAGTGTTATTCAAAGAATAAAGAAGTGAACCACAATGCTGCTATTCCATTAAAATAGCTAACCATACAAATCTGGAAAAATTATTAAAACTAGAATAAAGTCTTTCGGATCGGAAAAGTAATCGATCACTCAAACATAGTTATTAATAAATCAATAGCGCTTTCTTTATTTGATCCTCATTAGCTTCACAAAGGGTTTGCTAGTCTTTATGGTTCCCATTCAAAGACCATATAAAAAGATGGAGGACCTAACAGCTGCCTAAAAGTGAAGCCAAACCCTCTCTGTCGCCCCCTGCTGCCTGGCTGCAGTATAGCTCATAAAGCCCGCCTCCTCCATGTTAACAGATGGGACATGAGTCAAACTATAAAATCAAAATACACATCAAATAAATTTTTCTCAAACATGGTTTCTGTCATTATAGTTAGTTCTTATCCTGCTGATTTATGTCCAAGTGTTCATTTTTCTGACAAGTTTACTTTGTATTACTTATTTGATGCTATAAAAAGGGGGCGTGACCTCATGATTGACAGCTCTGTTGACAAATGCAGCTCCAGAGGCATTATTGACTGATTAAGAACAGTAGAGGGCAAAATCAGGGGATACATACCCCTCACCCACTGAAATTAGCACGTTGACGCGGGTTTTTCAGACCCGGGAAGACCCGCTTATAGATGCCGATTGTCTCTGTTCCCACTGCCAGTATACTCCTGTCAGTCTCCTTTCTGCTGCGTCACCTTCTGACGTCAAGCGCCGGAGACAGGGTTAGTAAACAGTGAAGATGTTACGATGGTTAGGTCTTTATTGTATTCAGTCTGTTTATCAAACTCGGCGGCGACAAATCTGGAACCATGTTCGAGCGTTGCTCGGATGAAGACGGGCGGAATTTGTAGCTGAGAGGACGAGGAGTCGCAGAAGTTACCAACGCAGTATAGCATCGTGCAGGAAAGGGGGTGGAGATTAGCGTGTCCACATTTCCCACTAAGCAAAAAAGCCGGCTGTTAGCGGGTGTTAGTGGGTTTTTGACCAGTGGGAAAAGGGCTATATTGAGCACTAGCAAAACAGTCAGTGAACTTTCCATAGTGTCTCCTTCAAACCAAAATAAGAAGCTGTTCTGCTGCAGACTGGGCCCACCTGAGGGCTCTTTGCTCTTTTATCGATAAGTTAAAGTGAAATGTGTGTTTTGGATAGAGGAAGGGGCGGGACGTCAGGACTGCGGCTCCACCAGCCGATCTCTACTGCACCGACTCTGGCTCCAAATGCTGTCATCAGTACAAGATGTCATCACCCCCTCACTGGGGTATTTATGGTGCGCTCCACTTACCTCGGAAGTCGGAATTCGGAACTGGGAATGCGTTCCAGTACAGTCTATGGTTCCAGTACAACAAGTCAACTACAGAACAAATATGAGGTCCACAACATGTCCACAGATAGAAGTTGGACAGTACTGTGAGTACGGCTGATTTAATGAGACACAAATAAGACAGCAGTGTTAATAAACAGTTAATACTACAGCTTTCATTTACTGTTGATGCACGGAGAGATGAGGTCAGGGTTGGTGAGGATCCTCCGACTTTCCGAGTCGGAAATCCGACCTCAGGGGGCGTTCCAGTTGAAATACCGACTGGGAACTCGGAAATTCCAACTTCCGAGTACAAATGGAACGCACCATTAGTCTTACAATTTTTTAGAATGAGAGGAGTTGGAGATGTGTCATCCAACTTTATATACAATCAATGTTCCCAACACAGACTGCTTAAAATAAAGGCTAAATGAACCAAGTAGATAACAAGTGGAAACAGAGTAGAATAATCTTACAAAAGAAAAAGTCTACAGCAGACACTAAAAAGCTAACTGTCAAACTGAATAAGAACTAAAAAGGAGATTAAAACAAATAATGTGAAACAAAAAGAAACATTTCTTTTAAAATATGAGACTTCAGGAAGACAGGTGCAGATCTTTATCTGCCCTGTTTCAGTGCCACACAGACCTTCAGTGGCAATATCATCAGTTTATAATCACTACCAATGAATGGAAACATCCTCTCAGTGAAAGTGTGTGTGAAGGTGTGTATGTGTGTGTTAGTATCAGGATCAGAGAACGACAGCTCTCCTCTGTTCCAGTCCAGATTCACTCTGATCCTCTGGAGCTGCTTCTTCACTGCGAGATAAGTGTCTAGAGATGATGGTGAGCGTGCCGAGTATTTACCTTCATAAAACATTATTACGCAAATTCCAGACTCTATGTCTCCCTTCCTCTGGACAGACTCTGCTAACACACCCAGTAACCAGAATGTACTGTCTCTAACCTCGACATCCCAGCTGTGAGTCCCTGAGTTAAAGCCCTCAGAGCCCAGGACGGACCAAATATAATGCTTGATCCTCTCTGGATTACTGAGAAGCTGCTGCTCCCCTCCTCCTCTTGCACAAGTCAGATCCTCAGACAGGATGAGTCCTGTACCAGCAGTGTTTGGGTCCAGAATCACAGGAGTGTAGGAGACCATGTCCTTCATCTTGACCCAGATGTTGAAGCTCAGGTTGCCCAGGTGTTTGGCCTCATCTATCAGAGCTCCTGAGGGCAGCTGTGATTCCTCCAGCAAGAGGCATAGCTGGACTCTTTCCACTGCAGCCTTGTAGTTGTGCAGGAATGAGACGTCTGCAGCTCTCAGCTCCTCCTCTGTGGCTCTGACTGTGTCTGAAAGAGCTGCTATCTCTCTGCTCAGAGCCTCCATCTTCTCCTTCATCCTCTGACTCTTCTGCTCCTCTTCCTCCCTCAGTGCAGACATCCTGGCCTCCTCTTCCTCCTCTAGAAACTGGTGAAGCTTCTTAAACTGCTCCTTAATCTGCCTCTCTGTGTGTCGGGCCTGGACCTGAATGTGTTCTGCTGTTTGATCGAACTCCACTTTAACTTGTTTAAAAACCTTTAACTTGTCCTTTAAGGGCTCCAGAGTTTCCTGAAGGTTCTTCTTGTGTTCTCGAGCAGCTTCATCGATGGGTCTGATTCTGTGGTTGGTGTGTTTTTCTGAATCTCTGCAGACGAGACACACCGGCTGCTGATGGTCCAGACAGAAGAGTTTGAGTTTCTCAGAGTGCAGACTGCAGAGAGCCTCTGAAGCGCTCTGATCTCTCTCCTGTAAGAAGGACTCACACAGGTTCTTTAACGCCAGGTTACGAGGTGGATCTACCCTTGAAGACCTTCTCTTACAAACTGGACACTCTCGTGTTGGTCTCTGTCTCCACCAGCTCTTCAGACAGTCTTTACAGAAGCTGTGGCTACATGACAGAACAACAGGATCTCTGAAGACGTCCTGACAGACCGGACAGCAGAGATCCTCCCCTGATCTGGAAGCCATTTAGTCTCTGAGTGAAGCTGAAAACAGCAGACAGAAAGTACAGTCAGTCATGGCCCTCTCCCTCCTCTAATGTCCCTGAAGTTCACTTTCACTCTCCAGTCCTGTTTTTAGTCAAACTCACCTTCAGAGTGTCGAGTGTCCGCGGATTAAAGAAGCAGTCTTGTAGTTTTCCACTTTTCTCTCCAGTAGTTGAGCTCACTCAGAAGTTGTTAGTTTGATCTGAAGGTGAATCTTGACTGCAGTTTTTCTGTCTGTGTCTCTCTCCTTAGTTTGGAATAATATGACTCTTTGCTGGGTTGCCTCTGTTGGGGGGTCAGTCCTCCTCCTCCTCCTCCTCCTCCACATGTAATGCAGGGTTGTGTTTCATGCCAGTTACTATTAATAATCTCTGGATATGTAGACTGATGGCGGGCAGAAGGCTGCTGCATCGGTTGCTTTTGTTCAGAAGTAGTTTGAAGGTTTAAGGTATCAGAGATCAATTGTTACTCTAAAAAATGTTATTGAAATTAGGAATCATCATCATAATATCACAAGAATGTCTGAGATTTGATTGGTGGTATGCAGTGTTAGGAGTGCCATGGAATGGGTCGCAGGAAAAATGTATTTCATCTGTACCACATAATCTTACAGCTCGGAGTTACCTGGAATATTGTAGGAGAGGGAAACATTGGAATAGGTACAATGAAATTGTGAAGGTAGTGGGACACTTACATTTGGTATATGGAAGGGATGCTCTTGGATAATAATAAGTAATGTTCTTCTTGGGACACATTTAGGTAAGGAATAGGGTATACCTTTAGAGGTACCATGGACTGGGCATAAGGATCAAGCTGAGCAAGTCCTGAAGCTTCTCCATTGAGAAGGGAAAGTTGTCCGATCAACAATGGCAAAGAGATGACATCAGCAGTCTCTGGGAAACCAGTGAAGAACCTAATGATGGTATCATGTATCCCTCAAGGCCAGTGAGCAAGTAGACCAGTTAAGGATTGATGCCATGAGTGGCCTTGAGAGCAGCAATAGGACCAAGCCCCCTGGAATGTTAAAGCTATAGTTGATGCAGTTCAGCTCCTTGAATATCTCATAACAAACCATATACCTCGACAATGGAGAGCTGGAGAGCCAATCATCTCATATGAAAGGAAGTGGTTTGGTCTTCACAGGTGCCAGAGCAGCATAGGATTTTAGGGCAAAGGAGTCCTTCCACTTTCACTCTCCAGTCCCACAGAGGACTAAGTGTGCACCATGCAAACTTAGTCTGAAGTTGACGCTAACAGAGTCTTTTGAGCTCGAGCTGTCTTCAGCCATGCTACTGATAGAAAATGGATTCCATTAGAAACAACCCAACAGGAAAAGGTGGCACTCAAACACTGGGACATTGTTTGCTAACAGCAGAGCCTAGGTGTGCAAAGGCCCTGGCTGTGGTAATGCAAAGGCAATGGACAAGATGGAAGGATGTATAGACCCAGAATATCTCCTGGACCGAGCTATGGGAAATAAAGATATTCAGAACAAGCTTCACCATCAAGGCTACCTTCAATGTCCTGCTATCTCCAGAGAATCTTAGCCAGTGGTATGTTGAAGCCCCCATATACTCCTTCTACCTGCTTCAGCAATACTAAAACAAGTCCTGGTGTATATTACATGCGCTCCCCCTGCTGGCTGTTGGTTTTAATGTCTGTACTCCCCCTGTTATCTCTTTCAGGTGTTGGTGATCCACCTGATTAGGAGGAGAGACAATAAAAGGGGCGGCAGAAAACATTACAGTCTCTCTCTTCATGGCTTCACAGCGAGAGCAGGAGTAGCTGGAGCTACTTTTGGATGGGACTGGTAGTCTAGTTTTTGGTTTTATTTATTTGCTAGGGTTTAGATCGTTAGATCTTTTGAACTCAAAGATCAAAGACTTTTTCTATGTACACAAAAGGCCGATTTCTCTCAAATATTGTTCACAAATGTGTCTAAATCTGTGTTAGTGAGCACTTCTCCTTTGCCAAGATAATCCATCCACCTCACAGGTGTGGCATATCAAGATGCTGATTAGACAGCATGATTATTGCACAGGTGTGCCTTAGGCTGGCCACAATAAAAGGCCACTCTAATATGTGCAGTTTTACTGTATCGGGGGGGTCCTTTAAAACCAGTCAGTATCTGGTATGACCAACATTTGCCTCACGCAGTGCAACACATCTCCTCCACATAGAGTTGATCAGGTTGTTGATTGTGGCCTGTGGGATGTTGGTCCACTCCTCTTCAATGGCTGCCAAGCTGCTGGATGTTGGCAGGAACTGGAACAGGCTGTCGTACACGCCGATCCAGAGCATCCCAAACATGCTCAGTGGGTGACATGTCCGGTGAGTATGCTGGCCTTGCAAGAACTGGGATGTTTTCAGCTTCCAGGAATTGTGTACAGATCCTTGCAACTTGGGGCCGTGCATTATCACGCTGCAACATGAGGTGATGGTCGTGGATGAATGGCACAACAATGGGCCTCAGGATCTCATCACGGTATCTCTGTGCATTCAAAATGCCATCAATAAAATGCACCTGTGTTCGTTGTCCATAACGCCTGCCCATACCATAACCCCACCGCCACCATGGGCCACTCGATTCACAACGCTGACATCAGCAAACCGCTCACCCACACAATGCCATACACGCTGTCTGCCATCTGCCCCGTACAGTGAAACCCGGGATTCATCCGTGAAGAGAACACCTCTCCAAAGTGCCAGACGCCAACAAATGTGAGCATTTGCCCACTCAAGTCGGTTACGAGGACGAACTGCAGTCAGGTCGAGACCCCGATGAGGACGACGAGCATGCAGATGAGCTTCCCTGAGACGGTTTCTGACAGTTTGTGCAGAAATTCTTTGGTTATGCAAACCGATTGTTGCAGCAGCTGTCTGGGTGGCTGGTCTCAGACGATCTTAGAGGTGAAGATGCTGGATGTGGAGGTCCTGGGCTGGTGTGGTTACACGTGGTCTGCGGTTGTGAGGCCGGTTGGATGTACTGCCAAATTCTCTGAAACGCCTTTGGAGACGGCTTATGGTAGAGAAATGAACATTCAATTCACGGGCAACAGCTCTGGTGGACATTCCTGCAGTCAGCATGCCAATTGCACGCTCCCTCAAAACTTGCGACATCTGTGGCATTGTGCTGTGTGATAAAACTGCACATGTTAGAGTGGCCTTTTATTGTGGCCCGCCCAAGGCACACCTGTGCAATAATCATGCTGTCTAATCAGCATCTTGATATGCCACACCTGTGAGGTGGATGGATTATCTCGGCAAAGGAGAAGTGCTCACTAACACAGATTTAGACAAATTTGTGAACAATATTTGAGAGAAATAGGCCTTTTGTGTACATAGAAAAAGTCTTCGATCTTTGAGTTCAGCTCATGAAAATTGGGAGCAAAAACAAAAGTGTTGCGTTTATATTTTTGTTCAGTGTATATACAACAATGAGCTTACAGTGCCCTGGGAGGATGCAGTCAGGGAGGCCTACAAGTGCAAGAAACTGAGTTTGCAGCCAACGCTCAACAACTTGGCTAGAAAACAATGGTCGCTTCACTTGAGGTAGGCTGTAGAGGGTTCATAGCCACATCAACATCAAGGCAACTCTTGGAGATTTGGAAAGGCTCAGGCGACGAACAGTCTGGAGCATCTGAAAAAAGGCAGTCAATGGCTCTGGTTGAAGAGAGAGAGGACTATACGTTGAACATGTGTTTGTACACGTCCTATTGTTGTTTATTTCTGCAGTTACTAACTGAACTAACTTTGGCTGCTGGTCAGTGTTTGCAGGTGTACAGACTCAGGAGCGCTGTTGTAACATCTTATATAGCTGCTGCACGACACAAACACAAACAGGCTCAGCTGACAGTAAACACATTACTGTCTTCTTACAATCACCACCTGTTTTTATGTTGTTTTGCACTTGCATTGTTAGAGCTTTTCAGAACGTGCATGTGCGTGCAGGAGCAGTATCTGCATCTGTATAAAGGTCAGCTGTGTTCCCACGCTACAGACATCCATTCATTAACACCAACTCCTACTCACCTACTCCTCTGGGTCAGACCGAGGACGAGGTTTTACACTGTTTTTCAGCATCGTCTTTTACACATCTTAAATTACTTCTACACACTTTAGCATGATAGCAAAGCACGGAAGCACTGATTATGGGTCTAAAAATCAAAGCTACATCTATAAAATAATTCACTTAAAGTCATGCTGGATGTTAATGAGTGAGAGAGAGGGAATCCAGTCTCATTCTCTTTTCCATCTTTGCCTCTCTCACTCTTTAGCTCCCAAAGAAAACGCTGTGCCTCTACTACAGCACAGAATCTCATCCATAATACATTCAAGGCTGCAGGGATTTGAGTGCTTCCACCAACACACATGCATTAAGACAAACTGCACACACACACAAACCAACAAATCATTGAAAGTAAGAGAAAGGATTCCTGACATCACAGAGCAGACTCATGTCACACACACGTGAGCGGCATCATGCTCAGGCCTGATCATCTGACAGCAGTCGTGTGTTTATTCACTGGCTGTGAGGGAAACAAAACCAGGAAGACGGGAAAGTCCAGGTCCTTCTTTTACTCTTAAAGGCAAATGTCAGTTCATGTGCGCTTTCTGCAGCAAAGTAGTGCTGAGATGTTGGATGTGAAAGGGACTCTGATAAATACGAATACAGATCCGTCCGTTCGGAGGTTTACCTTTGCATAAGGTGGCGTCTCCTTTAAGCTGGGAGAGTTCTCCTAAAGCTACATGTAGAACATGCATCAATATATCACCTTGTTCACAGGATCACAGTATTGTGCAATATATTGAATCATAACCTCTGACATCCGCTGACATTTAATAAACCTCAGGACAGACAGACTCAGACAGAACAAGCTTGTCTTTATTACCAGGGTGACTCTGCCTCATCTTATTACAGTCCTTTCAGTACTTGAAATGCCTCCAACATGAGCTGAAATGCAGGGCTGGGTATCAACAAGCACGCCAGTCAGTGCACCGTGCCCTTACCGTCAGATATCAGCCCCAAAGAATCAGCTTGTTTATCCAGAAACCAATTCTTCTTTGAAGCTCAAAAACAGAAACCAACACGTCCAGGTGTGTATTATGGCTGTAACTACTGTAACGGTTACTACTGTAGAGCAGCAGATAATAAGTGACATCCGGTCAGCTAGCCTGTGACAACAGCAAACAACCAAGTGCTGCTAGCAGAGACCGAACGTTAGCCAAAGCTAGCTAAATGTAAGCAACAAATATTTTCATGTCAGTCTTATTAAAAAGGAAATATTATCAAAACTGGCACTGATTTAAGCTAACGTTAGCATGCTAGTTTTAGCTGCTCTGCAAACACACCTGGGATTAAAACCTGGTGAAAACAATGAAAGAAGCAGCTTCGATCAAGTCACAGAAAGATGCCGAAATTTTAACTCGTGCTTTTATAACCAGCCGGTTTATTGTAACTTTTACTGGGCTACCCAAATTAGTCTGAGATAACTACACGTTCATGGCCTGACCTGTGGAACTCACTGGCTCCACTAACATGAAGTCAAAGACCTCTCTCTTAATGTAGAGTCGTGTGGCCCTTTGGGCCGCATGTTTGTATGAAAGCTGCTGTACAATATAAATAAATAAATAAATAAATAAAGTTGAGTTTGTTTCTCTCATGCTCTTTGGCAGACACAACTCAACAGACTACCGATGACTAAAATCCTTCAACACTTCAGATCCAAAGTGTCTGTTGTTGGTTCACACGAAGAAAAGCAGATGAATTCTCTTTTAATTGAAGACTAAACATAAAGCAGCAGCACAGTTTGAATTTATTTACACAAAAAGGGAAGATACTTTGAATTCAAGAGCAGTCCAAAAACTAACAGAGGGAAAGAAAAGAGTTTACTTAAAAAAGAAAATCTTTTATCTCTGGACAACAAAGAAAACAGACAAAGACTTTAAATGAACAATCAGGAGGGACGACAAAGACAAGAGGCCCGCGGAGGGAAAACAGACTAACACAAAACACTGCACACAGAAGTGAGTGTAATGATCAACCCCACTGCTACGGCGTCACAAACACACACACATGAACACACTCAGGTACAAAGCTGCTCTGTGTCTGAAACGCAGGACACAGCCACAGAGAGGAATGAGGACATGCTGCTGAGACACGCTGCGAACAGTGTGAAGAGTCTGAACTGGCTTCTCCTGCAAATCACATCACAGCTGACTCGCTCGCTGAAATCGCTCGCTGACACGAATGCAACACTGACAATTCACCTGGAGGACGATCACAGGAAGAGGAAAGACACACAGTTCACCTGAAGACGAGCTCAACGCTACAACAACAAACCAACATGAAGAAGTCAGGACGGTGCTCTGCAGGTAGACGATTCGGCAAGTCCTGCAGGAAACGCCGACTGTTGCATGTTCTCGTACCAGAACAAACATGGACGCCTGCAGGCTGCATGTTCTCGTACCAGAACAAACATGGACGCCTGCAGGCTGCATGTTCTCGTACCAGAACAAACATGGACGCCTGCAGGCTGCATGTTCTCGTACCAGAACAAACATGGATGCCTGCAGGCTGCTTCATCTGTTTGTGTGCAAAGTTTAAACGCGTGATTACAAATTAAAGTCTGACGGTGCAAAAGTTTCTTAAAAGCACGACCCACAAGGAAGCACCACAAAAAAAAAAAGTACTTTAGTTTGGTACATTTTTATAGAGACAGTGTTAAATTTCATCATTCACGCTTGCTGCTAAATTATTTATTAAATATTATACAGTTCCAGTCAAAAGTTTGGACACATGTTCTCATACAACTTTGACTGGTGCTGTATATAATGAGATAAAACTGCCAGTTTGAAGAGTATGCTGGTAAAGATCGAGGCCGGAAGAAACCAGATGGTTCATTAGTTTCACTTCAGAAACTGTATTTTTTGAAGTAAAGACAATTAAAACTTAAAGTTAAAGTAAAAACACTGAAGACAGCAGTTTTCTGGTAACATAAATGTTTCTCAGGAACAGGACAGCAGGAGCGGCTGCAAGCTGAGCGACTGCTAACAACATGGTCATTGTTCAAGAAGTTCGACCGGGAGCCAAACCATCAGCAGGGACTCGTGCTCTCGAAAACAAACTGACACCAGGAACAAAACCAGTAAAAACACTGAGTGAAGGAGTTTCATGTGACGTTTCTTTGATGCTCTCTGAAGAGACTTGGACGGCTGCGAGCCGAGCTGCTGCTAACTTCCGCTCAGGATGTCAACAGAAGCTACAACTGATCCATGCAGTTAAAACATGACGTGAAAACATCGAGCAGGTGTCCTCTGTGAGAGCTGGAAACAGCAGACTGTGGATGCTGTCCTGTTTATTTCTGCTGTGACAGCATTAAAAAACTGAATATTGTTTCCTATATTACCATCAAAAAATAAAAGCTGATCCCAATTAAACGCTGAGCCTTTCATCAGCGAGCTGTGGCTGCATGTCTGACGCAGGTATCAGTAGTTTATCTGGTTTTCTGTGCAGTGAAACACTGCTGTTACTAAAATATCACCTAAACTCGCTTCAAAATGTAATATAAATAAAATAACCAAGGCCAGGCGCCACGAGCGGGGTGGTGAATTTCGTCCGTATTTACACTGATCCACTCATCGATAGCGACAACGGATAACATGGCGAAGGGGGGAAGATGGTAAACAATCAGCTGGAGCTGAATGTGTGTGCGTCTATCCACAGCGTGTGAGCACAACATCTCAGAGTGCATGATGATCAGGAAGAAGGCTGAAGACATTCACTGCACAGTGAGTGACAGGAGGGACCAGGAGGACTCTGCAGCTGTGCGGCTTCGTAGATGGAGATACAGACATTAAAGGAAAAAAAGCTCTTGATTTATTTCTTTAAATGATCATAAGGTTTCATGTGAGATCTGCTGCAGATGAAGATGATATGTCATGTAATAAATGAAGAGCCTAATGTTCCACATTAAAGGGTTGTAGTAATGTGAATACAGATTAAAGTAACCAGACGAGCGTTAGAAATCGATCCATCATGACCTCCACAGACGGAGCAAATCCTCCACATGATGCAAGCCAAGGTGGTCATAGAAACGGCTTGTGTTTCCACGGTAACAGAGGAGGATGGTGGTGGTGACCAGGCCATCCCCCACGGCGACAGCGCCGGGGCAACTCGCCTTTTGCTGTTTTCCTGTGGCTGCATGTTTGAATGGCAGCGGTGACGGGAACACGTCATCAACAGGATTAATACAGTGTGTGTGTGTGTGTGTGCGTGTGTGCGTGTGTGCGTGTGTGCGTGTGTGCGTGTGTGTGCAGAGTGTCCTCTGCATGTTTTACACACAGTTAGTCCGCTGATGTTCATCTTTGTTTCCTTTGCTCTCTATGTCTCTGTCCTCCTTTCACTGCGTCCCTCTGCTCTGTCTGACAGGCTCAGACTCGGTTCATGGTCTCAGACTGCCCCCCCCGCTCCGTGTTTCTCAGCCATGTTTGAAGTATGTGGTTTGGTGGGGGATGATAATGAAATGACTTCCTTCCACGAAGGCTGATCTTGTCTTTTCTTAGATGTGCGATTGAAACGCCGGTCCATAATGAACAAACCACACAGCACACTGAAAAGAGTTTCTGGTGTCGGTCAAATTTGAGCGTAGAGTTCATCATACTCCGGACAAACTCAAATCCCTCATGTTTAACTCTCAGTTGAAAAATAGCTCTAAAATCCGAACCTGGCTGTGACACCTGAAGTGTACATTCACCCCGCCCACATCGTGACACGACACCGACTGAAGCCTCGGACGGCGCTTTTGCCCTTTAAGTTGTTCAGTGAGTAATTCAGATACTTTCTGTTAACATTATGTTCTGAAACTAATGTTCCTCTTCTGGCACGCGGACTTTTCCATCGCTGAGCCATCGTGTGTGCCGCCACCCTAACCAGTGATAACCTTGGTAGCTTACTCATACATGTTAGTTAGCCAAAACTTTACATTTGATGGTAAAGACTGTTTTCCTATTGAGATATTGACTAAGCTATGTAGCTAAGCTAACGCTAACTGAAGCAGTGTTTCCGTGGTGGGCTGTTAGCATGAAGTTAGCGTTAACCATATTGTTTTATGGTAGAGTACTTCTGGTAGTTTCCCAGCATGCACTGGGGCGGACTGCCAAATGTTATTGTTGTTATTGTTCAGGAGTTGAGCTGTGTGCCTTCTCGGGGTCCAGTGTTGCCCTGCAGTGTGTTTGTTGATGCCTTTGTGCTTGAACATTGTTGTGTTGCACTCATGTTGCTGTGGGCTCCGGCTCCGGCTCCAGTCTGCAGCAGAACAGCTTCTCGTGTCGGTCTGAAGCAGATATTCACGCTGATGGAAAGTTCAATGACTGTAGTGTTAGTGTTAGTTACGTCTCCTCTCGCCGTTCCTCCTCTACTCTGCTACTCGGGAACAGAACGCTGCAGGAGCCCCATTTGTCCACAGAGCTGTCAATCATGAGGCCACGCCCCCTTTTTATAGCATCAAATAACTCATTAAAAGTAAACTTGTGAGAAAAATGAACACTGTGACAATCAGCAGGATAAGAACTAACTATAATGACAGAAACCATGTTTGAGAGAAATGTATTTGACGTGTATTTTGATTTTATAGTTTGACTCATGTCCCATCTGTTAACATGGAGGAGGCGGGGCTTTATGAGCTATACTGCAGCCAGTCAGCAGGGGGCGACAGAGAGGGTTTAAGGAGCTGTCATGTCGGCCATCTTTTTAGTCTCTGATACAAACTGATTTGTAGGATTTGAACATTTTAGTCTGTTCTGTTTGTGCTGAAGCTGTGTCACCTGTCTCCACATTTGTATTAGAAAATATATCAAGCATCAGGATTTATTCACAGCGTTGACCAGTTTTAATCAGCGGGTCTGGAAGGAGGAGCGCTCTGGGGATCCGGCTCCACTGAAGGGTAATCTTGAGAGGTGACAGCCTGACATGCCGTTGCTCCTGCAGTTTTTCTGTGCACAATGACGCAGCTGACAAACAACAGTGCAGCAATTCCACTGACAAAATGAGTGGACTCTTCTCCACTGATGATTTGAACTCTGTCTGTGACTCGCTGCTGTCCTGCTCTGTGACTTCATCATCAAACAGAAGAAGAAGAAAAGGCTCAGATATGCCCGTCAGCCTGAAGGTTACAAGTACAAAGATCCAAACTGCAGCATTAAAAAGGTTCATTTTTCATGGTTCCCTGTGCAGAAGTAGAACACTGTGGCCATGATGAATGTTAAAGTTAAAGAACATTTGGAACATAGCTGGTCAGTTTCCAAAACACAGCCTGCCAAACTTTAGAGATACTCAGCAGATTAATGAGAGCTGTGTCCTTTAACACGTGAGGCTCCAGCAGCAGAACTTCATCCCAACACAGTGTGACCTTAACATGCAAATGCAACTTCCCAAGCATGAATATCACAATAATCTATGCGTCAATATAAACAAATACCATCAAGTGTCAAGTGGCATCGTAGAAGAGAAGCAGCTCTCTTTGTCATAACATCTGCTCACAGACATGGAACACACGATTAAAGCTTCAGTGTGATTTACACCTTCAGAGGAGGTCCTTCTCATGATAACTTATTACTCCAGATCACTTTTCAATCCCGAGCGGCGCCCAGTTAGTGACGCGTTTTCCATCAGCCAGCAGTGGTTGGTCTGCCAGAGAGGGTAGGCGGAGCTAAGCGGCTGCTTCTCCGCTCTCTGCAAGTGTTGCGAGTAAACAGTAATCTACTATGGCTGAACAAACAAAGAAAAGATGGATGACTACAGATACAACTTCAACAAGAAGTGAAAATCCAAAGAAGAAGAAACAAACTCGACGCTCAGATGAAGCAAACAGTCTGAAAAGGAAAGCGACCGTCAGCCAGGAAAATCAAGAGTTACAACCGGAGCCGACCGTGGACGTCACACATGCAGCACTGTGTGGATATCTGGCAGGTGTGCTCCTGCAATTACCGTTTATCGCCACAGGTGCCGCCAAAGAGAACGAAACTGAGATCTTCATGGTGATAACTTTAACATCGCTCACCCTAAACCTGAAACACCTCCAAACAAGCGCTGACGAGCCGTTTCAGGGGACCAGCCCTTCGTCTTCTGTTCCAGACATCTGACTTTAGTTTCTCCACCGTCTCTGTCGTTCACTCTAAACTGACGCTGCGCGGTCTGCGCTCATCACATGACATGCCAGCTCCCCCGAAAGTAAAGCCCAAACCTCTCCATCGCCCCCTGGGGGGGCGGCTGTTAGCTTAGGGAGCGCTTGATTTGAATCTGACGCGGGACTTTTGGTGTCAGTTTCCGATTGTAGTTTGAAAAGTAAACTCCACTAACTTTTCTTTGAGCTTTGGCTGTACGGATGTGCGAAAACAGCTGCAATGCATCAGCAGTAATAAAGTGTGTATAATACACAGACACACACAGAGAGAAGGAAGCCTTAAGATCCCTGATTGTTTACAGGGAGACCTGGGTGTGCTTTGCTAGTAGCAGCTAGCGTAGCCGGGAGCCTCTGGCGTGCAGCAGAGCAACACCAACAGATTTGTTTTTGTTTTCAAGATAGAAGCCTTCAGCCTCAACAACCAGCGCTGACTCAGATGACATCACTCGAGGACATATATGACGTCACACTGCTTCCTGTGGAGACACTAAAGACTTTATACGACACTGTTTGACTCACATGCGTGCAGGGAGAAGTGCTTGCGTTCTGAAGAGCCTGTGTTTCCAGCAGCTGACGGGATCGGGGAGGGCACGGTCGACCCGAAGGACCCGATTACCGGACGGGCGGTGGAGGTGACGAGCGCTGAGGAGCTGGAGGAGTCTCCGCCCTCTCCTAACAGGTGCTGGATGGAGTGGAGCTGGAAGCAGGGGTCAGAGAGCAGGACGGAGGCAGCTCGAGATATCCTGGAGGGGATTCATGAGACAGGAGGAGGAAGGAGAGGGGGGAAGAAAGAGGGCAAACTGTTAGAGGAGGCAGCACTCATCTCACATCAAGCATCAGAGCAACATTTCACTTTGTAACATTGCATCAAATCAAGTCAGCAGCAGTAACCATGAGTGACGTGGTACCTGTCATTAGGTTTTAGGGTCATTTTGTTCTGTCTTGTTTGCAGTTGGTGGGTTTTCTTTGTTTCTTTAGAGGCTACAGGTGCTGTGGCGTGTGGCCCTGTCTGATGATACCACTGGTGATGATATCACTAGATCACTGTAATCTGAGGATTGTTTTTGCTTGTTGAAGATAAAACAATATTCAGCTGCTAGATGTACAGCAGCTGTTGTAGTTAAAATGGGACCTTGGAGACTTTGACCGGGGGATTATTTCAGTTTATTCAGGTTGGTTAAACACAACCCTTAAATATTTAATTTTCCAGTTCATCAGAAAACCAAACTCCGTCACGTCTGTGTTCATATCATCACAGCTGGGCTAATGTCCCCTCGTCCTCCAGGAACTGTGTCTGGATGAACTTCCCTGCTGCTTCCAGCTCCTTCAGGCTGACCAGCTGTTAGCTAACTCTAACTACAGCGCGATGATGACAGATTTAATGGCACTAAACAGGCTGAGAGGATGCTGAAATAACGACGTCAGGATGCAGGTTTGTAAACAGGCTGAACTCAGGCCTTGTCAGGTCTGTCTGCAGGACGACGAGAACACTGCTTTAAAATAACTGTTTTTTTAATGGAGTTTGGCAACACAGCAGGATGCACACAGCAAAACATTGAGCTGGAGAAGTACTAATCTATTTGTCTGCAATTACTGTCACTTTTGGTCTGAACACTCCGTCTCCACTTGTCATCTCAAATATCTCATCTCCAAAAAAAAGATTAGGTTTAAAACAAATTCACAGCCAGTCCGATGTCTGCGTCTCTGTCAGTCACATAACAAAAGTGCCTACAGTCTGGGCTACATGTAAATCAGGGCCCTCCTCCAGTTCAGAACGAGGTGATGTGAACATTCAGACTTCCTTCCATCTTGAATGACTCTTTTCAGGCAGGAGACATCGGTCTGACCTGCCCGAGAAGCATGCAGGGACTCAAACTAAATCAGGTACCGATATTGACTGCAGACATAATTCAGACAGGATGTGATGTAACGGTGTCAGAGATCTTCTGTGATCAGTCAGTAAACACTGTGGCAGCAGTGATCGGCATCAGTGTCTCCCAGCAGCAGGTAAAAAGGTCAAAAGCTCTGCTCATGCTGAGCCACAGAAACACGGCGCACAAGTGAAAAACAACATCTGACATCGAGTTTCTGAAACCTGAACCACAACAAATTCTGCTTTTTGTCCTTTTATAGGATCACAGTATCAGTCACACTCGGACCACACAACCACCACGATCCAGGACCTGATCTTTCACTTCTTCCTCTCATCTTCCCTCGATCCGTCTCTCTCTCTCTTCTGGTTCCGGCACATTACCACCCTCTCTTCCTCCCTCACTCTGCCTCTGATCCATCCAGCGTTCAATCACTGCTGTTCTTGCTAATCAAACCCCCCTCCTGCCCCCCTCCTCTCCCCTGCGGTGCCACTCAATCCAACCTCTCTGCATCAATCTTTTATAGCGGGGCTTTCCACAAGACCCGACTCCCACTCACCCTCTCCCTCTCTTTTGTCTGATACTGTACTCTCCTCTCTTCCTCTTTCTCTCGCACTATTTCTGGACTCTTCTCAGTGCCAACCTGCCACGGAGCAGGCAGTGAAGCAGTGGTGTCCTGGGAGCTGGGTTTACTGAGTAACTTAAATATGATTCTTGAGGTAATAAAAGATTTAACTGAGCAACAGTTTATAATGTAGTTAAAAGGCGCTCAGTCTCAGTAAAATGAGACCTCGTCTCCATCCAGGCTGTTTCTGTCTGCAGTGCAGCTCTTTGTGGGGTTTCATCTGTTGCATGAGCATTCAGCATGTTTTCATACACAGATACAAGTTTTAAAGACAAAAAATCACAAGAGTCAAAATCCTTAAATGTTACAAATGAATAAAGAAAAGTTAGGAAAAAGTTAAACAAGACAAATTAAATACCGGAGATGAAGCTGTTATAAAAACAATCATTAAAAAAATACTGCAAATCAAAAAACTAATTAAAAAGAAACGTCTTTAATTTCCTTTTAAAAATCCAGAGAGACGATTTCATGCAGGTTTTTAAATGGTAAAAAGCCAAATTAAAATGTGGGTGTGAATATTTATGCAATCCTCTGCATTCCTGCTTTGAGGTTTAACACAGCAACATTTCCCTGACTACACTAACAGACTTTTACTAATGCAAATAGTTTCATTGTAAAGCTGTGAATGAATATTCTTCATTCCATATAAAACCAAACCAGGTGTTCAATTATCAAAATCAATATACCATGAAAAATGGATGGATGGATGGATGATGGATGATGGATGATGGATGATGGATGATGGATGGATGGATGGATGGATGGATGGATGATGGATGGATGGATGGATGGATGGATGGATGGATGGATGGATGGATGATGTTTATTTGCACACAAATGTTCCACTATTGTTACACATACAGGGAACGTGTATGTTGTACAGATTATTGTAAAGATGACTAAATGACATGTTTCTGTCTGTTTGGCCTTTAATGCGGTCTGTGACACAAACTTTCAGCTCTGTGTGCAAACAAGCCAGGGGACGGATTAACGCGGTACGGACAGCTGCATGTTCTTATCAAAAATATTGTTCTGTCAGAATAAAGACCAAGTGTTTTTTCCACAGCGGTGACTGCAGGGAAGAAGGTCTGTTACACTTGATTTCTTGTTTCTCTGTAATCTTTGGCTCCGACAGTGAGGCTGAAAAAGTGTAGCTGCAGGCTAACGCTAAGCTACGCTGTGTCGTCTTTTAAGGGTTTGAATTTTTCCTCTGGACATGCACAGACCGGTGGACATGGAGAGGAAGAATACTACGACTAGAGCTCATTTCGATTTGGGTTTAAAATCGAAATCATGACGCACCTATTACTACTACTATCGTACTATGAATCCTGGGTAACAATCAGGTGTTCTGTAACATGCACCAGGGTAGGAAGTCAGGTTGTAAAATGGAGGAACACATGGAGAGCCTGGGTCTGAATGTGTTTGTGTATTTTTGCAGGGACATATTAATAATGCATCATTAGTGAGCGGTCATATTAATGCAGTTCTGTTCTGTTCTGTCAGCCTTGTGCTCACACATGCAGGAGTGTACCTTTCAGAGGTGCTGCATGTGATGTTACTGTACTGGAAGCTCTAAGAGGAAGCTAACAGCATCCTTTGATGTTGTGCTTGAAGGTTGCAGGAAAAAAAACAAGAGGTATATTCCACACACTCACCTACACACACACACACACACACACACACACACACACACACGCTGTGAGGCAAAATGTATCTTCCACCCACCAGCTCTTTAGCTTCAGCAGTGAAAAGCTAACATACAAAACCAGTACATACACACAACCAGTGTTACTACGTGCACTAGAAGCCTAATTGCAGGGAGCCTGTTATAAGAGAACTACTGTCTATTATTTTGGCAAATGATCATGCCATGGCTCCCGTAAGCTGTAGCTTTATTCTGTTAGCAGTGCCCATGACCCTGGACTTGTTAGCTTTGGTCTTAGTTTCTTATAATCTAATTAAGTCCTGGGACATGTTAGCTTTAGTGTCAGTCTGTGAGCACGATGTCAAGATCTGTCAACTGTTAGCCTTACTCTGTTAGCATTAGATCAAGACCTAGAACCTATAGCTTTAGCCATATTTGTTGGGATGGAACGTGTTTACTTTCAGTTTGTTAGCATAATATCAACTCAGTGGACCTGTTAGCTTTAGCCACAGCCTGTAAGCAGTTTTTCATTACCCAGTTAGCTTTAGCTACACGTTATCATGTGATGTAGCCATGACTTCATATTTATGCCAACATATTTGACCTCGACATGGTTCTCTTTTTTTAATCAAGTCAGTTGCCATGTTGGAAAGTCTGTTGAAGACGAGGTGTTTAGCTAAACTTGCAGCAGTTTGAGCAGAAAAACAAGCTGGCCCTTCAGTGTCAGTCAGTGCGGTATTTACCACGTTAGAACTCCCTGTGATGCTTTACCAATGGAGCCATCTGAGCTCACTGTGCCTTTAATGGAGACATGTACCTGCTCCTAAGCTGCTGATAGGTCATCTGTGTCATTCACAGGGGGAATCCAGAGGGACCCACGTGAAAACACGATGACATTTTCCAGTAAAATCTGCTCTGACCTTATCATTACAGCTGCCATGACACTTCACACAGAGAGTCGGCTCTCCTTTATCCTGTGCTCACATGAATTCCCTCTTTGCCTTCACCTCTGCACTGTCTCTCACTGGTTGCCAAAAAGGCAACATGAAAGTGATCATCAGTCTTATTTTATTGTAACGGAGCCGGAACAGATGGAGAGAACATCTTGTGATAGAAATCAGTGTAAAGAAGAGCCGAGTGAGTCACAGCGTATGGGCTGGAAAATGTCACCGACTGTGTCTTTGTCAAAGGCCTGTGTTTCAAGTCAACACGAGTCCATTGTGTTCCCTCCTTAATTATAAACCAACAAAAGGGCAAAGCGCTTACACTGACAGGGAAAATGGTACATGGGCCAAATGGAAATGACTTGAACATCAATGAAAAATGAAAAACATTAAACCAGAGTAAAGTACAGGGAAGGGTCTGAGAAAAGACAAAAGACACGCCTGCCCACCGGACCAACACGTCCAGCACATGTGCCCTGGAAGAGATGATGGATGACTGCCTGTCAAAGTGGCAAACAAAGGTGAATACAAACCAGCGCATGGCTGGCAGTCAATACTCATTGTGCCCTAATTTCCCAAAAGACAAAGTTAAATACATCTTAACCTCTTTTTAGGCTGAAGACAAGTTTGACAAAAGCATTGGAAATCATTAACCCCTTACGCTACATGCAGACCAAAAACAAGCGACATTATTGGCTCTTATTCCTCGTTTGACCGCAGAACTATTTAACTAAGGTTGAGCGAAAGAAGCCATTCAATACTTGCACCTCCACACACATCTGAAAACCAAACTGTCTGAGTTCATATCATCATCCGAATGTGCATAAACTCTGTTAACCTCCCTCCTCCTCCTGAGCTGTGTCTGATGAACTCTCCTGCTGCTTCCAGCTCCTTCAGGCTGACCAGTGCCCAGTGTGATGAGCTGTGAGCTCGGATCAGTACCAGGATTTCTCTGATGGACACCAACTACCGGCGTTCTGTTTCAGCTGTGGAGCGCCTGTCCATCTGTCTCCGCTGAGTGGCAGTTTCACTGTCTCTAGTAACACGTGGGCTGAGATCTGTCTCACTACAGCGCTATGAAGCCACAACAAACAGATGTTACTGAGATTTAATGACAATAAACAGGCTGAGAGGATGCTGAGAGAACTACATCTGAATTCATGCTTTGTCAGGTCTGTCTGCAAGACGATGCTGGCACACATCTTAAAATGCTTGTTTTTTGAATGGAGTTTGGTTTGACCATTTCTGATGCAGCCTCAGGACGTCAGGAGAATCTCAACGCTGATAGGTTTCTGAGACAGAGCGTCACGGGAATTTGTTGCATACGTTAAATAAATTCAACAACAAGTCAATAAATGATCATATTTGAGATTCATGATTCATCCAACGTCTGTTAGCATGACAAAAACACCTGGTACCTGTTAGCTTTAGCCTTTGTCTGATAGCAAGTTTTCACTGGACGATGCAATTTCTATTCTCACCTTTTACTGACCTTGATGTAATCATGCAGTGTGAACACTTTGCTAGCTTGCTTCATCTGGACAAACTTTTAGATTTGGTAGGTGGTTTAATGTGAAAGGAGTCTCTGGCAGTGACAAACCTACAGAGCTTATTCACCAGACTCTGCCCTTCCTGTCAGCTCTACAGAGCGTTTTAGTGTCTTTTAACCTCAACAAAACAAAACCATCGTACACAGCCGCAGACGGCAGACAGGCACAGTCAGAGACAAGCTGGTTAACTGGAGCATTTAGCAGCTAGGGAGGCAGATATTTCCCTCAGGAGGTGGTGGAGACCAGAAACAGAGCTAAAAGACAGTGAAGGTTGGACTTTCATTCATCAGGTGAACACGCACAGGAATGATGACATCACTGCAGCATGTGTGAAATCAACTACTGCAGACGTTTCCTCTGAAAACTACGAGATTAACTTCATAACTTTATCTGTCCTCCTCTCCTAATGTTCATGTAAAGATTAACGTGTGTGTGTGTGTGTGTGTGTGTGTGTGTGTGTGTGTGTGTGTGTGGCTGTGTGTGTGTGTGTGTGTGAGTGTGTGTGGCTGTGTGTGTGTGTGTGTGTGTGTGGCTGTGTGTGTGTGTGTGTGTGGCTGTGTGTGTGTGTGTGTGTGAGTGTGTGTGTGTGTGTGTGTGTGTGTGTGTGTGTGTGTGTGTGAGTGTGTGTGTGTGTGTGTGAGTGTGTGTGTGTGTGTGTGTGTGTGTGTGTGTGTGTGTGTGTGTGTGTGTGGCTGTTTGATGTGTTAATATGTTAATGACTGGGGCCCTATTAACAGGCGCGTGTCTGCGTGAATGACATGTTTTGCTGGGCTTGCAGTGTGTGTATGTGTGTGCGTCTCTGATCTCAATCCCCTGTGACAGCAGATCAACATGAAACACACAGCGAGAGCATGAAGTGAAGACTGCTAACACACACACACACACACACACGCACACACGCACACACACACACAAAGTCGCTCACACAGAAGAGAAACTGAAATAAAACCGTGTAGAGTTTATAACTTAACGTCACACACACTTCACAAACTCAACAACATGAAACGTGCACTTGAAATGAGTTTAGCAATATTAGTGTCTGTATCTGTTGCGTATGTCACAGGCGTAAACATTTAATCATTCAAACTGAAGGAATCTCGAGTGTTTGTGTCGAGACTCCTCTCCTTTGTACACGTTCCATCTGCTTTTACTCTCCACTGTTTTTCCTGCATGCAACCAAAGCCTGCTCATACGTGATTGGTCTACTCGTGCTACAAACAGAAACCAGGTCACGCCAAAATCCGATATTAAAATCCTGCCCCTAGGACTGTCAGAAACATCTTTATATCACAACAGGAAACTTGATCTTTTTAAATGCTGTTTTTGTTTTTTTAAAGGAGTTCGGATCGACTTTTTGTGATGCAAGCTCAGGACACAGGAGCCGGGACAGTGTCATGCAAATTTCCCAATCAAGTTGAATAAAAATTCCACAACAGGGAATAAGCAAATACGAGGAATATGCGTCACCCACTGTGAATTTGCACGTATTTGCATGTTTGCATTGTACTGCAATTCACCACATGAAAAATTCCCTTTGCTCTCAGGCCGACACACGTTCAGCCTCTAACAGGGCGTACAGCAAAATCACTTACATGTTAATGTGTTTAATATGTCAATGTTGGTGTGTGTGTGAGTTAATCTAGAGAGACAGTTTATTACCTGCATGTGACTGAACTGAGTCTCAGCCTCTGTTCAACTGCAGAACCAAAGGTTACATAAAGGTTAAAGAATAATTATGAAAATGAGGCAATGCATCATATTTATACACACAAGACAAGACAGAAAATATATGTTTGTTTGTGTGTGCGTGTGTGTGTGTGTGTGTGTGTGTGTGTGTGTGTGTGTGTGTGTGTGTGCGTGTGTGTGTGTGTGTGTGTGTGTGTGTGTGTGTGTGTGTGTGTGTGCGTGTGTGTGTGTGTGTGTGTGTGTGTGTGTGTGTGTGTGCGTGCGTGTGTGTGTGTGTGCGTGTGTGTGTGTGTGTGTGTGTGCGTGTGTGTGTGTGTGTGTGTGTGTTTTGCACACAGTGTGGGGCCTCCATCAGATTAAAAAGACCACAGAGGAGGTTTCCCCAGAGACCGACAGGTGACGTCCTCACTAATGAAACATTATCTGAGCAAACACAAACACATTACAGGGACCAGCATAATAAATGACAGCAGTATGAATATACCTGAGGGCTGGTCAGGGGGGAAATTCATCAATGACACTGACTACAGCTGCGGTGACAGGAGAGAGCGGTGCACCACAGCGACCTACAGGCCAGTCTTCTGCCTCCATCAGTCCATTTGTGTGTGACACAAATACTTCGAGCATCAAAGTCACACAATGACACAAAGTTACAGATGAAGGCTTTTTGATCAGCAGCTCCTATGTTCTGCGAGGTAATACTACTTTTTTAGTTAGTCTTTTAAATTCCACCAGACTCCATTGATAAAAACAGTGATTTTACCTGACAGAACGCAGGAGGAACTGGCCCACCGCTGCTTTGATCGCTTAGATTGTTTGTTATTTGGTCATTTAAGTTGTTCATCTGAACAAAAAGGTCTATCTCTGTAGGGATCCTTTCTGTCATGTTGTCACACACTTAGAATAACATTCTGAGCCTGTCAGTGGAAACAACAAGAACTTTTAGTGGACGACCTTTGACCCATCAAGGATTATGTTGCAGCCATTACAGCCTGTTTCACTGCTGCAGGATGAACACATCTACTGGAGACATTCAGACACTTTAATGAACCTATTAGTCAGTAAAGCGCCAGCATAATGAAAATTGGGTCCAGGTTTAATTATCATAATATCATAACTACAAATATCACATGTCTGTTATGTAAGATACACAATGTCCTTCCAGATTGAAATGGTAATGTCTCATAGTCGCGCCTTCCTCGTGTGCATCTCTCTATGGCCAATCAGATTTCTTTAAGGATGTCCCTCGTTATGCTCATCGTGTGGCTACATTAACCACCACAGAGAGAGAGAGAGAGAGAGAGAGAGAGAGAGAGAGAGGGAGAGGGAGAGAGAGAGAGAGAGAGAGAGAGAGAGGTGAAAACAACAAAGTGTGAGCGTGAGAGCCTGAAACAGGAACAGAAATAGACAGAAAGTGAGAGGAGCAGCAAGAAGAGAAGGATAGGAGGAGGAGGAGGAGGAGGAGGGTCTGAGATGGGAGGAGGATGCTGAGGGGAGAGGGGGGGGGGGAGGATAAAGCGAGAGTGGAGGAGAGGAAGAGAGGAGGAGCTGGGAAAGCACCAGAAGAGGCAGCTCACAACGGAGCTGAGGGCGAGTGGTAAACATACGAGAGGCAGGACTGACAGCACATCGCTCAGCCTCCCATGCGCACACACACACGCGCACACACACACACACACACACACACACACACACACACAGCTCAGGACTCATTAGTGGCATCTGGACTTGAACAGCTACAACTTTTCTCTCTGTGTCTGTGTGCTGTTTGTCTCGGAGGAGGAGAGAGAAGATAAGGAGGGAGAGGAGAGCTCACAGCTGCATGTTTCATGTTTGGGATTTCACAGAAAGAGAGGCAAGATTTCTTTTCTGCATGAAGCCTTTTTTTAATCTCTCATCCTCCCACTGCTGAAAGAAGACGGAGGAATTACTCTACAGAAATTAGCCGGAGGAAAAAACGACAGAGCGAGCAACAGAGCCGTGAAGATGAGAGTGTGTGGAGTGTGAAACCTGACTGCGAGCGGAGTGGAGTGAAGTGAAGTGGACAGGATGCTGACTTCTTTGAAAATCTGATCCGCGTACTCGGGGCGGGCTGTGGGCGGCAGACAGCTGGGGCAGTGATTCACAAAACCCGACTTGGCGTGAAAACAAAGGCATGCTACAACTACAGAGGAGGCTCCGGCATCACGAGAGGAGCCGCTGAGTGAAGAGGAGAGGCAGTGAGCTCATGTGGGAAACTCGAAGCTTTGTTTACTTCACGGGAAATTGAGTTTTATGTCGGCTTGAAGCTTCATCGAGGAAACAAAAGACTGTTTTGGTGATTTGACATTTAGGATCTAACAAACTGGACTTCTGCCTGTGTTGGAGGTACAAAAGGTGCAGTTATGGGCTAAACGGATCAGCACGAGGTTAGAGGACGTCATGCTGAACGCTCTGCACGGCTGGTTTTACAATGTTTTCTCTGACTGGAATTACGTACCTCTTCTTTTCTGGTTTTTGAATGACTAAACTTTGTCCGTGCACATTTACATTGTGTATCCATCACTGTCTACATTATCTTTCAGTTTATTTCCAAGATATTCCTCCTCTTTTTTTGCTGCTCTAAAAGCGCTGAGGCAGAGCACACACCAGATTACAGAGCAGAATGAATTAGTGCGTTTGCAGCGGCACACCTGGGCCTGGACCTCACAAACTGGGCTTTTTTTTTCTTGTTTGCTCTCCAGATGGCTGCCGTGCTGGCAGGTGGATGCACATGCAATCCCTTTAACCAACATTAACCTGAGACACAAAAAAACGATCGTGCCGGAGTACGAGCTGGAAGCATTAATGAACCAGAGTGAACGTGCGTGCGAGCACTGTGGCATTTTGTTTGTGCCCTGAAGCTTCAGCGCAACAAAGCTAACAAGCTCTGCATCTTAGATGTGTAAATGGTCAGAGTCAGAGTGAGAGCTTAAACATTTACGCAGGCACACTCGCCTGTGGCAGGAACATAAGCAGAAGAGAAAAGACTTTATTCACCATGTAAAAAGAACATGAAAACCAAGCATGTGAATGTAATGTGTTATAATCAGAAGCCTGTTTATGTGTTGTTGTCAAAATGAGATGAATCACAGCATGAGGATGTGAAATATACCTGTAAAAACACTGACAGCACCTGTTCCAGAGTGTTGGAGATATAAGCTGGCTCACACAGAGATACACAGATCTCATGGTGGCATCATGTTGTATGTTGCTGCTAACACCGGTTTCCTGCAGGGTGCGGTGGCACCAGCTGTTGTAGGAGTATCACAGTCGTGGTGGTCCGTTGCTGTGCTGTTAGTTTGTCTGCAGCTCCCCCAGCTGAGCCGTGCGCAGGCCACCATCTGCCTGTCTCACGGCTCCTCCCAGGCAGGTGGATGCCTCTGTGCTTCAGACATCCTCAGCTGCACCGACGGGGGTCTTGAGCAGGTACCAGGAGAGATGCCGATCTCTGCTGTCACTCTGGATCTCAGCCACAACCGGATTGTGCAGCTGGAGGCGGGCAGCTTTGAAGGACTTGATCGATTGGAGACATTACGGTTAGCACACAACCGGCTGGCAACTATTCACCCTGGGGCATTTCGAAACACCTCTGGGACTCTGCTTCGACACCTGGACCTTTCGTCCAATCATCTCCGTGTTTTGGAGATACATTACTTCCTTGATTTGCCCGGTTTGGAGGAACTGCTGCTGTTCAACAATCGGATCATCCGCGTGGAGAGCAGAGCACTGGCTGGACTGGGCAGCCTCCGCAAGGCCTACCTCAGTCATAACCGTCTCACTGACTTTCCTTTCTTTTCCATTCAAGAGCACAGCCACCCTCACCTGTCCCTGCTGGACCTGTCCTCAAACCGCCTGCCCAAGCTCCCCCTGGAGGATATATCGAACTTACCTGTTATGGTCCAGAGAGGACTCTACCTGCACAACAACTCCCTGGTGTGCGAGTGCTCGATGTACGCACTGTTCCGGCACTGGGAAGAAAGGAACTTCTCCTCAGTGATGGACTTCAGACGGGAGCACACCTGTCTGGTCTACGGGATCCAGAAAGGTGCTGTGCGCTTCTTCCAGCATTACCGCTACTTTGAAAAATGCGACTTGACTGAGATGAGCGAGCTGCTGAGGTATCAAGACAGCAGTGTTGCAGTGAAGGTGGGACAGGCGGTGCTGCTCCACTGTGTGACCTCGCTCACTGGGCAGAATGTGACCTTTCTCTGGGTGTCGCCCAATGAGGAGTACGTGGCGCCTCCGGGGAACAACGGAACATTAAAGATGTACAGAAATGGCAGCTTGGAGATCGTAGCGGCGCGTGCCGAGGATTCTGGGATCTACTGGTGCATGTCTCTGGACCCGCACCACCAGCGCAATGAAACGCGGGAGGTCAACGTCACTGTGGTGCTGCATGAAAGCGAGCCTCACGAGTCCTTTAACACGGGATTCACCACACTGCTGGGCTGCGTGGTGAGCCTGGTGCTGGTCCTTATGTACCTGTACCTGACGCCCTGCCGCTGCCCTCCCTGTCGAAAGGCCTCCACCCCCGCAACGGCCACCCCGAGCCAGGGGAACGAGGCCGGGGCCGGGAGCGCTCAATCCTCCATCCTCACCCCCACCCCGCCGGCCACCACTGAGGGGCCAGGCCGCAAGGTCAGTACCAACAAGCATGTGGTCTTTCTGGAGCCAATCAGAGAGCAGCAGAATGGCAGACTCAGGGCGGGGCCGGGAGCTGGGGCCGTGATGCAAGGACACCTGGGGCCGGGGTTACTGCTAGGGCCAGAGCAGCACTCAAAGCTCCACAACCAGTCGCAGCAGAGGGCCGGGGAGACGGACTCCATCATGTCCGTCTTCTCAGACACTCCCATCATGTCGCCATAGCACAGCAACAATCAGAGAGAGACACAGACTGGCACCACCATCACCTCTCCCTCACTTCCTCCCTCCTCCGTCTCTCTGGTTACCTCCTCACCCCCTCCCCCTGCACCCAGCACTAGACCTGAGCAAACCAGTAATCCACCACTGACTTTTACAGTTTAGCTTTTCTTTGCAAGGCTTTGAGGCTTTTTAACTGCCTGATGAAACAAGTGCAATTTTAAGAGATTCAATACTGTTGAATACCAAATATACATATATAATTGTTTGCCCAGGTCTGTCCACCAAGCCCGTCAGCCATGAACCAATGCACTGTGACGTGATGGGCTCAAACAGAGTGACAGGGTAGGGGCGGTGCTTACGGAGAAGACACAGGGAAGAGCAAACAGAGACGAGTACAGACCTTTCAGAACTAAAACAAACCAAATATAGGAAGCAGCTGTGAATACTGCTTCAAGGCCTGAGGCGGGAAAATGTGTGTGAGAGAAAATTTAAAGACAAAAAGAGCAGAAACACACCTGAGAGGACGTCAGGGACGTTTTCCTGCCAACACGACGAGCATGGACTGATACCTAGAGCGCTCTGGGCTGTCCCTTTAAGCACGGCTTGTACCTTTAATAAACATTCGCTACGGATGCCTTCTTGTCTCGAACAGAGATGTAGACTGAAAAAAAATATCTGTTTGTAGAGCTTTTTAGCGTTTCCTTCTTTTCTTTCTTTCTAGAGGCAGCGTGTCAGTTGAATAGAGCCAAACCAACCTGCATAGTGTAGCTCTGTCACAATGTGAAGTGTTTTAGAGTAGACAAGCTAGACGAGAAGAAGAAGAAGAAGAAGAAGAGCTTTTAGCAAGTAAAAATAGATTAAAGGATAAGGTTTGATTCTGAACTCCCAGCCCCCTCCTCCTCCTCCTCCTCCTCCTCCTCCTCCTCCTCCTCCTCCTCCTCCTCTCCCCTGGAGCTTGATTACTGTCATCATCATCAGTCAGAGCAGGAGTTCAGGGAAACAAAAGGGAAATAAATAAATAAATGCAAAACGCACTGAAACATCAGTTGAAATCATTTATACTGGAGAGGAAATGTGTCAGAGAGGTTAAACTTTTGACGGTTTATCCATATCACTTATTCAGAGACAATAAATGTGAAAAGGTTTGTTTGTGTGTGGTGGACATGCAGCAGGATTTTAGGACAATCAGGGCAGAAGTGTTTTTGTTTTTATTGTCTTCACTGTATTCACTGCATCTCCCCCTCCTCGCACACCCCGTCCTCCTTTATCTGTGTGTTAATAAACCTGTATCTGGACCATCCAGGTGGATGTCTGCCTTGTTCTTGCCACTCACACACGAATGTTGGTGTGTTATCGGTGTGTCTGTTTGCATGCATCTGCACAGCCACAGTCTTTACATAGTCGGTCATGAACGTGGAGAAACTCTGAATACTCACTGAGACTTGCATCGACAACAACTGGACTCAGCTGTACAAAACAACTTCTTAAGTCAACTCAAATATGAATCATTTTCTTATTAACTCACAAAAGGGACAGGCAACATACTAACTTCAGATTATCGTACTTGTACATTTGCTGCTGTGAGATTCTGCTGCAGAAGATTACTTCAGCCATCAGCAGAAAAACGGGTTGAAGCTATTTATTCTCCTCTTCAAAGCCACCAGACTCCATTTACAAAAACAGCATTTTTACCTTCAGAACATTTTTTACCTCGCTTTGATTTATCTGTTTGTGATATTTTGTGACTTTGGTTTGATGGTTAGTTTGGATCCCATGCTGTATATCTGCAGCACCATCTAACCAATCAAGGCAAAGGTAGACGAGCAGCTCCTGTGTGCTGTGAGCTTAAATCAGTGTTTTTCTGAATGGAGTCTGGTGTGTGTGCAGAGAGCGATGTAACGTCTGTGTGTGGTTAAAACAATCATCTTCCTCTGTAACAAAAAGGTCTATCTCTGTAGGGATCCTTTCTGTCATGTTGTCACACACTTAGAAGAACAATCTGAGCCTGTCAGTGGAAACAACAAGAACTTTTAGTGGACGACCTTTGACCCATCAAGGATTATGTTGCAGCCATTACAGCCTGTTTCACTGCTGCAGGATGAACACATCTACTGGAGACATTCACACGTTTTTTATCTGTTAGTCATTTAAACACCGCCCCAAAAATAGGGATTAAGGGTTAGGGTAAGGGATTAGTCAGCTTCAGGCCTCATTTTAAACATCCTGAGAAAGTTTGTAGCTGACTCGTGCAGAACAAGGTGAAACTCAGGTAACTTTGTACATCAAGAACTCTCCTTAAGAACTAAAGCGGTGCTTGTACTTGAGTTTGTTTCTATTTAATATTTCTTTCTACTTCACTTCATCTCCTATTTTAATAAAAGGATCAGAAAGGATCTCGGCTGACTTCTTATAGAAACGGGAAGTGATCAGAAAGGATCTCGGCTGACTTCTTATAGAAACGGGAAGTGATCAGAAAGGATCTCGGCTGACTTCTTATAGAAACGGGAAGTGATCAGAAAGGATCTCGGCTGACTTCTTATAGAAACGGGAAGTGATCAGAAAGGATCTCGGCTGACTTCTTATAGAAACAGGAAGTGATCAGAAAGGATCTCGGCTGACTTCTTATAGAAACGGGAAGTGATCAGAAAGGATCTCGGCTGACTTCTTATAGAAACGGGAAGTGATCAGAAAGGATCTCGGCTGACTTCTTATAGAAACAGGAAGTGATCAGAAAGGATCTCGGCTGACTTCTTATAGAAACAGGAAGTGATCAGAAAGGATCTCAGCTGACTTCTTATAGAAACGGGAAGTGATCAGAAAGGATCTCGGCTGACTTCTTATAGAAACAGGAAGTGATCAGAAAGGATCTCGGCTGACTTCTTATAGAAACAGGAAGTGATCAGAAAGGATCTCGGCTGACTTCTTATAGAAAAAGGAAGTGATCAGAAAGGATCTCGGCTGACTTCTTATAGAAACAGGAAGTGATCAGAAAGGATCTCAGCTGACTTCTTATAGAAACGGGAAGTGATCAGAAAGGATCTCGGCTGACTTCTTATAGAAAAAGGAAGTGATCAGAAAGGATCTCGGCTGACTTCTTATAGAAACAGGAAGTGATCAGAAAGGATCTCAGCTGACTTCTTATAGAAACAGGAAGTGATCAGAAAGGATCTCAGCTGACTTCTTATAGAAACGGGAAGTGATCAGAAAGGATCTCAGCTGACTTCTTATAGAAACAGGAAGTGATCAGAAAGGATCTCAGCTGACTTCTTATAGAAACGGGAAGTGATCAGAAAGGATCTCGGCTGACTTCTTATAGAAAAAGGAAGTGATCAGAAAGGATCTCGGCTGACTTCTTATAGAAACGGGAAGTGATCAGAAAGGATCTCGGCTGACTTCTTATAGAAACAGGAAGTGATCAGAAAGGATCTCAGCTGGAAACAGAGACATGAAGCAGAATCACTTCATTTTCTGGTCTAGTAAAATACTTCACCTTCGCTTCACCCCATCACTATCACCACCACAGTGTCAGCACTGTCCCTGGACACTGAGGAACGACTGACCGACTGACTCTCCTCATACAGTCACGATAGCTGAGGCTGTGCGACATCAGAGAGCTGTTTCTGAGCTGAGAACATCTGGTGCAGAGTTCTGCTTGTCGTCTCAGAGCTGCGTGTGTGTGTAGGACGATGTTTATCTCTGCTATAAGCCTCAAATGATTAAAACATGAAGAGAGAAACTCACATCAGTAAAATATAAACCTCTCATGCATTCCTCAATAATGTATCCACTGCTGGTTGTGGCTCTTCATGAGCAGATCAGCTCTTTAGTTGAAACACAACCTTTAAAGCAGTCTTGCGGAAACAGAAAATCCAAACACTTCCTGCTTTTCAGAGTAAATCTGGGAAACAGGAAGTCTGTATTTGTCATTTCAGCATCATTTCAGCCTGCATGTTCATTTAGATCAGGGGTCTCCTACCCTGCTCCTGGAGAGCTGCCTTCCTGCGTGTTTGAGGTGTCTCCGTACTCTAACACACCCGATTTGAACGATCTGCTCGTTAACAACCAACTGAAGCGTCTCAGGGGATTGATGAGCAAAACATTCGAATCAGGCGTGTTACAGTAGAACATGCAGGAAGGCAGCTCTCCAGGAGCAGGTTCTGAGAGCCCTGCTTTGGATTCATTGTGTGAAGAACTAAAAACCTACAAACAGTGTTTTTTGTAACAGTTATTAACAGGATGAAAACAGACCTCCAGCAGGCGGCTGAGGGATAACCCGGTTTACATTTGAAGCTTTAATGTTGAAACAGAAAGCTTCATTCTTGACGTCATCAGGCTCAGTGTTTGTTGTTGGGACTCTACGTTAAGTAAGGAGCGGTGTAAATCAGCCTTTGGATCGGGGCGGCTGTGATTCTGACCGAAGAGAAATGTGTGCATTATTGATTCCAAATATAAAGCCTCATAGTTTGGGAATAGCTACAAAGAGTGACATAATCCTTGGGCTGTACGGACTTTACAGATGTGTTTAAAAGTCAAAGAAAGAAAGGCAGAAAGGCTCACCTACATATTATTTAAGCTCAGGTCGTTCCGATGTTAGGGAGATGAAACATGACATCACAGTCAGTACAAATACAGATGAGTTCAGCAATCAAATGTGCCAACATGCAATTTATCTTAATGCCCATGAGTCCACATATCACATGAAATATGTAACATGCTGCATGCTAATTTAATCATTAAGTAGAGCAGTATTAAACGTGTGTGTGTGTGTGTGTGTGTGTCCGATTATTTATGATGAAGGGTCGATATTGTCATGATGAGGAGTGGGAGGTCAGCGACACGCTGCCACCACAGCAGCCCGGCTCTGCTCTCCTTTAATTTAAGTGTGTGTGTGTGTGTATGCGTGTGTGTGTGTGTGTGTGTGTGTGTGTGTGTGTGTGTGTGTGTGCGTGCGTGTGTGCTTGCTGTGTTTCTGGCTGTGTCCTGAGTATGAAATCTTGAGAATAAGAGAAGAAAGAAACATGAGAGAGCACTGAGTGTAATTAATCCCACCAGCAGTCAGTCACCTCTCATGGACGCCGACAGGAACCAGCAGCAGCGTGTGAACACATGATGCACTAAAAGAAACAGGAAATCTTTCTCCTGTTTGGGCCCGAATTCATGAATTTTCAGTAAAAAGTCCAAAAACTATCATCACCAGTTCTTCCTGCCCGTCGGCCGCCATGTTTGTTTACTCTGAAGTCTCGTTTGACCGCCAGAGTTTTTGTGAGATTTCCAGCTGTGAGAGTCGGACTCTGGTTGTTGGTGAGTGAATGTGTGAGTGTGGTGTGTTTGGGTCAGATCGTTGCTGTCGTCATGT